>NT_033778.4:15285980-15591242 GCF_000001215.4 Drosophila melanogaster | reverse complement strand
TCAACCAAACCAAACTCACCCCCCCCCCTCCACCTATCACAACCTTCTCGTCCTTCACACTTGACTCGTGTCCCTGCCCATTCAGCCGTTAAGGATGCACGCAGTCCCTGCTAGGGGATGGCCAAAAAGGGTGAGATAGTGACACTAACACCAACTTCCGACTGATGTTGCCCGTTACCAAAAAACTTGTACGGCCTTAAGCGCCATACACCATATACCACCACATACCACCCACCACCACCCCGCGCTGATGACTTGCCGCAACGATTTATCAAGCGAGACGCAAACGAAGGCAGCCAGCAAATTGATTATGCTAATTACAATAGGGTCCCCCAAGGATATTTCCAAACTGTCAGCGGGTTTTGTAAAGTGAAAAGAAGATATGTTTGGCATTTATAGATCAACACTAAAAATTTAATAAGATATTTTTATAAAGTGTATATACATTTGCATGTACATAGATATTGCATATATATAGATATTGTTTCTAATTTATTATTCCATTTTAAGACTAACAAATTGACAAATTACACTGTTTTAAAGGGTATTTAGGCATTGCTAAGCTCCAAAGATACTGCGAGTATCTTCTTTTCCTTACAAGTAACCTATTAGGGACCAGTTAATGATTGTCATTATGTAATGACAGCCAAGGCTTTTCCAGGCCCGCCACTACCGCTGCCGCAATGGAAAAACTAAACGAAAATTGTTGGGAACATTAAATTTGCATAGAGTCCCAGCCAATTGGGTGGATGGGTGGGCGGGTGAATCCTTGTCGTGGCGCTGTTGTGGCAGTCGGATGTCACCAAATTCGCTGACAGTCCGCCAGTCAGTCAACGGAGTTTTGGGAAGCGGGGAAATCCCCGCCCTCGTCAATTGTTTACTTGCCAGAGATGATGACAGCAGTTTTGTTTAATTTCAGTTTTAGTTTGCCCATCTCTTGGCAGTTCCACTCCTCAGTTTCGCCCCTCCTCCTCCTCCTCCTCCACTGCCGTCCTCCTCCAACCGGTCGAAATAAAACAATTTATGGGCTGCAGCGGCGATGGCCTGGGCAAATTAAAAATTTGTGCACAAATATAAAAATCGGCAAAAAGTTTTTGTTGCCACTACTGCCACTACTGCCACTGCTGCCGCTGCTGCTGTTGCATGGCACCAAAAAATGTTGTCAACTTTTATTATAACTTTTTGTGTGTTGCCGGCGACAACAACAACGATGACACTTAATTGATGGTGGCAAGCCGTGATTGGTGCCATCGGGCGCAGGGAGGCTATCAAATGAAATTGGCGCGAAAATCGTTTTAGCAATTGTAGTTTTAGCTCGTTTTTCTCGCCATTAAAGCGGCCGAATACAAAAGCACCATGGCAGCGGCGAATGCATCAATTATTTAAATGCTCAAAATGCCGTTGCAATTGAGAGATAACATTAAACAATGCCCTGCAATCCGAAATGGTTTATCAATTGATATTTGTAGTGTTGAATATTTAATTGAATTTATATGCCAGCCATTCAGCTGCATATATAAATCAAAAATATGTATGTATATGTATATGTTGCACATCCCATCTGTTGCCTGATTTTCTACTAAAGAAATTGGGTGAACAACCCAAAAAGGGGCGATCGTTAATCAAGCCGGACAATCCGCACACCTGGCGCGCTGCTTGGCCCTTTAAATTGTGCTATCATTGAGCCGAATGCAATTAAGTCACGATGGGCCTACGGTGTGTCAATCAGCGGCCCATGAAGCCAGGACACCGTCAGTCGGAAGGCTCAATGCTTAAGAAGATAATAAAGCAGGCAGACAGCACCAGGCAGCACCAGGATACCAGGACATCAGGACATCAGGACACCAGGAGATGCAGGAAAGTGGAAATTGGATGGAGAGACGGGGAGGTGAAAGAAACTGGAATGTCTGTGGAAGTTGCTGTGTGGCAAGTGGGCGGGCGCAGAAGACGAGGCAAGACCACGAGTGCCACGAGCAGGGTTATCATTCCTGCGGTAACCAATGGCACTCACTCGCACATGCATTTATGCCACGTAGCGGTGAAAAGCTTAAAAATTTATAAGATTTATAAAATTTCATTTAAAATTAAATGCCAGAAGAACTACTGATGTAAGTTTGCCGATTTCAACGTAAACATTGTTTTCTGTGTCTTGGGATCACTAATTTATAAGTAGCACTACATTGACAATTATATATATCATATTTAAATAACTAATTTCGAATATATGTTATATAACAAATAAATTGTTTTGCAGTGTAGCTGAAAGCCTGCAGAGCCCCAAATTGACTTTTGCCATTCTCCAATGCATTTATAGCATCAGTAGAGCCACGACTATGGGGGTAACCCCCCCTTCAGATGCAGATGCGGATGCGAATTCAACTGGCGTTGCAATTGCCACGAACACGACACATGGCGACAACGTGCAAGACAGCGGGCGAAAAGGGGGCGTGCCAGGAGGGCGGTGGGCGTTGGGCGATGGTATGGGGGGGCGGCAACAGGATGAGGCAAGCGAAAGGCAGATAGTTGCCCGCCTCACGCACTCGAGTGTAACGTGATAATTTGTCTGACGTTACGTTGATGCCGCCTCGTTCTCCGGGTCGAGATTGCCGGGTCCGGGTTTGTTTTGGTTTTCCACTTGGTCCTTATATCCTTGCAGCCGCCTGGAAATTGCCATAACCCCCCTGAGCCTCCCTGAAATCCACGCCATTCGCAGTCGCTGGCTGCCATTCAGCAATCTGTCACCTGAGTAACAATTATAGCTGCTGGCATTTTAAGTGTGCGATTGTAGGGGAAATCTGGGAAAGTCTGCTCCTCTCTCTCTCTGTGTGTGTGTGTGTGTGTGAAGGACCGCGCTGCATGTGTTTGTTAACTGCAGCACACTTGACTTGCCAGCTTGGCAGCTACTGTTGCGCCATCCTGGGGGCCAGAGTCGTCGAAATCAATCAGCTTTGCCAATTGCAAATTGCTGTGCAAATTTCTTGAATCCCGAATTGACTTTATTAAAACTTGCACAAAGGCTTGCCAGCTGCTGGCTGCACTGCATATGCGAATATCAATATTCATACGCCCCGTGGGATCAAAGCGAGTCAAGAACGTGCCTTCGGCTGTCTGATGTGTCTTGTAACTAATCTGTGAGTTAACCGACAATTTGCTAGCCATGGAATAAACAAGGCATCCATAAAATCCCCTCAGTTAACAATCGATGGGCTGTCGATTAAATCACAGAGCCCAAGACGGCGGCAGACATAGAAAACCGCAAACGAGCGGCATAAATCAATTGGTTTTAATGCCGTAGCCGGCTTCCTCGAGACTCAGAGGCCGGAACGCATTTTCGATCATAAATTATGGGTGGGCCACGGTATACACTAGCCATACACGCCATGGCGACAAATTCCCGCTGCCCAAAAACCTAATTAAGCCAGGCCAGGACACTCAGCCAGAGACTCGGCCGGAAATGGCCATTGTTGTTGGCCATGTTGCTGCTGCCGCTCTGGCGCCGCTCAAGTGTTGCTTTCGTGGTTAATGCTTAAGTAATTACAATGCCTGGCCAATTAACTATGCACAGGCATGGTGGCTAGCTGTTGCCAGTGCCAGTGCGAGTGCCGATGCTGATGTTGCTAATGAAGCCCCCTCAAGAACCGGACATGGTGCATGCAACCAGCAACAACGGGGCCAGAGTTTGCCACAGCTTGCAGCTAATTATCACACTTGAGCGACGAAGTCACATCGCTTTAGGTGTCCAGGAATTAAGCTGATATCCACAGGTTAAGTCCTTCACATCCATTCCATTCATTACTTGCGCTAGCAGCACAAATTTGCCAAAGCGGATTTTTATGGAAATTGATGTTATGAACTCATCGATAAGCGGCATCGATCTCTCAACTCAACTCTCACTTGATTGATTGACGCCTGGCGTGAGCTTCATGCCCAAGTGTGTCCTGTCTTCCCTCAGCCAAAGCCACATCCGTTCTACTTATA
Organism: Drosophila melanogaster; assembly: GCF_000001215.4. Taxonomy (NCBI): domain Eukaryota; kingdom Metazoa; phylum Arthropoda; class Insecta; order Diptera; family Drosophilidae; genus Drosophila; species Drosophila melanogaster. The sequence goes on along the minus strand of NT_033778.4, from coordinate 15,587,264 downwards.
CATTACCACCAACACTCTGATCCCGAACCCAAACCCCATCGCGGAATAGCGCCAAATCTGACAGAGGAGCCCCATCGAAAGCCAAAGACTTTGCCGCAGACTTTGCGACGCTTCGAGTGCGGCCCATGATTATTTTTCATGCACACAGCGCCACATCAGCAGACATCTTCATACTCTTGCCAAGGATACGATTGTTATCCTTAAAAAATGAGCCTATTAATATGCGAGGGAAAATATGCTTTTGAAACATTCTAAATGTCTTCAATATATAATAGTTTTCATTACTTCTTAGTCATTGTCAAAGTATTTAATAGAACTTAACAAAAGACGATATCTTAAGAGTGTCCTGCATTTCGGTTTGCGATCTTAACTTGGCCCCTGGATATTCTTTATGTTCCTTGCAAGTGTTGTTGCCGCATGTTTGTTGTTCGTATGCCCCCTCGCCATCGAGCTGGCCAGCATATAAGCCACTTAAGTTTTTGTGGAACACGCGCCTCGGCCGCAATTTAGCGCCAAGTTTTTCGGGGCGTCATCGATGCCGCGTCGTCTGCCAAACGCATTTGCCAGCCCATCGGAGGGTTAAGGCGCAACGGGGTGGTGGCAAGGACAAGGGGCGGAAGGGTGGAGCGTCAGTGCTGCATACGGCATACTTTAAGGAACTTCTGGCAAGGCAGCCGTGGCACATAAATTGCCGGGGCTGCAAAGCGGCTTAAACGAATTGCCGCAGCCCACAAGAAGTTGGCTTGGCTAGCAGTTGCAACTGCATCTTCCTACGCGCTGTCCATTTGCGACCCACTCCATTTTCGATTGCCCTTCTCGGACACTGAAACAAATTCGTTATAAGTTCAACAAAGGAACTAATTCAAGATATTTATACTTCATAGCAGTGAAAACTTAACTATAACTAAATACGAATATACGAATAGTAACAAGGTAAAAAACTATTTTATATTTTTCTCAGTGCACAGCTCTACCCTCTTTTCCTTGGCAAGTTTTCGCTTGGTCTTAAGTTCTGCGCAATTTATAAATAGTTTGTTTAGTTTTAAAGTTTCGCCTGCATTTCAGTTGCACCCCCCCCCCCCCTCTCCGTGCTGCTTAGGCATTATCTGCTGCTTGCCGCAAAGTATCCTTTTAAAGTTGTGATAGTTTGCTCGATACGAGTTTGGCCGCCCATTCTAGCCAAGATGAACAAAGGAATTTATTGGCAAATTAGATTTGGCGCAGAAATGTGCGCAATGAGCGGAGTAATTTATGCTCCCCGCCTCTATTTCTCATTCAGTTTTGTAAGTTTACTGCGCTTAAGTCAGGCATACTTTTCATACAAATGTCAAGAGAATCTAGTGGGTATAATACTACAAAATAATTTTATCAAAATTCTATCCGCTATATAGGTGATTTATAAAGATATCATAAAAATATAACATTGCACAAAAGCAAACTGTAAGTAGCTACTTAGCGAGCAACTTTTTGATTACGATAGATAGTTACATTAAAGTTCCTAATAAAAATTATATTCTTTTGACTTATAGCTGGTTTAATATGTCAATACATTGACCATTTTCCCCCTTTAAATTTTCATACCCCTTTATATAAGCCATAAAAAAACATTTAAAAGTGTAGTTTTAGACTTATTCGATATGGATTTGTGTACTCACTCGCTGGGTGATATTTTCCACCATTTGAATGTCACAAATATTTGAAATATTTGGCCAGCGCCTGTAACTATGCAATTGGAAAATATTCATCGTGGCATTCGATGCCTTCCAGCTGTTTTGGCCCTCATTCCCGCATTTCTGGGAGCGTTTGACAAATCTGACAACGCGACTAAGCGACGCCTTGAAAAGGCCTTGCCCCCCATACCCTTCGGCCCCCTGGGAAGTGGCATGCTTTTAGCATATTTTACATGCCAATCTCTACTGCGACTCTGACTGCATTTTTTGCGGGGCAGTGGAAAAGCGGGCGGGGAGCTGGCAATGACTGCATTTATGCAAGTCGTAAGTAAAACTTTTCGCACGCAAAACGCAACTCGTAAAGTAAACACAGTCGAAAACTAAGTTTTCGCTGCCCTTCTATGGGGTGAAATGGGCGAAGGGGGGGATTGGGCATGGCTGAAATGGGGGTGGTGGGGCTTTTGGGGTCTTTCTGGGTCTTGCGCTCAATTTGCGCATTTTTTGCGCGCAATTACTCAGTGAAGGCTTAAAGTGTAGCCGCGCTTTTCTGTCTCTCTCTCATTTGCTGGTCCTCCTGCTTTTGCATGGGGTAGTGCCAATTTGGTACGTTTCTATAAAATATCAGAATGAAAAATTGTATAATAATGTATATAATGAGAGAGGATACTTTAAACATTATTCTATGTACATTCACTTTCAATATGCAGATATGTACCAGCATTTGCTAGCTATCAAATACAGGGTATTTGAAGTTTCGAATGCCAGAGCTGACTTTCTATACCAGTTCCCTCCTGCGGAGAACCCTTCGTTCGCCCCATTTGCTGGCAGCCAAGACGACAGGCGAGTGAGCCCCGGCTTTGGCACTAACTTGGCTTCCCTCCCTTTCGCGTAAGCCGTCTAAAAGGTGCAAAAAGTAACTGCCTTAAGCTGCTTTAGAACTGCCCTTGTCCGCCGCTCCCCTCTTCGTTCTCCTTCGCTGCCGCCACACCTGCATCATTTTTTATGGCTGGCAAGAGGAATTATATTGTTGACAGTTGTCACATGCGGCGTATGCGTAATTTTTGGTGCAGCAAAAACTTTGCGAAGACTTTTGAGGCTGAGTTGGCGCTTTTCATTAACTGTTTTTTAATTGCCTGCCAGCTAGTGGTCCCTGTCCACATAAATCTTTGAAATAGAGCGAATGCAAAAGAAGGCAAGGGTGCATGGTCACAGGACACGCATGCCACTTGTCTTTCACTTACTCTCTTATCCTTTTGGCTCCTGCCTCCGGCCAGTCAACAGCTTGTCAAATCGACTTTTAATCTGCTGCATATGGCCAAGAACCAACTGGCCGACACTAATGCCCACAGACACCCACGGTAGCATCCACATTCTTCGGGTGACAAATGCCGCACGTTCATTAGGGAGGAGAGCTGCCAAGGGGAATGCACAGAGAAAAGTTATTACATCGACTTAGAAAGCAGTAAGACATGCTTAGAAATAAATATTAAATATGTGTTGAAATATAATTTGGTCAAGTTTTGTTCGCAATTTAAATGTACATATGTTGCACCTCTATAAACCATTGTTAAATATCCACACTACTTCTCGGTAGTAAAATATGAATCTAATTATTAAATTTACTTTTATATCTTATGGCTGTTGAACAACTTTTTTGTAACTCACAAACATTTTTCGCTGTGCAGATGGAAAGCTGCTGAGCTACGCAATTTTGACATTCCTTCCTCCTTCAGTCAACCACTTTTCGGCCTGAAAAGGCGATTGCAGAACTTCCGATCTGAAGTGTTTGGTCGCCTGAAGTAGTGAATCACAAGCGGACACATCCCAGGTGGCGAATCCTCAAGCACTCCAAGCCTTTCCGGTCAATCAACCCGTGCATGTGTGATCAAAGACGCTTCCCGTGGATATCCACTTCCGGCGATTCAATGACAAACAAGCTCCATAAAGAGCAAAATTACAGGCGACACACGGCTGGAAGGAGGAGGAGTTGCCAAAATTTATGTGCTTGTTTGTTCGGTTCTCCGATCTGTGTCCAACATGGCCTGGTATTCATTTAGCGTTTTATTTATTGCGCATTTCATTGCGGCCAACAGCATGTCAAGTAGTTGCCTGCTCCTGTTTCCTTCGTCCTGGCTAATGGATTGCGGCACACAAATCTTTAAAATTACCCGTGAAACTTTGAGATTAGTTCGGAGCAGAGGCAAATGGCCATGGATGGGCACCAGACTGGCAGCGGTCCGAGTCGCGTCCTAGCTAATTTGTAGTTTAAATTTTGATCAAAGGCCAAGTGCAGGCACGACCACTGATTGGCCACCAGTCACAAGTAATGGGGTAAACGAATGAGTTAATATTGAAGGAAATTGGTTGACCGTCGGATTCCCATTGAAGTGGGCTTTCTGGACAAATTCAATTTGGATTTATACTTATCTTAGAATATCATTTGGAAGCCTTTATATATATCTCCAACTTGAACATATTCCTAGCTTTACAACTTTGCAATATTTTTCTGTAATAAATATAAGACCATCTATATTCTTTTCAAGTTGAACACACCCCATGTGGTACTGGGTAATATAAAATATTCGAAAAATGTGTTGCACATGTCCTGGCAATTTCGAGTTGTGGATGTCTGGTCCGCAAATTGTTTGTCCTTAAAGCTCAAACGCTAATTGAAGGCCAGAAAAGGACTGACTTGACTGGCCTACAATGGCAGGGGTATATTGTTTGTTGGGTTTGGAGATGGAAAAGGGGTTTGGGAATGGGTCTAGAATGCATAAACCATCGGCCGATCCAGACAGATCGGCTCAGACTCGATGCCTGACAGGCTACACAACTTTTGCAAGCCCCAAATCGCAAAATCCCAGGCATGTGTATGCGCCTATAAAAAAAACCAACTGCGAATAAGTAACGTAAAAGTCCAGGCACACACACACACACACACACATAGACACACACGTGCACAAAGAACGTAACGTAAAACGTAAAATATTCCTGAATGCAATTCCCATGCAAACCAACACCGAACCAAAAGCGAACCCTCGTGCATGTGTGTGTGTGTGTGTTTGTGTGTGTGTGGAAAAAGTCAAACTACAGCATTGCGGATGTTTCAGGACATTCAACTGCACTTTGACCCATATTCCATTCCATTCTGTTGCAAATACGAGTAGCTGGCTGCAACACCACCATCAGTTGGTTTGCTGCGGGAAGGGAAGGGAAGGGAGGGTATTCCGTGGGCAGGGGCAGAAGGCAAAGGGGGCGGGGCAGCCTCTGCAACCGCAGCTGGGGAGCTGCTGGCAGGCTCAGGCGGCGACTGCTGCACGTGCAGGCCATGGCAGGCGATTTCGGTTTGAGTTATGTCCGCCGAAACCCGGCAAAAACCACTCGCACCCACACTGAAACAAACAGAAAGCACGATCAAGGAAATGTACTTAAAATTCCAGGTTAATTGTATGTTGCTACTGTCGAATAGAACTTGGTTGTTAAATTAGTTAAACAATATTAAAGAATAACATTTTCCCCCATTATTCACTACTTTTCCCACCGTGTAGAATAGCAGGCAAAAGGATTGCAGGGGTGGAAGTGCGGGCTCCTGCTGAAAGGTATCTTCTCCTAATCCCAGCAATAAGTAAGCAGCATGTGATTTGGCCCACAGAGCTGCAGAAACATGGCCAAGGCTAGGGAAATACTTGCACGACACTTTAACTCGGTAACCCACAAGGATAACGCACACGATGACCTCTCACATACAACGGGCTGCATTTGGAATGTAAAAAAAAATCTGCCTCTGCTAAATATGATTTTATTGGGTAACTATTTGGATTTATGTTCTCGGGCAGGTATTAAAACCATTTCTAATTAAAATATTTTCCAAATGAAATATGGCTAACGAGTAGAAATGGACTGAGGACTTAGTTTTTGTGGCAATTAAAAATACTAAAGCGTGCACTGCACCCACCTGAGTCCATTCGCAGCCAAAAACTGCAGGCCATGCTGTCCACTTTTGCGAAACAAACACAATCATATTTCATCAAACAAAAGGCCGAAACGGACGGCAATAAAATAAAAGAGTGAACCAAGGAGAGCCAGAGTCTGAGGCCGGAAAAGATAAAACACTCGCCATTGACCCAGCCCAGTCCAGTCCAGTCCAGTCCAGCAACTGAGGACCATTAGAGCCACGTTATGATCCGAGATCCGCTTCCCTGGACGCACCGCACATTACAATTTGGCAGGCGTCGCACACATCCGCAATGCAAGGCAATAAACCAAAAAATACGTCAACAAAGAGAGCCCAAAAGCAAGCGTATTGGGGGGTAGTTGTTCCGCCCACCAGGACGACAGGACGACAGGTTCTGGCTCCCCAAAACGTGACAGGTAAACGAGGTAATTTTAATTATGGCCAGTCGATGTGTCGTCTTGCCGGGTTCATCAGCATGCCAGAGCAGCTTTTAGCCCCGAATCGGGCTCGTTATGGATGCGCGCCAATTCGACAGTCCGTGGTGTGTGTTTGCCTCTTAGCCAAATTACATAAATTAGCCGCGAACGTTCGTTTTTTCCGCCTAGTTTTTCGAGAATTTCATGTGTTTTTTCGGTTGCCCCCCACTCCTACCCCAATTTTCCGCTCGCCAAATCAAAGCTGGGTTATTTAATGGACTCCAGTGTGCAAGATTTCAAAGGGACGCACTCCAAAACAAACAGTAAGCTGGGGGCAATACGTGATGTTTTTTTTTTTACTTTATTTTGGAAAGGTGGCGGGAAATGGTCCAATGCTACCTACAGATAGCAGGTTTTCCACCACTCGGATTCTTTTTGGCCACGGCTACATTACTATTACTGATTTCATTAGGATCCATGGCCAGAGCTTGGCTTGCTGGTTTTCCCTTTTCGCCCGCTGTCTTTTTTCCAGCGGTGCACCACTGCGTATACGTAATGTTGCAGTCGCAATCGTCGTTTGGCCTCATCGTTGTCTGCGGCTGCGGCTGCGACTGCTGTTGTACATTTTTGCTGCAGTTTGGGAATTGGTTGGCCCCACTCCTTAGCCCACCTTAACCTCCCAACCCCCCCCCCCCCCCCCCGACTGGTTGAATGTTTTGTGCATTTTTGCGCATACCTTTGGCATTTTGGCAAAGTCAAAGGTCGCACCACCAGCACCACCGCCAATGGTGGCATCACACACCAGCCCCACCAGCACCATCACATCGCTTCCTTGTTGCGTTTCTTTTGCGGTAATAAAATGGAGCCAGCCTGGTCCTGGCAAAATATGGGCCCAGTTCTGCACTCCGTCTCCTGCTCGCACATCGCATCGAAAGAGGTAATTTAATTTATGATGCAGTAAAATTGAAAATCCTCCCGGGTATTTCTGGTTGCGGTATGGGCATGGGCGATAGTATCTATGCCTTTTTGGTGGCATGCTGCTCACAGGGCCACGGTGAGTTTGGGGGCAGGTAACCAAGCAGCCACCAGGTGACAGTTGCAGATGCCCGAAACTTGTGTTGCCCCGGCTTAGAGATTTTGCATGAGAACGCATGCGGCTCGGGAACTTGGTTTGATGGCCACCGAGATCTGAGTTTTCACGAAGGAAAATACCTTAAGGAAGCAGGTTTGAACGCAAACTTTTATTTATGACTTATGCAAAGGAAGCATACTTTTTTTCTTATTTAATGCCTTTGGATTGAAAATCGTTTTACCAATTTCTTTAGAATATTGGCATATATTTCCTAAATGAAAAAGCCTTAAAGTACATAATTTACTGATACTTTTAATCTCCTTTTCATTTTTCAGTAGCAGGCTTTCGAATGACTTGAGATTATTTTCAGTAGAAGTCAAACCTACACCGCTAGCATAAACTGGGAAAAACTCTTATAGCACAAATATTCCCACAGGTCGAGCTAAAAAAAAAAAAGACTGAAAACTGATAACAAGCTGGCCGCCACAAAGCACTGAATCGCATTTCCTACCATCGAACACGGCTCCTCCTTCTGCCGCCTCCGAACTCAGTTTCATTTTCAGATTTTGTGGTGTTGGGGGGAAGGCTGGGGGACTTCTGGTGCATCTTCCGCCATGTGGCAGTGCATCCATCTGCGGCTCAGTCGCTCTCCGCGTGGCTTTGCATATTAAATATGCAACGGAGGCACGCGCGGAGCTCAGCTCAACCGCGACAAGGCCATAAAGCACCTGGGAAAGGCCTGCCGCGACATCGCGACACACGCAGTTGCAGCAGCAACAAAAGTTGCACGAACAGAACAGCAGAAGAAAGAACGACCATCAGATACCCATTATTTTCAGAGCTCTTAAAACTATCAAGTATTAGGCAATGTCCGATATGATCATAGCTACAGAACTCTATTCCATTCGATATCATTGGCAGTATGGCTTTGCACTATATGTGGAAAGTGCATACCCTTTCCACTGGCGGTTGTAGGATGTTGAAACTGCGCCTATCGCAGACTTCGTAAAAGAATTACGAGCTGGCAACGGTTGCAGGGACTGCAGATGAAACTGAAGCTCGTTGCAGGATACTGAATGTTGGATACGGAATGCTGGATACTGAATGTTGGATATGGGGTGGGGTATACTCGTAACTGGGGGCCTGTAGATATGACGTGCATCCAATCATTTTAACGCAAATAAACCACAACAGATGGCGCTGCGTGTGCCTTGTAAGTTGATGCACGAGTGGGCGCACGGGGGGCGTGGCCGGAAGTGACAGATGAGCAGCACAGGTTGCGCCTGCCACATGGCAGCTTATCACGGCATCCTGCCCTGCACCGCCCTGGCCATTTTTTTTTTTTCGCCCGGCACCTCGTAAGATGGTCTGGTTTATGCTGCGGTCACTTGTGGCATCCCCAATCTCTGGCCAAGCGACCCGTGTGCCCGCGTGCCACGCCCATTTGTTTGCGCCTTGCAATTGGAATTTTTGTCGCATTTACCAAAGTGCAGCGAAGGCGAGCGGCTGCTGCAGATAAATCTCATGAAATAATTACACGTGTTACTGTAAATGCTGTTAAATTGCCACCCCTTTGAGCTCGCTCTCCCCTGCAACACTCATCGAAAATGGGGGGCAGAAAGTGTCTGTAATTGGAAAATATTCTGTGACTTTAGATGTACAGAAAGCCCATGAAAATGAATATATATTCTCTATTTGAAACTGATAGGAGTTTCTTAAACTTTCACAAATTCCCAAATGAGTAGACATTCTTATATTTAATCATTTGAAACTAAAATAAAAATATTTTTTATTAGTGCCGAAGCTTTTAGCCTCGCCGGCGGCCAAGTTGAAGCCGGGCCATGTAAATGCATTCATGAGTGAGTGGACTCTCGTGGACTCCGGGTTGCATAAAGGCTGGCGCAGACGAAAGGGATCTGCGAGTGTTTCAATTTGCGCACAGACGGCGATGGGGCGTGGCAGTCGGGAGGCGTTGGGCGGTGGGCGTGGTGGGCAGGCTGTTCAACCGCAGGACTTATGCCCAATTGGGAAAATTATTTTGTGCCATTGCGGCAGGGGTTTAAATAAAAAAAAAAGAGCCAGGAGGTGAGTTAATAACGCGGCAGTTGGGCCATTTTAAAAATAAATTGAATATCAACTGGACGGCCGCCTCATTAGCGGTCGGCGCTGCCTACATTTCGGGGCAAGTGTTAATTGCGAACGCGGACTGCAGCATATTTATGCATATTTATATTCGCCGCCGACACGCTTCGACCGCAAAATGTGTGCAGCAGTAGCAGGGGTACAGTGGGTAAGGGGGGGGTGGCAGGATTCCTGCCAGTACTTCAAATCGCTTTTATATATTTTTCCGACTTTTGGCGCAACGCCGCCGCATTGAAGTAATCACATAAATCACGCAACGCTGCGAGGCTGTAAAAGCGTCGCCAGTTACCAGTTACCAGTTACCAATTTCCCCAGCTCCCATTATGAGTCGCAGATAAAACGCCGACATGGATGCCACTGGCGATGCATAGAAATAAAAATAAAGACCCAGTGGCAGTGAGTGCTTTATTAAGCATAATGCGGCCATAAAGCCATTCGAGCCAATCCAGCCAGTCGAGAGCCAGTCCAAAAGTCCTACTGCCTGCTGCCTGCGTCCTGATTTCGGGATGGGCATTACAGATAGCCGGGATTTAGACGCAGAGCTGAGCACTCCGCACTCCAAGGGCGAAGCAAAAAGGATTACGCCAAGGTATGGACAGCTCCTAATGATTGATGGGCCATTGCGGCCAATTCTTGGCGCTGGCTTTGTTTCGCCTCTATTGCATCCGCCGCTGCCTGTGGCGCCTCTCAATAAACCGAAGCCGTAGAAACCGTAAATCATGCTCCGTCCGTTGCGTGCCAAGTCATAAATACCCCGGCGGACCCGCTACTTGCCTCCTCCTCCTTCTCCTCCTCCTTGTGCTCCCCTCCCTCACTTCGCGTTGCAACTTCTAAAGCGGCCTGCAGCTTTTTAATTAAGGCACCAAGCGGCAAACAAAAAAAAAAGAGTAGCCAAAGTCAAAATAAAAACGTGGCGTATGTAACAAGTATAGGTTGCCCAAGGCAGCGATTAGTTGCTCTAACAATTCCAAGATCCGTTTCACTCATGGGAAAAGGATTTAGAGGCGCATGAGCTTGATTGATACAAAGCAAATATTTTCAAAATTCCCACTATACACTTTATTAAATCAATATCAGGCATTCTATTGAAGCTTAAGCTAAAGCTTCAATATTCTACATCCATATTCGGCTAACTCAGCCTGTTCCATCAAACTCCGCCAATGAGTTGAGCTACCTCTTAGGATGTGCAGTGTTATCTGCAACATAAGCTCGAAGAGATGGGGCAGGAGGAGCAGCAGGATCGGGAATGAGCAACTAGAGCCGCAGCGGCGGAAGACAAATGGCCAAGGCGCGAAGTGTTTGCAGGCCGCTGCCATCAATCAAAGCGGTGGACTCTAGGACTGCATCTTTTCGTCATGCAGTTAGATTTATGAACCTCCGGAATCGCTGTGCCTCCGTCCATTCTCGTCCCGGTCATATTGTAAATCATTTCCAAATTATTTAGTCGCTCTCGTTTCATATATATATTCATATTTTTGGCGCCTTTGCTTTTGCTCGTCGACGTCGAATGTGGCACGTGATTGCGTTATAAATTACAAGCCATTGGGATTCATATAGTCCTCGCAGCCCTTCCATTCCATCCCTCCGTGCATCGTGGTCTCCTGCTGATAGTTAATGTTCCCCGGCATCCGTTCGGCATTTCGAATTATTTTCGAATCCATTTGATGACCCACTAGTCCACTATCTCCAATACTCCGGTGAATTCCAATCGAATATGCTTGCAGATGTCGCGTTTGCATGCCTGCTATCACCCAATATGAATCCAACTACCTGGAAGGACTACAGGCGATCATCGCTATACGGAAAATAACCATTATTAAAGATTAAGAATCTATGGGACATACAATCTCCACTTGACATGTTGCATAATAGATATATTTATAGGGATTTAAACCTTTGCTGTGCAACACTTTGTGGTTAGTATGATAAAAAACTGCCTCCACAAGAACCAAACCTTTTTGAAAAAAGTACATTCGCGCTAAGGAAGTTCGACTGCCAAAGCCATATGTGTTGCATGTAATTTAATATTCATTATATGCACTATAAACGCTGTGCCACTACGATTGCATGATCTGTCAATCTGCCCAATTGCCAGGACTATCTGCCCCCTTATTTTTCCACCTTCCAGTGTTTTCCTCGTTTGGCTTTTCGGGCGATAAAAACGAAGCGAAAAGTGCCGCTATCTATTAATATCGCTTTTGGCTTTTTCGCTGGCGGCTAGCTGGTAACTGGTAGTTGGTAGTTGGTAGTTGGTATTTGGTAACTGGGAAAAGCTGGGAATGAAAAACGCTGAAAACTCCTAACGAACGACACCTGCCCTCGGAAAATGCCACTACTGCACCCCGCGAGAAACTTTCGCCCCATTTGGTGGCGTGTGTCTCGCTTTTCTTCTTGCTGTTTGCATTGGTCGCCCCTTTTCCTTTTGGCGATACACTGCTGCTGATGTTGCACGAATGTTGTAAATCAAAAGTAGGCGAGTCACACGAAGGGTCTTCCTGCCCCCCCGAAATCCCTGCCACCGCCGATAGCCGCTGCTTGCCAGCGCCTCTGCTGCTGCGCCTATTTGACTGGCAGGCCGAGCGGATAACGCTGGCAATTATCGCGCTTGTGCCTCACGAACAGCGGAAGCGGCAGAGGCGCCACATCATGTTACCCGGCCCGATTCCCCAGACCTTCCACATCCCCAAACTCTTTGTTAGCCTGCATCCTTTGCTTTCTTTTGTACCACTCGTTTTTCTTTGTGCAATCCAATTGGTAGCGCTCAGAAAACAAAGCAAAAACGATTGAAAATAACAACAACCAGTCCCGGCTACAAGTCCCCCAAAATATGGCAACAGAAACAAGAAGAAAAAAAACGATTCATATACGAGTATAGCCATGCACCTAGACCACCCCATCCGGTCAGTCAGTCAGTCATTGAAGTCATTTATTGCCACCAAAAGTTTTTCGCTGTTTGCCATACCCTCGCAGAGGTTATTACGGCTCAGACTAGGAGCAGGACACGAAGGATCTCAATGGGTGTAGTTATCGTATACAGGACTGTAAGAAGTTATAACCCAATGACATTACCTATAGGACTATCATTATTATCAAATCTTAATGACACACATCTATATGTGTATATTTCATAGCTGAATATGGCCATATAAATGAGATGTTTCTCTTGCAACTAAACCTACTTTTTAGGACTATATATTGTGCATACACATAACACGTTTTCATTAGAAAGAAAGCTTAATAACAAAGGGCATTCCATGCTTCGGTTAACCAATCGAGCCTCACTGTTGTACTTATTTTTACTTCTGGTTGTACTGTACTTGTCTTTGGAGCTGGAGCGGATCTGAACGACTCCTTCCCGGGAAGGACCGTTCCGTTTCAGTACGTTCCGTGTGCAGGATATGTTTACAATTTGCGGACACGCCGACCGTCATTTGATTGCTCCCCTCGCGCTTGTCGAATTCTCGGTTAATTCGCCAGGTGGCTTCAGACTGCGCATTGCCATCGGCGGCGGGGGGAAAGGATTGGGAGGCTTTGGGGCGGAAAAATGGGAGGGCAATGATAAGCGTTCCTCGTTTGTTTGCTCGGAAGCCTCACGGAAGATGACGTGCCCGGGATGGCCCATAAATGAGACTGGCCAAAGCAAACAGACCGGATACACAGGATACATTCAATCAAATAAGGCTATTCGTAACCGGAAAAGGGCAGGACGACTCTATGTCTTCCTCAATCTGACCAAACACTCCGCTAATCGTATGGTTAATAACTAAAATACCTGTGGATAATCTTTAAACGTTTTCAATATGTAAGTCAGTGAGATACAGATACAGTAGATTGAAGCTTTCTGACTATATAAAGTATTTACTTATTTATGATGAGCAAAATTGAATGTTGATGATGAACATTTTATTTGTTCCAGCAAATTGTTCAAATTCAAATTAAAAGTAATGGCGCCAAAGATAGAATTCATCTGTTGACGAAGGCTGGCAGCTACAGAACAATCTAACTAAGCTATGGGATTCGTTTCAACACACTCGTCGTAGAACTCCACTAGTTTTGTTTTCTCACTAAATTAACATGCAGCCCCGCGATCTTATGCGCATTTTAATATTATTCTGCTTGCGTTTTGCATTTAACTTTTTGATTGTTTACCTCCAAAAACATAACGCCGTTCCAGTGGAGCAGAAACGGCTTGGAACCCTCGATAGAGGCAAAAGCTGGAGGCTATAAAACTCGCACAGCTGAGTTTTATTTTGCACGCGACATTGAATTTGATGAGATGGAAAAATGCATTATTTGCGTAGATAACTTGAGAAAATACAAGTGCAGCAAATGCTCGGCACCCTAGTAAGTAGCTATTCGAACAGTTCACTACGGAGATAATAAATGTCGCAAAATGTAGCTGCTCTGTGGCTTGTTATAAGACACACAGGGATTCGCCCCAATGTGCGACAAGGGAGTCCGACTTGAAAAAGACTGAAGTTGGCTACCAGGAGGAACCTACGCTTCATGTGCCCTTCCCCACCGACGACACAGTTGCCGCGGAGAAGCTCCAGCAACTAGGTAGGTGTTTAAATTCGCAATTATACACATTTCTCATAGTATGATGGTTTCCGTACAGAAAACTGCCAGGAACTGCGTAATTTGCTCCACAATCCACACCTGCGTTCGCTGCTCCAGCAGATTGATGTGGCCATCAATGCCCAGTCGGCCATGATGGCCGCCATGCAGGAGCCACTCTTCGTGGAGTTCGCTAATGCCTGCCTTCAAGTCGTCGAACCGATGACGGATGCTGAGCGCACTGAATTTGAGTTGTACTCCTGAATTAAGTTGACACACAGTCTCAATAAAACTAAGCCTTTATTTTGTAACTAATAGTACTGTCAATCCTTGGCAGCTTCTAGAGGAGCTTGCATTGAAGAACTCCTGGAAACTTCTCATTGAAATCCGCCGGTAAGGTTGAATCTTTTCCATAACCAGGGAAAACGTACAACTAATTATTTGGCTCGGCCATTTAAAGTTATCTATCTCAGCTGGCATATCAAACTAGTCATCAGTCTACAGCTTCGTTCCTTGGCAATCAAACTCAATCAAAGTAAATTGAAACTGGATCCGAGTTAAAAGTGATTTTTGGATGCTTCATGTGCAACTTGAAAAGCCTATGTTCCCCTTGCACTTTCCAGGTCATGGGGATGGGATCCTGTAATGAAAAATATTAGAAACGAAAGCTAATATAAGTTGTGAAATACTTAGACCTCATTAGACATGAGATACGTGTTTAGTTCCACATAAATATTAAGTGCTGTGGTACGGTTTTCTCCCAGTTTCTTCGCATCGAATGTGAACTCCTTAAATCCGAAGGTGCAATGGTATATACCCAGGACCTCGTGTGTGTTTAGGTTTTGTATTAAGGTATGAAACTTAATTTCGTCCACACAAACCGAATTTTGTATATAAAATTCATTGACATTAATGTGAAGATGCTGATACGCATGCATACCAAAATTAGCCACCTTTAGGGTCTTAATAGCCACATTTAAACCGTAAGTTTCACAAAATATGGATGTATTTTGGCTTATCTCGATCATATTTATAGTGCTTCTCTTCGCAGCTATGAGAATCTCTCTCAGAAATCCGTATCTAACGTGACCACAAAGAAATAGCTTCTTCAAGTGAGTTAGACGTTCCAGTTTCGATAGGAACCACACCATCATTTCCTCCTGGAAGCACTGCAGCTGCTCTAGGTTTCTAATCCCTTTCCAGGGCAGTTCTGTGTTCGAAATCTGGTCAATATCGAAGATACCCAGCTTCAGGGATTTTATTTTTCTGGTTTTCAGGATCTGTATCAAGTTGGTGACATTGAATTTGCTGCAGTAGGAGACCGTGAGGTTCTCGAGAAACTCGAATTCATCAAAGTGTTTGCCAGTAAACTTTCCATGGGGGCTAAAAGTTGTCAGATTTGGAAAAGTTTTCAACATTCTTGGCACGTCCGCATCGTTTAAGTTAAACGAATGCGTGGAAAATCGAAAATCTTTAAGTTTTGGAAAACTACAGCTGGTAAGTGTTTCGAAGTTAGATCTATTATTCATTTTGAGCCGCAGAGTGCTGAGGATTTGTTGAGTACTTTCCAGGAAGAATAGCAAATCCTTGTCGCTCAGCTGCATTTCAATCAAGGATATATATGCACATTTGTTATAAGCACGCCACACATACGGCATTAATTTCTTAAACCGGAAATGAAAGTCTTTCAGTTTTAGTTGGGTCTTCAAGTCGAGATAACTTAGAATTATCATTAGAACATCATCGGGCAGACATAGTAAGCCAGGCTTGGTATTCTGCAAAGGGCAAAAGAAATTAGGAAACTTGTATACTTATATTTCTGCTATATTGTTGCATTGCGGTACCATAAGATCGGTGTTTATCATTGTCGGTCTATATTCGTATGTTTAGCTAATATCGAGTCCAAATAAAACAATAAAATTATAACAAAAGTTTTATCAACATTTTTAAAATGATATCTGTTAATTTTGAGTATTTTTGGTGACAGCAGACTGTCAGCTGCGATGTTGGTTAGTCACCGCGTGCTGTAAGCGAATAACAGTGTGCTGTTAGGCGCACGAATCCCTGGCCAGCAAAAACAAACTGCAAAAACAATAATCCCCGGAGTTTTCCATCTGAACGCAAAATAATACACACCAAAACACAGCAAAATGCAGAAGTACGATAAAATGGAGAAGATCGGGGAGGGCACCTACGGCACGGTGTTCAAGGGTCGCAACCGCGACACCATGGAAATAGTGGCCCTGAAACGGGTGCGACTGGACGAGGACGACGAGGGTGTGCCCAGTTCTGCCCTCCGGGAGATCTGCCTGCTGAAGGTCAGTCGGACGAGCAGGAAGTGATTCCAGTTTATAAACTAAATCGGCACATTACCATCCGTAGGAGCTGAAGCACAAGAACATTGTGCGCCTCATAGACGTCCTGCACTCGGACAAGAAACTCACCCTGGTCTTCGAGCACTGCGACCAGGACCTCAAGAAGTACTTTGACAGCCTCAACGGGGAGATCGACATGGCCGTCTGCAGGAGCTTTATGCTCCAACTGCTCCGCGGACTGGCATTCTGCCACAGGTATACCTATATATGTATCAGCACTGGATTAGGTCTTATCTTGTGTCGATTATAGTTAGAATCAAGTGTTATTTGGAGTAACTTCATCTGTGGCACATTTCCGAATGATATCCATTTTATAGCATTGAGACTTAACTTACGCTACATTATCCTATTTTAGCCATAATGTCCTGCATCGCGATCTGAAACCACAGAACCTGCTGATCAACAAAAACGGCGAGCTAAAGCTAGCTGACTTTGGTCTCGCTAGAGCCTTTGGCATTCCCGTGAAGTGCTACTCCGCAGAAGTGGTGACCCTGTGGTACCGACCACCCGATGTCCTATTTGGAGCCAAGCTCTATACGACCAGCATAGACATGTGGTCCGCTGGATGCATTTTGGCCGAACTGGCGGACGCTGGACGACCGCTGTTTCCTGGCTCTGACGTGCTCGATCAGCTGATGAAGATCTTCCGTGTGCTGGGCACCCCCAACGAGGACTCCTGGCCAGGAGTTTCGCACCTCTCCGACTACGTGGCGCTTCCATGTAGGGATTCTAGACGGATTTTATTTATCGATACCAATATTAAAAGCCTATTTATATTATAGCTTTTCCGGCCATCACCTCGTGGAGTCAGCTGGTACCTAGGCTAAACTCCAAGGGACGCGACCTGCTGCAAAAGCTGCTCATCTGCCGGCCAAATCAGCGAATTAGCGCGGAGGCGGCGATGCAGCATCCCTACTTTACGGACAGCAGCTCTTCGGGACATTGAGGTCGGAAGGTTCTTTCCAAGCCACTGTTTTCACGACCTTTGATTAGACTTAAGCCAAAATGCGAGACTTTGTCCAGCAAAGATCTTTTAATTATATATGTATGTCCTTGCAGTAGAGTTCGATTATAGTATAAGATAAAAAGTTCTTTATAATTTCATTAGTTTGATTTACCAAAGCAAAAGGTTTGATTTATGACAATCCCTACCAATGTGACACTTAATATAGCCATTTGAGCTGCCAAATTAACATTTATCGATAAAATACTTATTGATTCAGTAAAATAGTTTTATTCTTAAAAATTTTTATGTTGAGTGTATCGTTAAGATCCGAAAATTGTTCAAATTCCTAGACGATATCTACTGTTTGTGTGAATGTGGAAAAAATATTTGAAATCCTAGTTTCTGTTTTCAAAGACTAAAAACTAGGCAATACATCTGGTTTCCAAATTTAATGAGTGTCGACGATTTTCTTATTACATTTATTGTGTATTTTTAAGAATTTCGATCTTTCTGAATGATATGAGTCATTAAGTAAATTAGAATAAAAAAAATTGAGATGTAACCTAGATTTTTAAACCAATAAAGACACTTACCGCAGCACTACGTCGTCGCAGCATGATGAATATTTTGAAGTGGTCGCCTCAACCCCCGGCACTCAATAGGGGTTAAAGTCGTTCTGCGCACTCGCGAGTTAGAAATTGAGAACTTTACAGATTGAGAGATTTTTTTATTGTGCTACGAATTGCTAACCGAACCGGTCGGATTTCTGAATCTTAAGCACCGAGTACCTCGGAAATTCTTTTATATATATTATTAGACGAATAAACAAGGCTACCTGTGGATCGGATAATTCGCTATATAGTTAATAATCGGAAAACTGTGTTAACCGCGCAGATAAAACAAAAGCTGTTATCAGCAGCAACCCATTTTCTAATATAAATAACAAATAAGTGCTGCAGAAATGACTTGGGGATTTGTAACCTGCGGCCCCAACGAGGCTTTAGTTGTCTCTGGTAAATCACACGATCCTTATATGCTCAAAATAATGTCAAATCGATTAAATAAATAAGTCAGTGAATAAAAATGAAATTGTCACGCACACACACATATATATACACCCCACCCCAAGTGACGTCACTATCGATTTTTGTGTACCGCAAATGTTGTTGTTGGGATAACAGGGGAAGAAGCTGAATATGCGGCAGTCCGAAGCCATGCGTGCGCATTTGAACGGCGTTGCGGTGCTGTTATCCAAATGCTGCAATGTTTTGTAAACAAAGTGTTTTTTGTTTGTTTTCTGCGCAGGGTGCTGCTACATGAAGCCGCTTTTGGTGCCGGGAGGACGAGCATTCGTTTGGCCAGTGGGCCAGCAGGTTCAGCGGTGAGTTTTAACCGGCTTAGACCAGGGGTTCCAACGAAAAGCCACAGGTTAGGGAGGCGCTAAAAAGCGCGGGTATTCGAAATATTATTCGTAAGAATTCGGTTTTATTAAAATATATTAAATTATAATAAAATAATCTTATTTTATCAGATAATATTTAGTTAATATTTCTGGCTTCGTATCTGAGTCCCTAGTCTTAAGATAACAAGCCCTCAGATGTTAAATGTCCGCCAATCTTCCCCAGAATTTCGTTGAACACGATGACCCTCCAGGTAGAGAGTCCTTGCGTGTACACCAGCCAAGGAGTGCCCATCTCGGTGACAGGCATTGCACAGGTGAAGGTCCAGGGTCAGAACGAGGACATGCTGCTGACCGCCTGTGAGCAGTTCTTGGGCAAATCAGAGGCAGAGATCAACCACATCGCCTTGGTCACCCTGGAGGGGCATCAGCGTGCCATCATGGGTTCGATGACCGTGGAGGAGATCTACAAGGACCGCAAGAAGTTCAGCAAGCAGGTGTTTGAGGTGGCCTCCAGCGATTTGGCCAACATGGGAATAACCGTGGTTTCCTACACCATCAAGGATTTGCGCGATGAGGAGGTGCGTAGTTCCAACCGATTACTTTTTACCACTCTCCCCGCACAACTAACCCAATCATCAGCAGTGATGGGAATAGGTTCTGTATTTTATATATATATTAGTTTTGGTTTTGTATACTTGAACAAAAATTTATTTAGCAATTCTGCAGTGATTCTATATATATTCAAACTTATTTTCTATTTTAGATTTTCTTTTTTTTATTCGATTTTCCCATCACTGTGTACCGGCTTCAAAGCTCCCTTTTTTCAAATAACCTCTTGTATATATGTGAATATATATATTTCTTGCATGTCCACATGGATCCTCTGTAGGGCGACTCAAAGGTGCGTATGTCCGCCCAACCGCCTGTGCGTGGAATCGTTGGGACACGTCCATCAAATTCAGCTTCTTGTGTAACTATCGGGATACTAACTCCTCGCGTTCAATTTCCATTTTCAGGGCTACCTGAGGTCATTGGGTATGGCCCGCACGGCGGAGGTGAAGCGCGATGCCCGCATTGGCGAGGCTGAGGCCCGAGCGGAGGCCCACATTAAGGAGGCCATTGCCGAGGAGCAACGCATGGCCGCACGCTTCCTCAACGATACCGATATTGCCAAGGCCCAGCGCGACTTTGAGCTGAAGAAGGCAGCATACGATGTGGAAGTGCAGACCAAAAAGGCCGAGGCCGAGATGGCCTACGAGCTGCAAGCGGCCAAGACCAAGCAGCGCATCAAGGAGGAGCAGATGCAGGTGAAGGTGATCGAGCGCACGCAGGAGATTGCCGTCCAGGAGCAGGAGATCATGCGCCGCGAGCGAGAGCTGGAGGCCACCATCCGCCGACCGGCCGAGGCGGAGAAGTTCCGCATGGAGAAATTGGCCGAGGCCAACAAGCAGCGCGTGGTCATGGAAGCCGAGGCCGAGGCTGAATCGGTTAGATACCATCTAAATATTTGCTTATAGACTACGATTAACTGAAGCATCTCCATCTTCTTTGCAACAGATCAGGATTCGTGGTGAGGCTGAGGCCTTTGCCATTGCGGCCAAGGCTAAAGCAGAGGCCGAGCAGATGGCCATGAAGGCAGAGGCCTATCGTGAGTACCGTGAGGCTGCCATGGTGGAGATGCTCCTGGACACACTGCCAAAGGTTTGTCAATGGTTAGATTAAAAGAATCTATAATTTATTCTATGTTGAATCTAATTCGCAGGTTGCCGCCGAGGTGGCTGCTCCACTGTCACAGGCTAAGAAGATCACGATGGTGTCCAGCGGAACTGGCGATATCGGTGCTGCCAAGCTGACCGGCGAGGTTCTGTCGATCGTCAACAAAGTGCCAGAGCTGGTCAAGAACATAACCGGCGTGGACATTGCTCGGGTACGTTCCAATTCTGAATTTATCTAACTTCAGAGCTCGTCGAGGTGAATGAATGACGACGCAATCGAAACCAAAACAAATGGCAATCAAAAGACTTTGTAGACAGGAGGACGCTGCTTTCGTTTGCTACCTTCGTTTGATTTGAGCCTTGTTTTGCGATATAAATTCCCTGGTTTCGATTCACTTTACGTTTCCTTTCTCTTCATTTCAGTCTGTGCATGCTGGCTAAAAAAGTACCCAAAAGAAAACCAAAAACACACAAAATTATGTACTCTTCAAAACGAAAATAAGAAAACAAAAAAGAAATTACGCTATATTGAACGATCGAATACTTCAAAACTGAAATCGAACGCATTTAAATTTCTTTATAATTAATATATTATTGAATCTTTGTGCTAACCCGACAAATTTTGCAACATGTTTTACACACACACTCAGAGAGAGGAGCAAAAATATTTTGTATTACATGTATAATGTATTTATATAAGTGTATTGCACAAAGCGTGGAATAAATATTCTTCCTTGGATCAACAAATTGAGTTTATTTTAATGGGTCGGCAAATATAAAGGAAGTTGAAATTTTAAAATACCAAAGGTTTTGGCGGTTATTCCACATTGCCACACTTTTCAATTTCGCATATGCGCTGCCACCTTTTGATATAAATACGTTGGGCAACCAGCGTTGCCATGCCTTTTAATTAATCCATAAACGATACGTCTTCAGTTATTTTATAATGTTTTATTAATTTTAAATATATTATTATTAATGTATTAATCAGCCAATTGTTTCTGATGAAGCATTGAAGTTGGCTTCTCTCAGATAACTTCAGCTTTAGTGAAAGTTATGAAAAGGAATGGAATAAGAGAATTTGTAGGCATTTATATATAATAGCATTGTTATCACAAAATATATATTATATATTCAAGACGCAAAAAACAATCGATGCGATATAAGAAGTTGAATACATCGATAGTTTCGATAGGTTGATGTTGTACCATCACTAATAGCAGCTCTGTCCAGCTGTGCGGATAAAAAATCATAATCAGAATATCAGTATTATAACGCACATTACTCCCAAGAGTGTAATCTGAAAACCCACTTGAGTTAAGACAAATCCTAGAAAATAGAAAACCATAAATATTGTTTCCGCTCAACAAAACAAACACAAAGAAAACAATTGCGGCAGTGGGAAGGAAAAAAGTTCCGCCTTCAAAAGAGGAATCAAGTGGTAAAAACTGCATAAATAAGTCAAGCATAGCCGCAGAACTGTAGATAATATCACAATTAAGTGATGACCAGTAGACTTGTTGACTTTTTCAGACTTCATATCGCTGCCTGTGTTTATTGATTTTGTTTTTGGCCTGTTATCAACAACCTGCCGCCCACTCCCACCCTCCCCCTCTCCACACTCGACAAATGTATTCTTATTTACCCAACAAACAATTGGTTTTCAAAGCCACATATCTTATCAGTCAGTCCCCCCGAAATCTTGCTAATTTGTTTATACTTATCTGATCACCGCGATCGGTGATAATCCCAAATTAGATGGAGATATCTGCTCAAGCAGATGTTAATTGACCGATGGCTTTGTTAATCGAATTGCTGCTACCTAACAAAAGCGATTCGATTCAAACGTGTTAAATAGTAATTTGCGCCTTGAATAATGCCGCACCCACTCGTCAACAAAAAATCAATAAATGCAGATCCCTACCAACTTTATGCACTCACACACTCCCTCCAATTTTTCCATTCTAGCTAAAATGACTACCTAAAGCCCAAGGTTTATCTGTGTAAAATTCACGGACCACGGACCTTTTATCACTTTTGAAAGCAGAACCTAAAGACACCGCAACAATGAAACTAAAACGCTGGCGGCACAAGCGTAAATAGTTATTTGTCAACGGATAACCGAAGGAGCAAGACATCCCCCAAAAGGCGGGAAAAGAAGCTAAGTTCGTTTGGAAAACATTCGAAAAACAGGCGAATAATCATGCTAGGTCGCACACAACGTCTCCTGTTGGGCATATCAATACTGGTACTAGTCGATGTGGTTTGGGTCTCATCCAGTGAGCTGACAAAGGTGATAATTTTGTTTTGAAAACATTTGGAAATCGGTTTGAATTTTGATATACTTTACTAGTTCCTGTACAATGAGGCCAATTTTGACAAGCCCTTCTTCTGCACATACTTCAAAACCTCCATGTTCAGCATTTACCTGCTAGTCATCGGTATCCTGGCTCCCTGGAAAGAGTCATGCGAGCGACAGAATGGAAACTATGCTGTAAGTAATTAGATATCCTAATTATAAACCCTACTAAGTGATTCTTCTTCCCTTAGATGATGGAGCAGAATGCAGATGACGAGAATTATTACTCCAATCAGGCTGTTTTGGTAGGCAAATCATACAATCATATATTATGTACAAAAAGATGTAACCTTTGTCTATACCTACTAGGGAGACCCAACCTATGTGCCCATCAGATCGCCTCACTTAGGAGCCGGAGGACAATCCAATGGCACCTCAAACTCCATATCGGGCACCGAAAGCGATGATTCAAGTGTAAGAAGTGTGCGCTTCAGCAAGATGGCCGAAGTCAGAGAGATGTCTGCCCACGAAGCCACCGATGCCTTAATGGCCAGGCTTTCGTATGCCGCCAGCTTGAGAATTAGGCGCCAAAAGACACACCACAAAACGGCAAAGACTGCGCTACTCTTTTGTCTGCTCTGGTTTGCGGCCAATTACTTCTTTCAGCTGGCCCTGGAAATGGACGAGGCGGCCATGATAACACTGGTTAGCTCAACATCGTCATTCTTCATTATCTGCCTGGCAGCCGTATTTCCCTCGGCAACAGGTGACAAGCTGACTATCACCAAGGTGATTGCGGTGGCCATGAACATTGGCGGAGTGGTGGCCATCACCATGAACGACCTACACGATACCAAGATGACCAGAGGCGTCCTTTTAGCCCTTTTCAGCGCTTTCTTCTATGCCGCCTATTTGGTTTTCGTGAAGCGAAAAAGCGATACGGAGGAGAAGGTCGATATACCATTGTTTTTCGGTGAGTAAAATTGCTAAATTTTGAGTTTGATCGCTGCTTATCTTCTGACTCCCTTTTTAGGTTTTGTTGGCCTATGGAATATGTTGCTTTTATGGCCAATATTCTTTATCCTCCACTTCACCAAAATAGAAACCTTTGAGCTGCCCAGTCAAGGGCAGTTTGCCCTTCTATTTTTGAACGGCTTAGTTGGCACTGTGCTGTCGGAGGCTCTTTGGCTGTGGGGCTGCTTTTTGACATCCTCACTGATTGGCACGCTGGCAATGTCGCTACAGATTCCGCTAGCCATCCTGTTCGATGTCCTGCTGAAGAACAAACCGTATTCGCCGATGTTCTACATGGGCTCGATACCCATCTTTGTGGCCCTGGTGTTCGTTTCGCTATTGATGCGTAACGACGATTCCGACCCACTGATGAAGCTCTTTAGGATTGTGTATAGAAAAGTCTGCCGGTGCCATAAGCCAAGCATTGTTAGGTGAGTCTGGTGTTCTGGCAATATGAACTGTCTTTTAACAGCATAATTTCTTGCCTAGGGTCAACGATGACGAACAACAGGAGTCGCTGATAAGCAACAGCGATTAAACAATAGCAATAATCACGAATGGAGGCTTTTTGTAAAAGTCGGGCTTCTACAAACTTTGAATGTTGCTCATTGCAATGCAATCTAAAACTTGGCTGTTTACGAGTTCGTTTCGAATCGTTCTTAAATCATATTGGGACAAGTCCTGCACAATTTCCCTTCGGCCCTGATTTGTGTTTCTCATTTGTGCATTTTTCGTTGGATATTATTGTGTTGCG
This sequence comes from Drosophila melanogaster, assembly GCF_000001215.4. NCBI lineage: Eukaryota > Metazoa > Arthropoda > Insecta > Diptera > Drosophilidae > Drosophila > Drosophila melanogaster. The sequence continues at coordinate 15,562,947 of NT_033778.4, read as the reverse complement.
AACTTACGTACAACTATTTATTATAATCTTACAAGTGTATTTATTCTCTGTAAATAGCTTTAGATCCCACGAATACCGTTTATCTATGTGATAGTCTACAACGTTTTGCTGAACTCCACCTATAATTTATTTCCTCGGTATTCACACTGCGCTTAGCTGTATAATTGTTGACTTCTCAATACAAGATGAAAAAACATATACACATATTGATAACTAATTACAATAAATAAAACTTGTCTACCGTAAGCTTTAAAATCTGCTGAATCTAAGGTTAATAGCCATACGGTGGCAGCGGTTAATCGTATGTAAATTAGAAACCATTACTTTTTCATTTTTAAATAATGTCGATTACACGATTTCTGAGTTTATGCTTTATGGAACTTATTTATTTTTGATAAGAACTGATTTTTCATGATTCATAGAACTAATTTATTTTGTATTTTACCATTAAGAACCGATTTTTATATTGTACTTAATCATGAACTTTCCCAAAGTTAAAAGTCATTATTTTCAATTAAATAATTCACTTTAATTTTCATCCTATGTCCTAAAAATATATATTTACAATATGCGACTCCTAATGTCTAGAACTTAAATAGGTATGTACTCAATAAGATCACACAAGTTCATTTCTGTACTGAAAGCGCACACAAAGTGGCATCTGTGTGGCCCAGAGTGGCACGGCGAATGCTTCAGTTCCAATTTATCCATGCCTCCGACGGATCACACCGCTGTCGTTGGCAATGGAGCAGGAGGACCAGATCCGGAGCTGGGTGGAATCTGTGCCGCGCGGGAGGTGGATGGCTCCATCGGTTCCATTGCGATGACAGTGGCTTCTGCGGCGGACGAGGAATGTGGATCTGTCTCCGAATACGGTGGCGCCGGCAGTGCCGCGATTCCAATGGGACTGGGTACACCGAGGGGCGATTGGGGAACAGGCATTCCAGCCGCTGCTGCTGTGGGAGTGGTCAGGTTACACATGCGCATCACCTCGTCGTAGCTGGGTAAATCCTTTTCATCCTTTTCCAGTTGATCGCGAATGCGGTTGGCCTCCACGCTGCCGGGTTCGATGAAGAAAATGTCGCCATAGCGGTTCGATGAAGGATCCTCCTGTGCGTTGAATACATTACGATCTGAAAATAGGTTAAGAAAAATAAGTGAGTAGTGAATAGTGAATAGTGAAGTCTTTAAACATATAAAACTCATAGGACGAATGATAAGAATTTAATTAAAGATTACTTGATTACATCATATTGATATTTGGGTAATGTCATTTAAAGGAGAGTTGTTTTATACACTTCGAAATATTTGTATATGTGCAGTTTGATTAACCCACACAACAACCTTGTTATTCGTTAATTAATTAAAATTGGAAACACTGCTCTAAACACGACCTGATAAGCACATTTTAAATGGGCTTCTAAAAACGAGTTGATTAGTCATATTAGCACTCCAAATTTCACACACACAATAAACACTTTTGAGGATAATATTTCTACCAGTGTGACCCAAATGGGCTATGTTCCATACCAGCTTGTATCTGGCGACGATTTCGAATCCTTGAGTCGTGCATTCGCTTGGCCAGCTAACAAATAGATAAATCAGTTATGGGCTTCTTTACTTCAAAGCCATTAAGATAAACTCAGCTTGCAGGATTAACTACATACGTATATAAGCTGGGCCACCGCGAACATGCAAAACACAAAGCCCAGCGCGACGCTCAGATTAGCTGTCAGACCCATTCCGCAATTCTCGAAGACTGGCCAAAAAGTAATCGCCCGAACCTAACCGATTAGATTGGCTTCCTGCCCACTTTCGGATTGGCACACGTTACCAATTTCAATGCCGTATCGCTGACGATGGTGCTCTGGAATCCTCTGCTGACGTCGACATCGCGGCTGGCAGATCTTTGCCAGAGTTTGGCTCTCTACGCGGATGTAGTAGCAGGCCAGCGGTAGTACGCAGAAAAAGAAGAACACCAGGGCCAAATAGATGGCTATGTGCAGGCCGAAGCCGCTGCCCCAATCCAATGTCGGCTCCGATCCGTGCATGATGAGACTTAGAACGACGCGGAGCAGGAATCAATGCCGAACTACAGCCACCAACTGCGTTTTGTAGACACTAGTATTACCCATAGTTCGCCGTTCAGCACGCAATTGATTAGTCGCCCAAGATTAGATTGTCCGCCATGTTTGGTTGGCATTACCCCATAAATGTTACTCCATATATCAGATATACCATATATACGGTCCGGCGGTTTGCACACACAAACCAAAGCCAGTGTAACTTACGAGAATCTATTCGATGGTTTCGATGTCTATAACACCAGCATTTCAAGATCCAAACAACAGCGAACTTTGGGGGAATAAGAACAGAACTTGGTTACCAATCACCATCGAAGGGATTTGCTGAATCTAAGGATCACCTGTAGGGCTGCATAGGCCACGATGCCGATCAGCAGGCGTAAAAAGAAAGTGGCTATGAGTTCCATTTTGCAACGAGCTCTCCAAAAGACTGACCCCCCAAAGTTACTGATTTGCAATATTAGCAAGACGTTCGAAATCAGCTTATCACGAAAGTCCACAAAACAAACACTCTAGGCTTTATGGATTTATGGTAGCACTTGATCATCAAACCCACCCACACACAGTCACTGTTTGTATCAGTTAGTCAATACATATATAAAACCGTCAATACATCAATACATCAAGCCATCAGAGGCAGTTCAAGCCATCAATACATACCAGTACGCTGGCGTTGACGTTGTCGTCGACGTCTACGTCTTACCGGATCTTGAAATCCCCGAGGATTGGTTCCACAGCACTTGTTCAGAATAATCCATAGTATAAACTTTTGGGGGAATATCAAAGAAGTGATGAGTGAAGGACTAAGGAAGGAAACTTATATCCCTCGCTTAAAGTTAGGTTCAAAAATGTGGTGGACAGATACCTGAAGAGCGAAATAGACCATGGGCATGATCAGGAAGAAGATAAAGAACAGCCCCACATAGAAAATAAAAAAATCCATTGTGTCAATACCCGCCAGAAAAAAACACACAATCGAATCACTTGAATGGCGAGTTAAAACTGAGAACTCTGCAAAACGAATTTCTAGCTAATCTTATCTGGGCCAAGAAACCCATCTGATTGGCCAAGTATCTATATATATACCGTCCGATAGCCACCGAAAATAAGTCAAATTTGGCTTGTTTTGAATGAAGCGTACCATGTCGGCGTCTGCGACTCCTGGAATCCCTGGCCTCGAAGCACACCCAAATGCAGAATCTCAGGCAGCAGAAGGTGACCGCACAGGAAATGAAGGCCAGGAAGAAGAACACCAAATACGGCGGTATATTCGACATTTTGTGATCCGAAAATTCGGTATATCCACGTGGATACGCGAGCACCGGCGATGTTATTCGCTCCATGAAAAGGCCTTAGGCCAACTGTCATAATATGGCGCGTCGCTAGCTTTTGGCCAAGACTTATCGGCGACTGGGAAGAGCGCGGATCGCGGGAGCGGCGGACAGGTGTGTCAAGGGCCATGTGATAAGCGCTCGACGCACAGAGTCCGATAAGATACGCCTCGCCACTATCGCTGTCTCAGTCGGGCGGCGTTCTATTACCTGTGTGCCAGCTGTAAAAGTATCTGTATCTGACAGATATGCGCATAATTACGCTTTGGATAATGTCATCCGGGCACGTGACAGGCGAAAGTCGCGAAACTAATTAAGGAAGCAAATGTCACATAAATCAAATGTTCTAGATTATACTTCTACAAGCACTTGAAAATTATATAGATCGTTTGGAAAACTTTTTTTTATAAACAATTGTAAATTTCTTGCAGTGCAAGAACTATTCTGATTATCAGATTTTCTGTTATTTAATAGATTGGGGTAGATAAGATTTAATTTAAATTTTTATCTGTACATGGTATACTTAAAGAAAAACAAGTGTCTAATAAAAAAAACATGTTATATGATATTTTAGAAAACCGATTAGTTTGCGAATGGAAAATTGGTATTGAAATATATTCATAATTTTCTCTCTTTAAATTCATTCAATGCCATGTTCAAAAAATCAGTTGACACTTTGAAATCTTCCTAATTAAGTAATTTCTTATACTCATTGAATAATAACCAAATGCTTCTTTCTCATGTCTTACAACCCATTATTGTAAATGAACATTATAAGGCATTGACTTTAGCCAAGCGTAAAGCAGCGAATATAGCTGAATGTGTAATTAATTCATAGCGATTCATTTGTAGACAGACAAAGGAACATAATTTAAAGGGCGGAAGAACATTTTCGCCATCAAAATGAATGCCACAAATCACTGCGGGCCACCTGAGCTGCTCACCTGGCGTCCAACTGAGACGACTACTCAATCCCGGCGACGAGGGACACGAGGAAACGAATCTGCTCAAGGGCGGGCTAACTGGCAATCTCCTTCGACGCTTCTGGGCTACACATCTCTGCAATTATCTGGCGGATTCACTTCCATTTGCATTGATAGCCACTAGTTTTGGGCCAAGAACTCACACTGATGGAAAAGTATAAAATCAGCAGGAAGAGGAGCAGCAGGACACCGAACTCGCACCAACGGAACTGGTCGCCCATTTTGCGGAATATCTATATGGCCGAACTGCGACCGTACATCTGAATAAATTAACGCTACTGTCGAACATTGGGAATCTAACCGAACAACCGAACCCATCGATAAGGGAGGCACCATAGATAACTTTATCGAAAAACGCTTGTGACTCATGGCTGCTCACCTGTGCTGAGGGTTACTCCTGACTGATCGATTCTATAGCTGTGCAGAACCCTTCCGGGCTGTCGATTTGTTGGATTCTCCCCAGGACCAGGACCTCGTCCTGGACCACGACCACTTGAGCTGGTTCGACTAGGAGTCTTTTGTGTGGCGCACAGACAACAAGCCTACAGGGTCAATAGGGGATCGTTGTCATCAGACAGGGGTTGAAATTTTGCGATAAATCACTTGAGAACTTACTCGAATCAGTATGCATACAATTGAGATTATGAGGAACCAGCCAATCATCATAAAAGCGTAATAGGGCATTATGAAATTGAGAACTTAAGACCGGAAGTCCAGAACAGACAACAGCACCGATTTACCACCGTTCGCCGCGCACAAGAAACCTTGCTGAAATGGCAAAGGCAATGCCACTCATTGCTAACAGCCTAATCACCAAACAAAACCAAATCGCACATACAACCCTTATCAATCGGCATACAATTTTGCGATTAAAACTAGGCATACACGCGCACAGCCAACGCAATCGGTGGTCTCAATCGGGCTGAATCGGGACTTACGCACCTGGGGATTGGCCCCCTGCCGAAAAGCTTTCGGTATCGTAGTCCCCGGAGTTGATGTTCCTTCTGCTCTTGTAGCACAACTATTGGGGGTAAAGACGGTGATTAAAGTTATAAAACACACCAATCAAAATCAGGAATATAACTCTATTACAGTATGGTTTGCTCTTGAACTGTACGAAAGTCATGATTATAAGCATATTTAAGGTATATCAATCCTCAAAAGTAATAACGGAAAAACCAGAGATATGAGTGTAGTAGTTATTACAACATTTGTGATACAGCTTACTAACTTACGCACCTTGAGATAAATTACTCCCGACATGGGAATTCCCTGATTTCATGTTATTCCTCACGTTGTAGCACAACTATAAAAGCAAAAACAACCGAAATGCCTTTGAAAATCAGGAATATACCCCACAGAAAAGTGGCAAAGGACTCTCAGAATTTACAGGATTATATAAATATTTAGAAATATGTTCAAAATATGTGAAGCTAGTGTGTGCTCTTCAGCTGTTAGAGGAACATTAAGATATATTCCTGATTTTGAAAGTGCAGACTTACAACAAACACCAGGAAAAATAATAGTGAAATGTAGAATATGTCGATCGCTTCCATTTCTCGAGATGGATTAAATAAGACTGTTGGGTATTTTTCGAGAAACGACGTAGAATGCGATTCAAGTTGTTGGCCCATATCTTGGAGAACCCCCATCGAATAACAGGCATTATCTTATCGGCAAAGCTTTTGCAGCTTTTTTTCGCCAAGTTATATAGCCAGAAAAGCCTGGATCTTACCTTCCATGGCCAGGCGCAACATCATCTCATGGCGCAAAAGTCGGGCATAAACCCGCATATTCCACTCGTCGATCTTCAACTTGATGAACAGATAGCACTCCTTGGGATTGGGGTGATTTGACTAATGATATCTAATCAACGTTGAGATTTCAACCTACCCGAGCGAGTAGCAATACGAGAATGAGCACTATAAATGCAAAGAAGCAGACCCCTACATACATTGGACCCAACTGGACCCTAGCTGGTGATTTTGATAAAAAAAAAAAAACAATAGATTCTCTCAAACTAATTTGGAAGACTTGACTAATAGAAGCGGAGTTACTTGGATAAACTCACCAGATTCGTGCCGATATTGCAGGCAGCAGACGCACTTCCACTTGTGATTGGGACAGATATAGGCCTTAATAAATGTTGAATTAGGCAAAATTCTACAGGAGGATAAACCAGCCACACTCACCCTTATCAAAATAAGGAATATCAGAATGAAGGATATAAAGTAATACACCTCGACGAGATCCATTTTGAACCGAGTCTGGGAAATGTGTGGCAGCAAATGAGTCGAGGACCACGGGAATACGAAATTAAGACCCGGGAAAATTGTGATAAAGCTATTTCGATAAACAAAGATAAAGTCAGCGTTGCATCAACCTGACAGCTTGGGTAATTCTGCTGGGCTATCAGATAAGCAAATCAGAGCTAATTATAGCCAAAGGCAATAAACCTGGCATGTGCGACCAGTTACGAGTTAGTTATCAACTGTATCTCTAAGCCTATTTGTGTACTATACAGCTCCCTCTCACCATTTCGTGTGTCGTTGGTCCGCTCCGATCTAGGCCTGTAATCACTGCTCTGGCCAGCTCTCTTGGCCTTGTGGTAGGCATTCGAAAGGAACTGTTTTGGGATAAAGAAACGGATATCATGTAGTGCCCACTTCCGGCTCGAGCGTTAGCTACTCACGACTATAATGAGAATGATGACCAGAAGCACCACGGAAAACGAACTGAACTCTGCACCCATGACTTTGGCAGTCCTCGCGGAACAAGTGCTTTATGACAACTGACTAGCTATCGAAACCCGCCGATTTCGGTGCCCCAACTCGATTGGTCATAATCCATATCTTATTATCATATTACCGCTTTTCGTAACGCAATCGAAGCGCACTTACCTCTGCGGGATCGCCTTCCAGACGCCGTACAGACAACCTGTAAGCGAAAATTTGTATTGAAGCTACCAAACTAATCTATCCATTCAACTCACCTTGATGAAAACACTTGTGGCTAAGAGCAAAAACATCATGGTTAAGAAAAAGGCTACAGTCATCGTGTCGTACTTGATGAGCCCCAAATTAGATGAGTGCGGAAAGCCAACTGAAAGCACATTCTCCAGGTCGTAGCTGCGAGTAGAACACACCGTAATCAATCTGCCTAAACGACCGTTTAATCTTTATCGGTCAAAATAATAATAATAGTAATATATTGTTTAGGCCGATCTTGGATTGCCCTACTGCTATACAATTTAATAATTTTACTTATGTTGAAACATTTGTTAAATTCGAATTTAAGGTCTTGCTTTGAGAAATTGAGAAATATATACATATATGGAAAATATACATAAGTCCTTTGTTTAAGTCCCTGGTTAATATCAGCATGCGAATATAAAGTAATAAATTTCCAGAAATTGGGGATCCGATTAGGGGTAATGACTTTTAAAACCGCCGAATGAAAACCCCCATAAATCGAAAATTCTTTCTAACACAATGAAATCCAGATAACAAGAGTGGTGAAATAGATTTGTTGTCCAGAACCCACCCAATTGCCGTGCAAAATCGGCACACAACCCACCCAAACTGAAACGCCAAACCCTCCGAGCTCCAAAATATAGTCATGATCTCTGTATACCCTTGCATTGTACTCGCACAACAATTTCAATTTTGAAGTTCACAGCAGCAAAGAGACCCAAAAAAAGAATACAAAAAAAAAAAAAAAAAAAAACCAACTGCGACTGACCCATTTTATAAATCTGAGGCAATTAAAGCGAACCACTCCGGGTAATTATAGGGCGGTCCGGCCAGAAAACAAACAGACTTTGCTGAATTGTGATAATTAATAGTTGGCCTGGGTAGATCTTGCCCTCGGACACTCGAAGTCTCCCAGCTGCACCCAGCACAATGGAAATGGTAACAAAATTGCGAATTTATTTTTGTGTGCTCGTTTTAATTTTATCTCGCGTCTGCACTTCAAGTATTTTATTGTTACAAATCGGCAACGGAACGAGCGAGTTTGCGTAAAGTTAAAAAAAAAGTCTTTCGATGCCTTGAACCGAAATTAATGAGCCCGCCAGCCCCGCCGAATCAGCTCCAAATCGTAGAGGAGTAGAGTGCTAGCCCCCACCCACCATCAAAATACCTGGGTACACCATGTAGCCTCCCAAGTCCAAGACCGCGTCAGCATTTCTTTTGTGGCGATCCGTGGGACTGCCAATGCAGCCAGCCATGCCCAATTGGTCGGTGGTCGTGGCGGAGGAGCTCATCCGTCGGAGCTGGGGTCCGCCGCCATCAGGTGGCTGCTCCATGGGCACGCTTTATGCTTCAAGTGCGCAACAATTGGACAAAAGCGGATTTGGCTCGCTCGGTTTTGGCTCTTGGCTGTTGGGTTTTTTTTTGTTTATCAATCCCCATTTCCAATTGTTGTTCCTTTGTTGCCACTTGTTGCCTGAGGTTGGCGTGGATTGGTAATTTGTTAGCGAAGGCATTGCAATTGATTTCGATTGAATTACGCACCAGCTCGGACACTCGAAAACCAAATATGTTCATTTCGAATCTGGAGGTAAGGTTGTTTCGTTTTGATTGATTTACCTACGCTGAGTTTCTCATTAATGTGAATAATATATTGCAACTATTTCTATGTTTTAATTAGCTTTAATAATGATATGATTATATTTTGAAATCTAGCAAGTAAAACCCTTAAAATATTTGAAATAATCCTCAGCTGTAGTTATCAGATAATAAATACTACTATACTAATAATTCATTTAAGCTGATAGTTTCATTTAAGTTTTGTATGCAAGCTAGCTAAAACTTAGTTCCGATTTAACTTCCTTCCGCTCTACTATCTCACTTTTTTTTGTGAGCTGTGAGAACGGATCGAAATTTGCATTTCTTTGGCTCCGGGGCACGCCCCCCCAATGTCAAGTTCACAGTCACTTCCGCACCGAAAACGGAAAATGCAGCGACGTGGTATCAACACGTAACTTCCACTGATCAGATACGATCTAATTTCGAGTGGCAAAACAATCTAGTTGAAAAACTTACAAATCATCTGGCGGACGAGTTCCGGCTTTCGAGTTTGGCTTTATGGTCTAATACTTGGCCATTGTGGACTTGGCATAAACGATGGTTATAACTTTAATGACGCCGTGAATGTGCTGGGAATTAATCGCAACGGTTTTTGGAGCCGACTGCCCGCTAATTGTGGGTGTGTGATTGTCCGTTGATGCTGGCGGGTGATGTCAGTTGTTGGGTCTTTAATCATCTATTAAATAACTTTAAGCACATGGCTAATGCGAGGCAATTAAGTCCCAAAAGTCCCGAGAGGAACCAATCTTAAACTTTATAACAGAGTCGAAATTGAATTGCTCTATGGAAAGCTTTTAAAGGAACATGCTAAAAGGAAACCCAATGGAAATTAACATGTTAATGTTATATTATATGCTTTGAAGTTGGAAGGACAATATTAAATGTAAATAATTTATTTGTTCCAAACCAAAGAAACCACCTGAAATACTCAGCCAAATTACTTAATCTGTTTAATTCACAAACGAACTGCTAATCTAAAACTGCCAATTCCGGCCCCCAAAGTCATGAATAGAGTGCTCAAACAACGCCCATACAACTTCGATGTAATTAATTTCGATTCGCCACTCTTTGAGCGAAACCTTGAACTTCTGGAGTGACGTGTCTATTAGAACGCTAATGGATCCGCGTTTCCGAGCTCAGATTTACTTTCGCTTTTACCATTAAGATACATCGCAATTCTTGAGAAATCCCGCACTAAGAGATTGAGATTGGCAAGAGGGAAAACCGAGTGACATAACTTCAACTTACGCACTGGCATCTCGCTTGGAAAATATGTGGAGCATTAAGCATTGGGGCTAATTAGTTAATAAACAAATGAGTGGACCATGGACACATGCAAAACATTTTGCCACCGTTTTATTGTCTTTCTTTCCTTTTTTTTTTATGTCATTTCGGTTTAGTTTCATTTTAGGTGGCAAAGTCCGCTGCTCAATTCTCAATTTCAGCACTAAACTGACACCACTGAAAACTATTTGGCTAAGGTCTTTGAAAACTGTATGACTGTAATAAAACCGCACGAAAGAAAGTTAAAATAAGAGTATGAATGTTTTAAAGAGCTCTTAAATGTTTATTTATTCTTCCTCTTTTCACCATTTAAACGCGAATGTTAGTTGTGCCCAAGTGGAGCCACAAAATCGTACAAACTAACAAAAGCGCATTAGTAAGTGGTAATAGGCAATGGCTAATTTCCAAAATCTTTTCGCCAGGCCTTGCCCAAGTGCGATTTGAGTTTTACAATATTTTTTCCAGTTTTATAGTGGCCGCAATGTCTATAATTTCCCCCAATGAACCTGACCGTCGTGGTTGTCGTTGTTACTGGCATACACAACCATTGTTGTGGTAGTTGCTGATGGGGCAGCAAACACAGTTATGATTATGAGTGGCTTTGTGACAATCAACTTCCTCGAAACGTGCCGCTTTGGAATGGCTTTGGCATGGAGTGGATCGGGCTCAGTCTTGGGCTTGGAATGGACTTGGACTTTGCATAATAGCCAGCAGTTGGCCAGTTAGCCAGTTATTTCGTGTAATGAATTTTTTACCCGTGTTATTAGGGGACAATCGTTGTTGGGAGTCAGCGACATTGCAGTTACAGGTGCATTTCGGGTGTTCGTCTGGGCAAGACCTTTCCAAACAAATACCTTCGACCCAAAAAATACTTAGCACATATAATGGTATTTATCTATTCATTAGGCCAGCCTTTTGAATTTAAAATCCAATTTTAAATAGCATTCTTTATCAAAATCGAAATGTAATATCTATATAAACGCATTAAATACCAATCAATCATCAGCTTAAATGATTGAACTACCACCTGTGGAAGTGATATTTCTCTGTGTACAACTTGTTTACCCTTTCGCGCTGACTAATCCGGCAAAACATTTATTAATTATGCCTAATAATTGCGGCACCCGCCTGGGAATAATTTTGATTAGCTGCCACCACTGCAATTATCCCCCGAATCGTGGAGCTGTTTGCACGTTTGCTTGATTTGTTTGTCGCTCCTGATGCATTACCAGTCGAAGTATGTAATGTGGAATCGGGCGGTGAAAAAAAAAAAAACGAAAAGAAAAGCCACCAAATTATGTGAACTTGTTATATCACCTGGCTGAAAATCGCAAGCTTCAAACATTTTCAGTTTTCTTATTCGAGCGGCGGCAATCATAACAACAAGCTGCTGCTGCACTTTCTTTGCGTTACGCTTCTTTGCATGCATTGCCAAATCGTTTATATATATATATATAAAGATATACATTTATATATACGTATATAGACACGCCAGATATCTGCGGCTATATGCAAGCGGTCAGTGTCCAGACATTGAACGCCGAGCAATTGAAATGCTTGAACGCTGTCCACCGAAAAGAGATACAGATGCAGCAGACTCAGATTCAGATGCAGATGCAGTTGGAGATGGAGATGGAGATGGAGGGGCCGATACATTTGCAGTTACAAGTGCAGCACAGAAACGCAAAAGTTCAACAGTCGGAGGCGTCAGTAAAACCCCGATCACCATCCCCCCCACTTGTAGGCGTTTGCAGTATTGTAAATTAATTCATATTAGCCAAACAAATGCAGACATGTGTGTTGGCCGTGTGTGTCGGTGAGCAGCAGCTAGCTTTTAGCATTTCATTCGGCGGATGAGATGAGACGAGACCAGATGAGCTGAGATGAGATGAGATGGGATGAGTTGCCGCACAGGTTTCGTTTCTGTGGTCTGAAGTTCGTTGTGGGAGCATCGCAGTCGAAGTCGCAGCCTCGTTGAAGAAACCGGCGCGAATGATTTTTATTACTTTTTTATTTGCTGCTGATGCTGATGCTGCTGCAACTGTTTTGTTGTTATTGTATTGAAAATAGCAAACATGCAAAATGCGCAACGAAGGCTGAGAAAATCAACAGCGAAAATGTTAATTACACTATATCTGAGCAGCTTCTATCTGCCCGTTCGACGGCCACTTAGGTGTATCTGATGGATGCAAATGTGGAAAGGCCTTTTCGAAACTGCAAGCTACAGTTACAGATCTCAAGATATAAATCTGAATGCATGAGTAATATCAATTGGTTTATGACTAATGGGCAAGCCTAAAACCAAAACCCTGTTAGCGGACACAGTAAAGATTTCCCTTCGATTAGGTCGTACATGTTTATTAGTAAAGCAACAAAGAATATATTAAATATATTCTATACTTATAGTACTAATTGTATAAATAATGTACGATCATAATATTTGCGATACTAAAATAAATAATTTCTTATGATGCAAATCAAAAGACTTAGAGAACGAACTTGGCTTCAATGGGGAAAACTCCACTCAACGTGCACGGTCTTTTGAGTTGAGAAACGAAGAGTTTGGCTCAAAGAGAGAAGCCCGAGTCATAGAGAGACCCAAAGAAGTGGCTGTTCTCTCAGCCAATCCTCTCAATGGGCGGCTTCGGCTGTGGGGTTACTTTTTGGTATAAAACATAAACAAGCCAAAGAAAGTCATTCATTTTGTTGTTCGAGCCAGACGAGTGAACCGTTAGCAGCAGCATTAGATAGAAGAAGAGCCGAGCTGCCGAGCAGTGCAACACAGTGATAAATATTAAAAAGCCAAGAGACAAACACGCGAACATAAAGTGATTCCCCCCCCAGTGAGTGCAGTGTGTTATCCAGAGCCAAAACTGTTTGGATTATTGGGATACCCATCGAAGCCATCGCCCCAACATGCAGTAAGTTCTATAGCCACCCACTGCGCCTATGAATCATAGTCCGAACCTGGATCTGAACCTGGACTTGGCCTGCCTCGCGGCCACAAATTCGTGCTGCAGTCGCTGCAAACGATAATTAACATTTTCGGTATTGTCTCGGTCTCCGGGGTTCTCTCGGCCCAATTTTTCTGGGCCGCTTGGCAACCACGAAATATTCTTTTGGGCGATTTCAAAACCCAGCAGCGACATACGTAACACAGACTGCGATAGAAAACCCAAGCCCAGGCCGTAGTTGGTCTGACTTTTCCTTCTATATCTTTCTGTTGGATTTCTTGTCTGTGTGTGTTTTTGGCGTGGGAGTTTTCGCTTTTGTTTGCCGACAGTTCATTGAGGCAGCTGCCTTAAACCCAAGGGGATACTTGTACTTATTTATATGACTTGTTACACGGAAAAAAGTTAGGACCTTTTACTGGAAAGCTTACTATTAGAAGGATTAAAATTAGGTATCAAATTATCGAGGTTCTTAAATGTATTTTGAAAACCAACTTATCTTGAAGAACTTCACTCTGTTACTATATTTTTTAAATATTGTTATTGGTAAAGAATTGGGTTTCAAAAAGAATGATTTTTGAGTTCTGTTTCTAGAAGCTACACAAACCACTGAGATTATTATATCCGAATTGTATTTCATTATCTCGGCAGAAAGATTTGGTTTTCAAGATACTTTGCTCCTTTGCATATTGCCCAATATCTTAATCTCTTGACTTCAATTTATGTTTGCTTTGTGGCAATCGAATGTCCGAGAGTAGATTAATCGATTAGGACTCGGAACGGTCACGCCTGCTGGACATGGGGAGATCCAATCTCCGTGACAGATTGCATCACAAAGCTGGTCCTTTCTAAAAGTCAAGTCGTGTGGATTACTCATGCTCGGCCCATTATATAAGTGACTGCGAATATGAGCGGCAATTGTATCAAATGCACGCACAGCGACGCATGTGGCGTATACGCAATATTTCAACGTTTGGAATTACAGCGACGCACAGATATGCGCAATTGCCCAAGCGTGCTGCCAGCCACGCCCACTGCCCCCCCCCCCCCGGGTGTAATTGCTTTCGATTTTCTGGTCACTTTTGATGGGGTGTATGTACTTGGAGGGGGCGCAATTAATAAATTGCCATCGAATTGATTTTATTTCTTTCACTTTTGCCTTGGCTCGTTCGATTTCGCCCGTCATCGGGCCAAGCCAAGCAAACACACCCACTTAAGACATCCCGAGTGAAGGTCACAGATTTGTGAAAATTACCGCAGCATAAGTAGACACAAAAGAGAAAAACGGTGGAACATAAAAACCATTGCCAAGCCATTACAAAGTCACATTATCCAGATGCCCGAAATCAACCAAACGTAAATATCCAGCACATTAAAAACCAACCGCCCTAACTGCACGCACATTAACAGCTCTTAATTTGTATCAAGCAAAAAAACAAAATAATGGATAAAAGTGAAAAAAAAGGAAAAAATTAAAGCAGTGCAATGTAGTTTATTTTTTTGGGTTTTCATGTTTCACACAGTTTAATGGCATCGGGAGTTGTGTTAACGAGCCAGTGTTTAATTAAGCACTCGAATAAACCAACTACAGCAAGTGAAAACAAAAGACTTAGGCAACAAACTCGAACCGATTACACGCTAAAGAGTCGAGAAATGGAAATTGAAATTGTAATGAAGGAAAAACAGCGGGCAGCCCAAGCGATTGTGGCACTAAGTGGGCTTAGCTCTTAATTCTCTGCCAACTCCCGGGGAAAATGCGTTCGTTATATGAGTTATACAAGAAATTTACACTCTCGTTTTCCCGAAAAACCAGCACACTTATCGAAATGCAGGTGGTTGCCAAATGTCGTAATCTTAGACCGGCGCTTATGTCACCCCAAAAATGTCCGCCTAACATGACGCACACCCAACATTTAAGGAAATCAAAAGCAAATATAGTCCGAGTTCCATACGCAAGAAACCCCAGTGGCACACAGAGAAAAACCAACTCACAGCTAACTCAGCTAAAATGTATAACGAAACCGACGGCTCAGCCTGTCTTGTGGTTTCCAGAAGTGGGTCCAAATCGGGCCAGGGGATTGGGGTCGACGAAAACCATCAACATCAACATCAACGCATCGCCTCCATGGCTGCTCCACTGCCATATGCTATATGCTTTGTGCTCTATGCTTTAGCTATATATGCATGATGTAACTGCAGTGCGATAACGTCTGCATCTGGACCAAAAGCAGAGACAGATCCCGACACATGCAACCAATTCCCCATTTATGGCAGACACTCTGGCCATTGCGACTGCGAAAGTGGTGCTTGTGTGCCGCAAGTGGAGCACTCCAGGCTGCGCTGGAATGTGCACAGCTATTTGCATGTGTTGCAGGCGGGATTGAAATTGGGATTGGGGTGGAGGTGGCGCTGGCGCTGAAGCCAATTCCTTGGGGCAGATTCCCCCGGATTCCCATGGAGGTTGCGCAAAAAGGTTCGCTGACAGTGACAATGCAACAGGCAACAGTGGCACTCTCAGCCAGCTCCTAAAGTTCAAAGGTGCAACTTCCAACTTGCAACTAGCAACTCGCAGCTGCCAAGCGACTGGCTGACAAATTGCCAGCTGGAAATTTCGATACTTGCATAAGACGCTCTCCAGATTTATTGGCCTGGCCCAAATCAATGGAGTCCACCGCATACTCGGGTTCAAAGTCACTAGCAGCCGGACACTCGTTTGGCGTGAAAAGTAAAAGTCCGGACCGACTTTTGCTTTTGCTATTGCTTTTATTACAATTCTCTCGCATATTTCACCTTGCCCAACTATTTGCAACTCTTACTCGGGCTTTGACGTTATGGCCCCAATTAGATGCAGGCACGTAACATTGGTTAATTGGACTGGCCAGCACCACCGCCGGATCGTACCATTGGTTTCCAGGCCAGGAATTCCAATCCCATTCGCCCCGCGACAGGGGTACATATCATGCGTATGAACAGCAGTTGACATTCAGCCAAGTCGAGTCAGCGAGTGGGTCTCGGGTAAATGGCGTTCAAATTGAACCCGCCGCAAGCTAAGCATCCTCCTTATACTCACTGGTCTCGGGGTATATCAGCTATTAGATTCAAGCAGTAAGCCAGTGCTTACAGAGTAGAGTCTATCAAATAAGTTACTCACATTTTCTATTTCAAATAGAAAGTCATGCCTAAAAATATCTTAGTGATATTCTTTAACTTACTCTCTTAATATGATGATTAATGCAATGACTTGGTTCTAATGAACAACTGGAGTTCATTATTGTCTACTAGTTTTGGAAATTCATGGTCAAGTGACGTTCCTAGATAAGACATCCGAATTGAATTTGATCTTTTCAAAAACACACTTCAACTTTCCATACCAGGCCAGTTTTCCAAGTTAACATTTTATTTTGGTTTTCGGATATTGGTTAGCTGGGATAACAAGCGTATGCCTTGATCAGTGATTCCCAGCGCCCAGCTTTCCTTGCCTTCCCAGCCGCAGTTGCATCTCCATGCAGCGAACTCCATGGCCCGTTTCGATCTTGGGGGACTTGCCGTGTTGCCTATAACAAGTTTTCTGGCCTGGCTGGTCTGGTATGGTATGGTCTCTGGTCTCTTGCATAACTGGTCGCTGGGCTGCCGATGCCGATGCCAATGACGATCTCCGATGATGCTGCCTTCTTTGGCTGCAATTTGGCGGCATCTTCGCGAAAAGGTTCGCAGAAATATTTTCCCGCGTTTTTTTTGGTTGATTGTCTGGTTGCCACAGAGTTTCCCATATCATAAAGCAGCCTGACTCATCAAATGATGGCCATTGCATCCATTGCAGCATCCCGTCAGCCGTTCTTCTAGTCCTGGCTGTGTCCACCGGCCTGTGGGCCTGCTGCGTGGAGGGTGCATCCACAGGATCACCCTCGGCCACGGCCACCACCGCCAAGCCTAAGGGATTTGAGGCACGATCGCTAGACGTCAATTCCAGCGGAGGCGAGGAGGAGCTAGATGACTTCGAGACGCAGGCCCAGACGCATCTGGCCTACCGGCAGCAGCCGCAGCAGCAGCGCCAGCTGTACGAGTACAGCGAGGAGGATCAGGAGGAGGCACCACGTCCGGTGTACGCCAACCGAAATGCCAAGCAACAAAGCAACTACCTAAAGATCCAGGGACAGCTGAAGAAGCCCCTCAGCGAAGAGAGCGAGGAGGAGGAGGAAGAAGTGGAGGAGCCCGATCGCCTGTCCACCCTGCTGAGCAAGTCCTCTTTCAGCTGCACGGACAGAAACTCTGGGTGGGTACAATCGTCATAAAAGTTTCAATTACTTAACTTAACTTAAGCTAATATTAAATCACAGATACTATGCCGACGAGTCGCTGAGCTGCGAAGTGTTCCACTACTGCCAAGAGAGCCAGAAGCACTCGTGGATCTGTCCTGAGGGTTTCACCTTCCACCAGATCCATCTCATCTGCATGCCGCCCTCCCACGACAACATCTGCAAGCAGTCCTCAAAGTACCATATTGTAAACGACTACCTGTATAAGCCCATCAATCTTCAGGAGCACCAGAGCAAGCCAAATGTGACGCTTCGCTACTCGGAGCGTTACTTCCCGGAGAACTACTACGAACATGAGCGTTACGATGACGAGGAGGAGCAGTTGCCCGCCGCCCCAAGGCCACGCATCCAGCAACAGCATCACCAGCAGCAACACCAACAGCCCCAGCAGCAACATCGCCAAGTGCTAGCCTACCAGCAGCCGCAGCAGCAGCCCCAAGTGAGGGTACAGTACCAACAGCCACAGCAGCACCAGCACCACCAACAGCAGGCTCAGCCGCAAGCACAAGTGGTGACGCAGATCCGCCATCAGCCGCAACCTCAGCCGACTACCCTGGCCTACCGGAAGCCACAGCCAGTGACCACAGTCCAGCCCCAGTTGCAGTTGCATCAGCTGCACCAGCCCCAATTGCAGCTGCACCAGCAAAGGCCACAGACGTTGGCGCCGACCGTGACGCCCGCGCCGTACCGATTCTTCACCGCCGCTCCCCAGCTGCAGCACTTACAGCAGCAGCAACAGCAGGTCTTCCGCACGCCCGAGGAGATCAACATATCGCTGCAGCAGCGTCGGCCGCAGGTGTTCATTGCCACAACGCCGAGGTATTACGAGGATGAGTACCTCTACGAGCGGAGGAAGTGAGGAGGATTGCAGTGGAGTGAGCAGTAAACAGTCTTGTCGTTCCCTCGGATCCACCTCTCGTGTATATTCCCCGTCTAAGTAGCTTTAAGCTCTCGCCCCAGCTCTCTGTCAGGCCCGAAAATCCTTGCGCGAGTTTTGTGTACCTATTTGTAATATTTAATGTCCTGCTAGAAGAATCCGCCTTCTAACTCAATTCGTTAATAAAGGAAGCCACATTAAGTTAGCCGCTCACTGTATATCTATCTCCATGAACTGATCCGCGTTGGACAGATGCACTGCCTGGCTGTGAGTGCCCTCCTCAACTACGTAGTTGGGTCCAATTATGCAGTTCTTCAGGACGGATCCGCTCTTCACCTGTGCTCGATGGCCAATTATGCAGTTGTCGATGTTGCAGCCCTCCTCCACAATCGCATTGGACATAATTAACGAATTGGCCACAATGTTTTTGGGACTGATGATGCAGTTGGGTCCGAAAACGCTGAAGTTCAGTGAAGTCTTTTCGGACAACTTGGCATTGTCAGCCGCTATGATCTCCTTCGTTTGGGTTGATTTTACCACGGCTCCAGGAGAGATCAGTGGATGCTTTTCGCCACACAGATTGTTCCAGATGCTGGCTAACTTGCGATTGATGGCCAAGAAGCTCAAAGTGTTGTTTACCCGCACACCTATGGCATCTCTGGGCGCCTGAATGCCATAGCAACGCACAATATCGCCATGATAGGGGGATTGGGATAGAGATTGGTTAAACAGTGAAGTCTGCGTGATCTTCTGGTCCAGAATGGTGTGGCCTACATACTGAAAGTTAAAGACATAATAGGATTTTATATGATATTCAATACGGGTATACGGGTACTAAAGGTAACCTGTTAATACCAAGTAGTAACTCACATGCAAAACATGATCCTCATTCTTGGTGACCACGCCCACTTCGGATGTGGTGTCCTGCACCGTTTTAGGAGGTCGTTTTGAGTGCTGCTTCTTTATCAAATGCGGCAGAAATTCGCCCTTAAAGGTTGATATATTTTCCTTCTGCAAAGATTGAATATTAGAAAACAATTTACTATAAGGTCATATCAAAACTAACCCTTCGTAGATAATCGATAACCCATTTTTTCAGCACATAAACATGAGCATCCACCAGTCGGCTGTATACATCCAACCTTCCGCGGTTCTTGAGCAGATGTCGCTGGATGTTGAGTGTTTCCTCGCAGTCACTGGCGGCGGATACGAAAGCCAATCTCTGAGTGGCCGCATGGATGCCAATCAAATCCCTTTCCGGTTTGTGCTTGCTTTTGGGACCGGGCATAACAACGTCCGACTCAAATCCGCTGGGAAATAGGAGCATTGCAAGGGCGGCATCATGTTCCCGAAACTTGTTGATCAGCGGATATAGGCTGACATTGCTGACCAGGTCGCAGCTGACCACCAGAAAGTCCGACTTGATCTTATCGTATATGTAGCGCAGACTGTCGGCAGTTCCGAAATCCCCGTCACTAGGAATCGTGGCATAGTCCAGTCTCAGCTTTAAGGGAGTGTTTTCCAGAGCAGATTGGATCTCTAGTTTTTCTTGCTCCAGTACCACAACAATGACCTCTGAAATATTTTTCAATTAAATCCAGGTTTTTAATTCAGACTATCCGAATTACCTGTAAAGTTGTGTTGTTGCAGCAGATTTAAGGGATACCAAATCAGAGGATATGGACCCACCGGCAGCAGGCATTTGGGGGCATCCCCCAAGACCTCGGGTAGACGAGTGCCACGCCCAGCGGCAAAAACTACGGCCTGGAACTCGGTCATTGTTTCACAAAAATATAAATAATTTCGGCTAAAAAGCGTGCAAGCACAAAAAGAGCCACGCAAACAGCTGATCCAATGCAAGCGAAACACCTACGAGCGCTGTCCAACACTGCTTCCAATCAGACATATGTTTGCTGTCATGTGACTGTGCAATTGTTTTTGTTGCTTTTGCTATTGTATAAAACAAGTCAGATGACCCTTTTTGCAATGAAAATTCCCTTTTTCCACTTAATTATTACACAGAATGCACATCGTATGATACAACAAGACTTTAATGCATGATTTGCGCAGCTTACACTACACTACAAAAATGGAATACATACTTTTCTGCTTATTGGAATAGTCTACACACTTTTGCTACATAGGTACAATTAAGTTTGTGGCTTGCCCTTTGCGAATTACAATATGGAAACGGATACAGAACAGAAAATAGTTTAACAATAATATTGCTGGAATAAACACATCCAAGGTAATACTTAGAACAGCACGTCGTCATCGCCCTCATCCAGGATATTGGCCTGCTGGCGCACATCGATGCCCTGCTGCAGCAACTCCGCCTTCTTGGCGTCGGCCTTGATGCGTGCCTCGCGCTTCTTGTCCTGGATCTTCTTCAGTCGGTAGAACTCCTCACGCTCGAGCTCGTCCAGCTCCGAGATGATGTAGGCCAAAGTCCTATCGATTCGGGGGATGATCACATGCTCAATGGCGTTCACACGACGGTTGGTGATCTTGATCACCTCGTCCAGGGTGACGAATGAGGTCTGCAGCGAGGCCAGCTCCACGAGCAGTTTAACGGCGCTTTGGTAGTTCTTCTTCAGCTTGGCCAGCTGCTGACCACCACGGGCTAGACCGGCCAGTTCGTAGGTGTCGGATCCGTCCTGGTAGGACTCGAAAACGGGCAGAGTGACACCAGCCACGTTGTCCTTCTTGGTGCGGATCTTGATCTGGGCCTTGGTCACGTTTTGCAGCACCACTTGGTTGATGTCGCCAGACGTGAATTTGGCCTCCGCCAGCGAGAAGGCTGCCTCTTTCATAACATCACCCATCAGGGTCTTGGTCTCGATGATCTTGCCCAGAATCAAACGGAATCGCATCTGCAGGGCATCCGCCTTCTTCTTGAGCAGACCGTGACCTTTCTGGGCTCCAGCCAGACGGGCCTTCATCAACATCTGGGCACCACGGGACGGGAAAATCGGTAGCCTATCTTTTCCGGACATTTTGCTGTTTTTTTCGGATGGTAATTGGCTGGACTAAACAATTTTCAACTGCGTATCAAGAAAACTGCAACCGTCGCAGAACACTGAAAAACTCCAACTGGAAAATGACGGATGACAGTGTTGGCTACTGCCCGTAGCCAATCGATAACCAGTTGGTGCTGGGTAGTGCGCTTAGATACAGTACTGCAAAATACGCAGCCACAGCTGATTTTGCATTTAAAAGTAAACAAATCTAATAAATTCCATTTCTTTATTGGATTTATAATGCTTCTGCAACGCGTGTGGTTGACACATTTAAACAACCATCTACGCCAATACGCGAACAAGTCGCGAGCCCACATCAAACCAGCCATGGCCGTGAGCATGCGGATGGTCCATCAGGAGATCCTGCATTATGTAAACCCCTTTGCCAGGATCAACGTGAAGTCCGATGTTTTCCTGCGCATCCAGCCCGCGGATGTGCATCAGTATACCAGCGGGGATGTGTTTATCGCCCAACTGGTTGGCGGCCATGTCAAGAACTCGAATGTCTCTCTCGATGTGAAGGTAACCGATGAGGACAAGGTGGTCAATGTGGTGGTTAAACAACTGGCGGAGCAGCCCTCAAAGCTTGAATGCCATCTGCAAATACCTGTGCGTTCCGATGTCTCTGTGGACGCAAAAGGTAGTGTGCGAGTGGAAGGCATACAGAGTGAACTGCTGCAAGTCAAAGCAAAGGAAGGCATCCTTACCAAAAATATCAAGGCCACCCATATAAACTTGTACAGTGAAAATGGCAACATCAATTGCCAGGGCACATTGCTGGGCAAGATTACCCAAATAGAGTCACAAAATGGGGTGAGAAAAAATTTACTATCAATCTGATCTTATTATTAACCTTTATATTTCTTTTTTAGAACATTGCGATGGATAAGTTGCAAGGAGACAGCTTGAATTGTTCCACCAAAGCTGGCAGTATTGTAACCGATTGTTGTTATGTGGAAAAGTCAAAGTTTCAGACACAAACTGGGCGTCTGGAGCTCAAGAATGTCCACAAAAGCAGCGAAGTGCACGTCCATCAGTCGTCGGATCTCAATATGAGTATGCGAAACAACGAAGAATAACACCATCATGCTAAAAACTTTCAATTTCAGCTGGAGTACATGGCAATATTCAAATAACTACCAAAGGAGGAAATTTAAATGTCCAACTCTCTGAGCTAGTGGGGAGCAACAAAATCGACGCCGAGAACTTATTAGAAGAGGCTATCATACACATTTCCCAAGCCATAGAGCAGAATCTTCACATCGAGGTAACAGCCCCCGAAGTGAAATTGGAAAACGAACTGGAGCATGTAGCCCATGCTCTCAACGAGAGCAAGAACAAATTCGTGCTAAGCAATCCAAATACAAATCGACTGGAAGTAAGCAGCACAGGCGACAAGGGCGTGCGCCTGGGAAAACAGTCATGGAGCGATATGATGCGTAATAAGTTGAAGGCTACCGGCACCTTGGACGATTTACCTTAGGTAAAGACAGAGACTAACTAAGTTAAGAATATATTGTGCTGCAAGCTACAATCTCAGTCATTTTTGCTTTATCCATCATGGAGGCATGTTGTTTAGGCTTGGCCCGACTCCTTAGCCACTTTATCCTTTAAGCATTCAAGTGCCCTTGAGAAAATGGCTTCTTCCTTTCCGGCTTTGAGTGCAGACACAAACAGTTGCACCTTTTCATCGCCAATCTCTTGGAGATCCGAGTTTTCCGCTTTTATCACCATACATGCCAACAGGCGCAGCAACTTCAAGGCGTTCTCCACATACTGCTCCTTTGGAGCGTCATCCTCCTCCTCTTCGTCCTCTTCGAACTCATTGGCGTCGGGATCACTTCCCCCCGTGTAGTTGTCAATGTGCTGTTTAAGTCTATACCACAATTCCAAAAGATTTAAGAAGGCCTCCTTGTGATAGAAGTACTTCAGGCGCTGCAAAAATAAATATTTAAATAGAACGTCGAATATTAAGTATCTTTTCCAAACTTACACTCCAAATGTGCGCCAGATCCTCGAGATACTCCTCCTGGCGTTCGCCTAATGGAATGAGTTGCAGAGGCTGCTGCAAAAACTGCAGTATTCGCGCTAGACAACTGACTATACTGGGTGCATACACATCCATGGAGGCCTGCGCCTCTGGCAGTTGGACCAGAATGGTGCATATATTGAGGTAGGTTTGTATGATCTCCACATCACAGGTTATTTTTGGTCCGCACGAGTCGTAACCGACGTCGGCATCTTCATCACTGTCGTGGGCCGCTGGCACTTCTGCATCTTCGTTGTCCTCGCCAGCTTCCTCGTCGGTCAATTTTGTCTGATCATCGCGCATGAGTCGCAAAAACGCGCTATTGACCCCCTCGCAGAGTTCTGGCACTAGAAAGACCTCCGCAAAAGGCTTTAGATTCAACGTGGAGTTTGCGTTTTCCTCCTCCACCAAGGCGCAACTGGCCAGCACAGCATTTGTGGCCTTCAGTGCAGCTACTAGCAGTTCATCGCTAACGGACAGTTGCAATATCCTGCCCAGGTTCTGCGCGGAGTTCTCAAAGGCAGCAAAGCAGATGTACCAGTTCACAGCGAACTTCTCCTTGCCGCTAAGCACATGGGCCATGATGTACTGAAAGAGTCGCATCAGCTGTATCAACATGGCGGTGTCCATGCAGTATGTCATCTTGAACAGGGTTTCCAACGTGTAGCGGTCACAGGCCAATATCTCTGCGCACTCCACCTGGGCGCACATATTGCCCAGCAGTCCGATAAGAATCTCGTAGAGCCGCACATCTTCACAGCCCGCCACCAGGGTGTACATGATCGGATCAATGGCTCCGTTCTCCAGCAGCAGTGTGACCACTTCGGGGGACACCGACATGTCCCACACTTTGCACAGGTCATCCTCCAGCTGCTGATCCAGTGTTGAATGCCGCAGTAATTCTCCCACCCTCATCACCGTTTTCAGGATGAATCGACTGCTGTACATGGTGTTGCCGACTGCATCGCCGCGCATACGCTCCAGCAGCTCCGCCTCCTCGGCGTCTTCCTGGGCGGGTGGGGGCGTGGTCGAGGCGCTACTGGCGCTGGCAGAGGCGGAGGCGTATGCGTCGCTTTCCTTGTGATTCGAGTTTTCCGCGGATGGCACATCGTTTTGCTTGGCGGCCACCGCAAGACCACTCGCCGATGGCTCCGCTTCTTCCTTGGGCATTTCGATCTGGATCCGGGTCTGGGCAAACTGTTTAACGGGTTCGTTTGGCAGAATGCAGAATGGCAGTGGTACTAATCAATATATTTTGGACAAGATCTTTTTTTTTAGACGCTGTCAGTGGGTCCGTTGGTTCTTTCATAAAAAATACCTTAAGCTTTGGAAAAGTCAGTTCGGAAAAGCTCGGTATCTAAATCACTTTTACATAAGCAGGTCACACTTTCTCGCACTTCGGTGGGTTGATCGTTTAAATATATTGCTCAAATGTGTGATACTTCTGAACTGGGAAAGTTAGTCAGCTGGTTAACAATATCAGTTTACAACTTAAAACAACCAAAACTACCTTTAACTTCTTTGAAAGCAACCAAAAGTGTGGATTTCATTAGTTAGTGAAGGTGCAAACCTAATCATCACCACACGTTGTGGAATCCAATGGAATCCACAAGGAAATTTAAAACATTGGCGCCTACACTTATTAAATATCGTATTATTAGTATGTTTGTTACTAAATTCAAAAATTCCAACAGCAACGTTGCTATAATATTATTCTTTTAATATTATATCTAAATTCGAAAATTCCAATAAAAGATAACATTATTTTATAACCATAACTTTCTATTAATAAATGACTTAGATGTAATGCTAACAATGAAAGGTAATCACAGTTTATGAGGTTTTTGGTTTTCCCTTGAGCAGCAAACTAGACAGATTGCTGTAGGGCAGCTCAAAAGCCAGCGAAAAGGCGATGGAGGCCAGATAAACGATCATCGTAAACCCGCAGCAGATGACGCTCTAAAGAAACAACTCAATATTATTAAAAAGCAAAATCAAATGAGAATGCAACTTACCAGCAGAAAGGGATCAACTGCAGAGCTCGTACTGGTCAGACTGTAAACGAGGGCAATCACCAGGGGATTTAATAGATATATGGCGTAGGACAGGCGGTTCAAATGCTGAAAGAACTTGGCCTCCAGCAGGCGTGACCACCAAACGCCAGTACCCGATGCACTGCCCACGATCATCCAGCAAATGGTGAGGGAAAACAGAGCGCGACCCAGAACAAATAGCGATATGGTGATAAGGTAACCCAGATCCCGCTTCACCGTAGAGTAGATGCAGCCCACGAACACCTTGAGACTGAAATGCCACCACCGGCATATCCGGCGTTCACTCAGCTCACTCACTTGGAATCGCTGCTCCTGGTAATACCATGCGGCTATGGCTCCCACGATATAGGGCAAAACTCTTACAAAGGGACTCGTGTATATCTGAGTGCCAGTCGCATAGGTGGAGTCGAAGGAGAACTCGAACTTCTTGGCGATTCCAATGCCGTAGGACCACGTTATCGTGCCCATTAGTCCAGTGAGTGTAATTGCCTTGGCTAGCTTTTCATGCCTGGATAGAAATATAATGAAAATAATAATATATTTCCTTGCGATTTTAAATCCAAACTCACTTGGCGTAAATAAAGAGCACGATGTTTGCCAGCAGGAAGAACTGCATGTCGCAGGCGAGGCTCCAACTCCAATTGGCGCACATTTCGCGGTGATCGAAGAGGTTCTGGATGAAGAGTAGATTCCTCCACCAGTGCTGTGGGCACAACTCGTCGAATCTCTCGTTGATGTGGAAAACGGAAACGTCTCCGATGTAGGCGAAGGCCAAGTCCACGCTGCCCATCACCACCAAGTAGAGAGGACCCAATCTCAGGTAGCGATGGAACAGCAGCTTGCCAAAGAGCTTCACATTGCCCCACAGGCCATTGCGACGCACTGCGTCCAGCTGCTGCTCATTTCTCAGGAAGTTGTACGTTTGCAAAAAGCCACTGGACAATTTTTTGTTTTCAAATGGATCAGCAAAATACATTAGATAATCGAATGATTATATTTACCTGATGGTAAAGAAGACGTCCACGAGAAGTGGAGCTGTGGAGACGTACTGGAAGAAGACCTGTTCCGCATAGGATATCAGTACCGTTTTGTTGTGCACAGTGAAGTACATGTACCACACGACATGGAAGATCAGAATCCAGATGGCACACACCGATCGCAGACCATTCATAATGGGAATCTCGCCTGGCTGGTTCTCCCTCATGGCGGAGATCTTCCGCCAGTTATTGGCCACATCGAAACAGGACACGAAACTCTGAAAAGGCTGCCACTTCAAGAGGGTATCCAGTGCCTGCCACAACTCTGATTCCACCGGAGCCAGACCCAGATCCGGCTCATCGGCCCTCTTGGCCACCCGCACTTGCTGGGCGCAGAGCATTAGGGCACCGGTTACCAGGATGGCGGCCACCACCAAACGGAAGGTCAGCCTCTGGTAGAAGCGTTCGCTCAGCCGGAGGTCCTTCATGTAGAGCACCTCCGGCTTCATATCGAACATATCATCCGCGGCGAACAAATCTCCGGCCACATAATACCTGGCCAGCTGCTTCACCTCCTCGGAGCTGCAGGAGCTGGGCAGGCACAATCCAATGTGGAGCACCTGTTCGGACATCACCTTAATCTCCACCTGCCACGGTGAGCGGTGGCGCATGTATATCACGCGGTAGTCCATCCCAAAGGGAGCACTTTGCGTGAGGATGCTGTAGTGCATTACTCGCTCGTAGTTCCGCGACAAGGTGATGCCTACGGGCCGACGGACACCTTCACATCCATCCCGACTGCCCAGCCAGTAGTTCTGGCCGAACACAAAGCCGGATGGCTTGGTTCCCGACGCATCTAAAACTAAAGATATACGGAAAATTATATTGTATATATTTATATATATACTAAAAGTTCTGGTCACTCACCCTTCATGGCCCATGGTTGCCTGCTGAGGATTCCCCGCTGCACTTGCTTCAAGTGGGCGTAGCAGCTGGGAGTCACATTGCTCTCGTTGGCCACTTTGGTAAGCCCGAAGATGACGGAGCTCCTGGTGAGATGGGGTTCATGCGGTGATTCGATGGCAGCTGCTTCTTTTCCCCGAATATCCGTTGAGATAATTTCTGGGGACAACTCCAGGCTGCCGTTGAGAAATCCGTACTCGTAGCGGTGCCGTCGCAAAGTGGACTCATTCACGGCTGCATTCACCACTAAAATCCAGATGCTGATGATCAAGACCAATCTCCAGTGCTTTTCCATGCCGAGGAACCGCTAACGAAGCGGCAGCTGTGAAAAGTAAGAGGTGTTTAATTGTTGACCCGTCAATACGAACGCACTCGAGTTACGAAAAGCAAACCGAGTTGGACCTTAAGTTACGTCTACTTCCTACCGGAAAAAATTTACGAGACGCGTAACGAAGTAATGATGTTTTTCAAATTAGTTAACCCTTTAAGATCCCAATCAATTTATTTCCTAATTTCTTATCCTCCTTAAAATCAGCACCTTTTAAGAAACCAACTTTCACTGTTTGTTTAAATTGATCACAGAGGTAACATCGAATGTATCTTTATTGAAATAGCTGTCCAAATAATGCGTGATTTATTCCAGATTCAATGCTTTAATGGGCTAAAGAAACGTATTTCGTTCAGAAACATTTACAATATATATAGGTTTTCTTATATCTAGAACTTTCTTTAGAGAGCTATTTAATGTGAGATCTTACATTTTTTCACTAATTAATATTCTTTACATTAAAAGGGTTAAAAAGGAAAATCGCAGAACATGGAAGTGGTGTGGTGGCCAAGTGGAGGACTTTAGAGCTCAATTCAAATATCAATTAGCCGCATCCGAACAAGTAAGTGCGTCTCAATGTCAGCTGCAATGTATCGGATTAGTTCGATTCACGAGAAATTCGTGAGATACTGTATCTACAATGAACAGTCACCCGAAGGTTTACGGATGCCCGAGGCAAAAACTGTCGAACTTGTCACTTGCGCGCTGATTCATGGAAACTCAATTGCCAACTATTGAAGCCACCAAGTTCAGTGTTATTACCACTAAATGTCTGCAAAGGTCAACGACTATGGCCTGGTACATATTGCTACGATCATTTCATCTGGTGTCTCCAGAATTTACTTGCATACATTAAGCTTGACCAGGCGTATGGCATCTTATTGTCGTTTGCCCAAAGTACTCATTCCAAATAAATTCGTTGTTTGCATTGGCTGATTGAGGTAGAAATTCGAGAATAAGTCCCCCGGGCGATTTGCCAATTTGGCAGCAGGCGTGGGCCAAAAATTATCGAAAATATAAATATAATATGGCTAATGTTTTCTTTGCTCTCGAAGACGTCGTCGAGATTCGCAGTTGTAAGTCCCCAGATAGCCAGTTTGCATTTTATGGCAGCTAATGGCTATTCGATGAAACCATTTCAAGGGTAAATCGTAAATCTGCGCTTGGCTTCGCATCCACTATTATATTATTTTCCGATTTTTGCCTATGCAAATGAACCTTCACCTTAACTTTGCGGATCCCGATCGCCCAGTTTGGTTTCTTTTTCCCTCGTTTTTTCTTTGGACAAACGATGGGTTTTGTAACTAATATTCGCGAACTGGCTCTGGTTTTGCCATGTTTGCTGCACGCTGGTTTTTAATGGAATGGCTGTAGGAAAAATGGTGATTTATATTTTGACACTGCCTGCTTATGATCGCGTTTGGGGGTCAAGGATCGATTTCAATCCGGGATCTGCAACTAATCGAAGTGACCTACTTTTCAAACAATAATCCAATCAATATAGAACTGTCCTTGGCACTCGCTCTTATTCCAAAAAATATTAGTTTACCAGTATTTTTGTCTTGTTTATTTACTTTTGTAAGATTCGCAATCGAAACTAATTTTTAGGATGTGTGTGTTTTTTTTTTTAGCGCGACACTCGCAGCTTCGCGTCTTTCGCAGATACTGTGACCCTTTGCGGCGATTCCAAACCTTTATAAACTCCGTGAGCGCCCAAAACGCACGTGAACAGGTATCAAGCGGGTATTGAGTTAAAAAAATTAATAAAAAAACAGCAACAAAAAATGAGATACGAATGAAAACAAACCGAGCGATGAAAGCGAAACTGCTTTTCGCTTTGTTTATTTTTGGGAATCGGAACGGCCTGCATTTGCGATCGGCTCGTTATTTTTTTTTGGTTCACACGTATACGTCACTAGGCCGGGCTCAAATTGCCGGTCTTGAGTTCTCGTTTTTCACGCCGATCGATCGCGTTCATTGACTCCGCTATGATGGGGAGGCGTTCTTCCGAGTTGAAAGTCGCTCCCTTAATGAGGCAGTGGATCCTTGCATATGCGAAACTAGAAACCTACAGGAACTACATTTTTCTTTTTCATTTTCCGTTGGTAGCTTTTTTATTCGTCTATATATCAATATCAATAAAAAGTAAAACGCAACTGATCAAGTTGCCCACTTATGCGACCCAACTTCAGTTTTTTTGGAACAAAATAGGTTTCACTGTACTGAAAATCAGCATTGCAAAACAGGAAGTGCCACTTAAAATGCAATTGCAAATGGAATGGTTCCACTAGGGAACGGTTATTTTCCAACAGGGTCAAAATAAATTACAGGAATATACAACGGAAGAAGCCGATATATTTCCACATTAAATTAATAAATGACAAGTCAAACAACAAATTAAATCTAATATGACGTTCTATAAGTAAAACTTATGATTATTTCATAAAAAAAGTATACATTGGTTTGAAAAAAAATGGTCCGGGGAATCTGGGACTCAAAGAATTCGTTCTTAAAAGATAATTCAAATGATTTTAAGATCGTGGTCAGATTATTTACTTTAGTTTGTAGTACGCTAAGTAAACGAGTTTTATTTAATTTTAAAATTATTAAATATTTTTTAACATTCTAGCTGGACAATACTTCTACCTTTGTATATGTTACCTTTATATAATATTTGCAATAACATCATTATATATATATTCACTTTTTTAATAGATCCAAAGTTTGAAAATAACGATATTTTAAAAAGCCCTTTTTTCGGTCTGTGAATGGTCACACTAAAATTCAATTTTAGAACTTAGCGAGTTCACCCACCCAAACTAGAATTAAGCACATCGTTTTTGGTATTTTTAGAAAAGAAAACTGTGGTATTTCTTGGGCACCCTGCACACGGTCACACTCATCGATAGTCGCAAGAGCAATCGATGATTCTGCATCACTAGTAAAAATTGCTGAGAAAAACGAAAACGCGAAAAATGAAAACGCAATACAGAAAATCAAAATTGAAGTGAAACCAAGTGCGAAAACGAAGGAGCTAAAGGTGCGGTCAAACGATAAGCATATCCCAAATGAAAACAATGCGAGTGTGCAGCCAAAAGAGGCCCCCATTTGTGTTGCTCCCCTCGAAAGAAAAAGAGCCATAAAAATCGATTCTTCAAAGAAGTCGCACACTGCGTTCGAGACTTTTTTGCGCGGGCGGTGGAGCCTGGCGTTGCTTTTCGCCAACTTTTCGTGGAGCTCGTAAAGTTTTTGTATTTCGCGTGGCTTTTGAGGGTTAAAAAGAGCTACCTGTGCATAGTGCATACCTGCTGATCTGTGTGTGTGTGGGGGTGTAGTTGTGTGTGAAAGTGCGAAAAGAATATCAAGTCTGTATGTACATATTCGCATTTATTTGGACAGCCCTGAAAAATCGGACAGGACACTAGAATCACATTCTTAATTAGCTAATTTCCAGTAAATATTTGAGTGTGTCTCGCGTAAATAACGGAATGCCAGCACATGACAATAAAACGTATCCGTGTGCGTGCAAGTGTGTGTGTGTGTAGTAACAACAAAGCAAAAAAGCAAAAGCAAAACAAAGTGAATGACAAACGGCGAGAACGAAATGGAAAACCACCCCCCGCACCACCCACTTACTGTTAGACATGTGTGCGCGTGTGTGCGTGGCGCTAATTGAACTCACACAATATATATAATTTATTTTTTTTGGCGCTCCACAAAAGCCACTTACTTGTGAGTCAGCTTACGACTTCCACCTGCCTTCCAGATTGCGTGCTCATAACTCCCGCGAGGACGACAACTACCGCTAACAACTAACGGTCATAAAAGTCAAAAGCAACGAAGCCCGAGGAGAAGGAGCTAGCCACGCCCCCCGCTGCAGCCCCCGCTTAGGGAGCCCCGCCCATCCGCATATCCACTCCGCTTCATCTAAATAGAGATTCAAAAACAACACCCGCTGCATCCACATCCGCGATGGCTAGTGATAAGATCAAAGTCGCCGTAAGGGTGCGACCCTTCAATCGCCGAGGTAAGTGCCGATTTACATGCCCCACATAATCCCCTGTACTGGGAGAAAAATTCGCCAACTTATGGAGTTTCAAAATATAAATGTTTCACAATCGACATGAGCACAATAATAAGCAACAGATAGACATAATTTCTGATTTTTCATTGTACAAAAATGTTACATTATCGTAAATTAAAAAACAAAATAATTTTGGAGTAAATCTGAAAAGCTACAGACTTAAAGCTTAAATATTCGCCCTTTAATTTTGTGTTTTAATGCGCTCATATTTATCTATTGTTATGTTAAAACTTTCATCTTTTTTTTAGTATAATAAAGTAGTTTTACGGTTGGTCGTGAGGGTGGTTAAGCAATTTCTATAAAATTATAACATCAGATGCCAGGCACTCCATTTATTTTGTAAGAGTTGATAATATAGTTCATAAGGAGTTGCCTTGAGTGGCCCGCACTTTCCATTTTCCCCACTTTTTCACATTGTTTCCCAACAATGGCCAACAAGCACTGCAGTTGCCTGCAATCAATAATGCAAACAACCAACCAGGCAAGCGACTGTTTTTTTAGGCTAACGAAATTTACATGGGCTTCCTCGCTTCCTTTGAAATACGGTTTCGTTTTTCAACTGCTGCGCCAGCGGATTTTTCGCAGGGCTTAACTGCAGAACTACAGCGTCTACCTACGGGATGGTAATGGGATGGGATGGATTGGGATGGTTTTGCAAGGTCCCCGGTCTGCTCGTCTGACAAACGATTTGCGTTTCCAGCTAATTTCGCGTTACCCACTGCCAGCCACGAAGTGTGTTGCAAGTGCAAAATAACTAAAAATGAAAAACAAGCAACAGCGCCGTCAGCGTTTCCAATGTCAACACTGATCATTCATTTGGCTCATCCATGACTCACACTCGCGGCGGCGTCGGCGGAAGCGAAGGATGGCAGCGGAAAAGGGGCTCTACGACCCAACCATATGCAAAAGATACCTATGTAAACGCATATAAGCGTGCTGCATGCTTGTATTTATGTGCCTGTGCGTGGGGCAAGGTCCACTTGGATCCCCTGCTGTATTGATTGAATGGCAAACTTTGATTGCACATCTTATTTATATTTACATAAGGCATTGAATCAGTTACATTTATTGCATTTTGGTGCACCCTCTGTTTATAAATTGGCATAACGTAAAGTTTGATTTCATACACATATAAACAAACGGCAGGCTTAGAAAGTATTCCATTTATATGGGTCACGATCCTAATTGATTGAATGACAAACCTACACCGATGACTCCATGTTTGTTTATATTTACATGATTGTATAATCCATCAAAACACATTTCTGTTGTTATTTTGTAGCTTTTCTTTTCATACTCAGTTTGTCATAACTCGATTAGATGGACTCTAACCTATTAGGTCTTTATCTATAGCGAAGCTAATGGATGAATTAGGATAATTGCAATTGCATTCTGGTTTTAGAGGTAGTCGTTGTGGAGCATAGTGCAATAATTGTGCACTTGCAAGTATTTGCAAATGAAACACAAACTAGTCTTAGTAGCTATGGGACCTTAAAGTGATGAATTCTGCGATCACAGATGCTCATTTAATTACAAATAACTTTGTAATTTTGACAAATTTATTACCACGCTAGTGCCAGCTACTTGTGAAACTAATTAATTGTATCCGTAACACTTGTATATACTTGTTTATTGGCAAACAAACAACTACTTCTGGTTATCCATCATAATGTGTCACTTGTAATATTTTCCGGCCAAGTTAGGCGTACGCATGGACTTGGTAACCGCGTGTATTTTTAGAAGTTTGACCGTGTATCGATGTTGTACTTTGTCATGTTTTTGGCTTGTTTGATCCGTTGCTGTTTTGGTGTCTGAAGAGAGTAGTAGTCGTAGTCACCGGAAAGTCTGCGATAAGCAACGCAGAATCGTTATCACTGGGCTGATAAAGGCTTGTATTTTGCGATACCCAGCGTGTTACACACTTGCAGTGACTGGCATTAGTCAACAGTGTATTTGGGCCATGTCCGTAACTGGTGACCTCTCCGCGTTGAGCTGGCCAGCAGAGCGTAAAATGAAAACAGAAAAGGCAATTTCAAACGCAAAGACACGGCAAAGGCAGCTGAAAAGTCAGGCGGCGAAACAAGCTCGAAATGAAGTCACAGCTCTTTACTTCTTACCAAAAAGCTTAACCTGTTTTCACTATGCCAGTGTATGCGGAGTATATGTATGTTAATTTCAGCGCTGGACAATAGCGAAGTGAAAACCGTTTGAGGTTATACGAACTCGCCATCAAATCAACTGACCAGAACTACAAATGAGACCATCAAATAATTTATGGCACGCCTTCGTCACATTCGAGACTTTGAACAAGACATGTAGCCCGTAGCCACCAGCCGGTAGGGTCAGCTCGTTGCTCCTGAGTCCTTTGCGGCTTTCATTTCCATGTCATGTCACGTTCTCGGCTTTGTAACATAAACCGGAACGGAAGTTCCAAAGGCCAGGCAGCACACCAGGATACGGCTGTACATAGATATATATATGTATATACCTATACTTTTAGCCCAACCATTCCATCCCGACTTGTGTGTGTGTGTGTGGGCCCAAATGTGTCTGTCCGTCTGGGTTTGGCTTTGACGTCGCTGTTTTTCCCCTGCTCGTCATGTTTTGTGTGCTGTATAGATATAGATATGGATATATAGTATGCCTTTGCCATTTCGCCGTTCTCTGCCATTTGGATCCGTTCCGTTTTGTTCGCAGTGAATGAAGTATGCGAAGGACACGAGGAGGCATCGGAACTGAAATATTTCCACGATTTATTAGCTGGCACTCTTTTTACCAACCAGCCAGCCAGGATGAATGGAATAATCAACCCGATAAGGTCACCTCGCTTGCTCGTATTAAATGCTGCATTTAAGGAGTGCACACCGTAGATAAAAACATTATCTATATTATTATTAAATCTATATATCGTTTATTTTAAATCGTTAATTGATAAAATCAAGGGCATCCAAATTCGTTTTGAGAACTATCTAATCGCCCATTGTTTTATTGCTGCTAAAATATTTATTACATGGACACGTTGGGCAACTTAGTTTTCTGCCTTTTTTCGTTTGTTTACAATTTATTTGAAAGGTTCCCTTCATTGAGATAATAGTGGCATTGGCATTTTATACCCAACATGCACATTTATCGCCCCTTGCTCTCTACACTCGCACTCATGTACGAAAAACCCAACACACAGCCTACTGTGTGTTATGTGTGCAGGCTATAGCAAGTGTATAAAATAAATTGTTTTTGCCACTTTGAACTCGTTATCACCCCAAGCGCGGAATAAAGGCGAAATTATCTCAATTTCACACATAACATATAAATAAATATATTCCGGAACAGAGGTCTAAAAGTGGATTCTTTTACTTACAGAAATCGAACTAGATACGAAATGTATCGTGGAAATGGAAAAACAGCAGACGATACTGCAGAATCCGCCGCCACTGGAAAAAATAGAGAGGTAAGTGGCCTTAAAACTCAATATTTTGATGTGCGTTTTACTGCATTATTTAATTCACTGTATGTTTCACAATCAATTTAATTATACAGCGGCTTATAGCCGCGCTGTAATGCCTTTGTAATGCCAAACGGTTTGCTTAATGCCTTTCAACCTTCGTTTTAATACAGAAAACAACCAAAGACATTCGCATTCGATCACTGCTTTTACTCATTGAACCCCGAGGACGAGAACTTTGCGTCCCAGGAGACAGTGTTCGATTGCGTGGGACGTGGAATTCTGGATAATGCATTCCAGGGCTATAATGCGTGCATATTCGCTTACGGCCAGACAGGTAAGATCCATCATGTGTGACTCACCATCTGTGCGTATTTCATTAATCTTTTATTCAAATTTTCAGGTTCTGGCAAGTCCTACACGATGATGGGCACCCAGGAGAGCAAGGGCATCATTCCACGTCTGTGTGACCAACTCTTCTCGGCCATAGCCAACAAATCCACACCCGAGCTTATGTACAAGGTGGAGGTGTCCTACATGGAGATCTATAACGAGAAGGTCCACGATCTGCTCGATCCCAAGCCGAACAAACAGTCGCTTAAGGTGCGCGAGCACAATGTTATGGGCCCATATGTGGACGGACTGTCGCAGCTGGCTGTGACATCCTATCAGGACATCGATAACCTCATGACCGAAGGCAACAAGTCACGAACGGTGGCCGCCACCAATATGAATGCCGAGTCGTCGCGCTCCCACGCCGTCTTCTCAGTGGTCCTCACTCAGATACTCACGGATCAGGCGACGGGAGTGAGCGGCGAGAAGGTGTCCCGCATGTCCCTGGTGGATTTGGCTGGCTCCGAGCGGGCTGTGAAAACGGGAGCTGTTGGCGATCGTCTCAAGGAAGGCTCTAACATCAACAAGTGAGTAATATTTAGTAAATAATTATTTGTTTCTACCGGTCTTCCGGTATGTAGGTCATTCAAATCAATAACAAGCAGAAACTAACCTGTTGAATATTTTAATTTAATCTTGTGATCCAGATCTCTGACCACACTTGGCCTGGTCATCTCCAAGTTGGCCGATCAATCCAATGGCAAGAAGAGCGGTAACGACAAATTCGTTCCCTACCGCGATTCCGTGCTCACCTGGCTGCTGAAAGACAATTTGGGTGGCAATTCCAGAACTGTTATGGTAGCGACAATCTCGCCATCGGCAGATAACTACGAGGAGACGCTTTCCACGCTGCGTTATGCAGATCGAGCCAAGCGCATTGTTAACCACGCTGTTGTCAACGAAGATCCCAATGCCCGCATCATTCGTGAGCTGCGACACGAGGTGGAGACCCTTAGAAGTATGCTGAAACACGCCACTGGTTCACCAGTGGGCGATGTCCAGGATAAGCTGGCTGAGAGCGAGAACCTGATGAAACAGATTTCGCAGACTTGGGAGGAGAAGCTGGTTAAGACAGAACGCATTCAAAACGAACGGCAGCAGGCTCTAGAGAAAATGGGCATTAGTGTACAGGCCAGTGGCATCAAGGTAGAGAAGAACAAGTACTACTTGGTCAATTTAAATGCTGATCCGTCCCTTAACGAGCTGCTGGTCTATTATCTGAAGGTAAGGCCTAACTAAAAACTCATTGATTCAAATATATTAATACATTCTACTCTTAGGATCGCACACTGATTGGCGGACGCACTATCAGTGGCCAGCAGCCGGATATACAACTTTCCGGTCTCGGAATCCAGCCCGAGCACTGTGTGATCACTATCGAGGATAGTGGACTGTACATGGAGCCAGTGCAGGGAGCGCGTTGCTTTGTGAACGGATCTGCTGCTGTGGAAAAGACACCACTCCAGAACGGCGACCGTATCCTGTGGGGCAACCACCACTTTTTCCGCGTCAACTCGCCGAAGAGCAATAACACTAGTATGTGCGCTTCGGAGCCCCAGACGCCGGCGCAACTGATTGATTACAATTTCGCACGCGATGAGATTATGCAGAACGAATTGAGCAACGATCCTATCCAGACGGCCATTGCTCGGCTGGAACGTCAGCACGAGGAAGATAAGCAGGTGGCGCTTGAAAAACAACGGCAGGAGTACGAGCGTCAGTTCCAGCAGCTACGCAATATTCTGTCGCCTAGTACACCATATGCACCTTATGCTCCTTATGATCCACTGCGCATGGGTAAGATTACCCCAAATACTCCTACTTCGCAAATGCGAGTGGAAAAGTGGGCACAGGTAAGCTGTGATCACTCAGCTCTCGCAATATACTTTTGCACTATATTTTCTAACTCTTAGGAACGAGATGAGATGTTTCGTCGCAGTTTGGGTCAGCTGAAAACGGATATTATGCGTGCGAATTCCCTGGTCCAGGAGGCCAACTTTCTGGCTGAGGAGATGGAGAAGAAGACCAAGTTTTCAGTCACTCTGCAGATTCCGCCAGCTAATCTAAGCCCTAACAGAAGGCGTGGGGCATTTGTCAGCGAACCCGCCATTCTGGTGAAGCGCACAAACTCTGGTAGCCAGATCTGGACGATGGAGAAGCTGGAAAACAAGCTGATAGACATGCGCGAGATGTACCAGGAGCACAAGGAGCGCGTTCTGAACGGACTGGTATGTTGACATCGATTTGATTAATTTTCATCTACCTGTTGCCATTGTGATGTGTACTAACCATTTATAATTGTATCGATTCACACACGCATTCAATTAACCCCTGACTACAGCCCCTTATAGAGCCATTCTCAGAAGACGAGTTCGATGACAAGGTAATTAAGATACCACACCCCCACCACCCCAAAACATGAACACCACACACGTTTAAACTATGATGTAGCTAGTATTGTTTTGGATCTCCCAATCAATGTTAACTAACCTCGGATTTCCACAGGACGAGGATAATGCCAAGCCACAGGATCCGTTTTACGAGTCGCAAGAGAACCACAATCTTATTGGCGTGGCCAATATATTCTTGGAGGTTCTGTTTCATGACGTCAAGCTGGACTACCACACGCCCATCATTAGCCAGCAAGGCGAGGTAGCGGGTCGGCTTCAGGTTGAGATCGAGCGGATTGCCGGCCAGATGCCACAGGACCGCATGTGCGAGTCAGTTTCAGAATCCTCTGGCGATTCACGGGATGAGTACGACGACCCTGTGGATCCCACATCGAATCAGATTACCTGCCGTGTGACGATCAAGTGCGCCAGTGGACTGCCATTGTCGCTCTCCAACTTTGTCTTTTGCCAGT
Organism: Drosophila melanogaster; assembly: GCF_000001215.4. NCBI lineage: Eukaryota > Metazoa > Arthropoda > Insecta > Diptera > Drosophilidae > Drosophila > Drosophila melanogaster. The sequence continues at coordinate 15,524,379 of NT_033778.4, read as the reverse complement.
ACACTTTTTGGGGTCACCAAGAGATGGTTGTTCCGGTTATCAATGCTGAATCAACGGCGCACGACCAGAACATGGTGTTTAAGTTTGAACACACCCAGGACTTCACGGTTACCATAAACGAAGAGTTTTTGGAGCACTGCATAGAAGGAGCTCTGTCCATTGAGGTGTGGGGCCATCGCAGTGCCGGCTTCTCCAAGACAAAGGGCTGGGAAGTCGAACAGCAGCAAGCCAAGGCCCGTTCCCTGGTCGATCGCTGGGCGGAGTTGTCGCGGAAGATCGAGCTTTGGGTGGAGATTCACGAGCTTAATGACAACGGCGAGTATTCGCCAGTGGAGGTTACCAATCGCAACGAGGTCTTGACCGGTGGCATTTACCAGTTACGTCAGGGTCAGCAGCGGCGGGTGAATGTACGGGTGAAGCCGGTGCAAAACTCTGGCACCTTGCCCATTATCTGCCAGTCGATTGTGAACGTTGCCATTGGCAGTGTGACAGTGCGATCTCGGTTGCAGCGACCACTGGATTCTTACCAGGAGGAAGATCTCACCGTGCTGCGCGAGAAGTGGAGCGAAGCACTGGGACGAAGGCGTCAATACCTTGACCAACAGATCCAGATGCTTATAAAGAAAGAGGAGAAGAACGAACAGGAGCGCGAGAGGGAGCTAAGCTTGGTTCATCAGTGGGTCTCGTTGACGGAGGAACGCAACGCGGTGTTGGTGCCAGCTCCTGGCTCGGGCATTCCCGGAGCACCTGCCTCATGGGAGCCGCCGTCCGGAATGGAGCCACATGTGCCCGTCCTCTTCCTCAACCTGAACGGTGACGATCTGTCGGCGCAAAACACCAACGACGAGCTCTCCGTCGCCGGCATCAATTCCATTCTCTCCAAGGAGCACGGACATAAGTTTTACACGCTGCAAATTCTGCAGCACCTAGATAAGGATGTTTGCTGTGTGGCCAGCTGGGACTCTTCGATGCATGACAGTCAGGCCCTGAACCGTGTCACTGAGGCCAATGAGCGGGTCTATCTCATTCTGCGCACAACGGTACGCCTCTCGCACCCAGCACCTATGGATCTCGTGCTCCGCAAGCGACTAAGCATTAACATCAAGAAGGGACAGACGCTAACCGACCGCCTGAAGAAATTCCGTCTTGTGCGGGGAGAGAACGCCATCTGGCAGAGCGGTGTCACCTATGAGGTGGTCTCTAACATTCCAAAAGCCTCCGAGGAGTTGGAGGACCGCGAGTCTCTTGCACAGTTGGCTGCCAGCGGAGATGATTGCTCCGCAAGTGACGGCGAAACCTACATAGGTGAGAATGCTAATATAAATGTGCTTAGAATCATATTAACATTCCTATCCTGTAGAGAAATACACGCGCGGTGTTTCGGCGGTGGAGAGCATACTGACTCTGGATAGACTGCGGCAGAATGTGGCGGTCAAGGAGCTGGAAACGGCACATGGACAGCCGCTCAGCATGCGCAAGACCGTCAGCGTGCCGAACTTCTCACAGGTAAGGACGTGTGCTACTTGGAAAACCCATACTGCTCATTCCATCGAGCTGCTGCTGCTGCTGCGCCGCTTCCACTATTCGTCGCTGCCGCCGCCGCTGCTGAATTATGTGCTTCCACTTACTCACCTAACACACTCGAGCAAAATTAACCAAAAACGTCTGACTAAACGCAAATTCTTTCTCTTTTCACACTTTTTCTATGCGCTTACACCAAACTAACCCTCAAAATTTTGTGTTTAACCACCGATAAAAACGACAAAATTAACCAAATCCAAAATTCGGCGCGCACTTCCTGCAATTTTGAATTTCCCTCTATATGTGTGTGTGTGTATTGGTATTATCCTGTCTTTATGTTTATGCTGTGTACGTGTGTGTGTTGCCCCAAAACGCTTCTCACTGCGCACATAGGCGGTCAAAGACACCACCAATACCGGGAGTGTAAGTAACTAGTATTCTCCTTTCTGTTTTCCGTACTGTGTTTCATTGTATCCTGTGCCGAGCACTGTACAAACAGCTTTAGTAGTTGGAGTTTTCTTAAGTTATTCCCTCTTGACTATTCTACTACTAACTATCTTATATACCGTTTTTGTGTGCGCCCTTCAGTTAGCCATTTTTTGTAACGTTTGGAAATTTGATGTCTGTTTTTATTTGTTTTTGTTTTTTTAATTCAATCATTTTTGTTTCATCCTGTTGAATAACATTTGTTCCTTAAAAAAACGTACGCATATCACATTTATGACGCAAGCAACTCATAAATAAACTTACGCAGATTATGCGCTTCGATGCATCGATGGAGTCGCTGCTGAATGTGGGACGATCCGAGTCCTTTGCCGATCTCAATAACAGCGCTTTGGGCAACAAGTTTACTCCAGGTAAGCTTTATTTTGTATTATTAATATTGATTATATTTATTCCCCAAATTTCAAACAGCAGGTCATAGTCCAGCAGGAGCAGGCGGAGTCATCCGAAGTCGCCACAGCTTTGGAGGCAAAGGAAGCAGCGATGATTCTCCCGGAAAAGCCTTTGGCATTGGTGGGTATTTCGTTCGTCTACGCGAGTTCGCAAGCCAAACATTTTTCTCCTATATACTCACCATTAATATTTGAGCAACAATATTAAAACTATAATCCATATAACCGAGTTATTAAACACACTATATATTTTTCTAAGTAATTTTGCATATGCTTATGCGCAGGAAAATTTATACACAACCTAGTTGAAGCCAAGCTCATGAGCAAGGGATTTATCTTTGTTTCAAGTTTTGTTTCTGTTACAGAATCTAAAAAATTTGTAGATTACTTTGCGCATTACGCAATTTGTTACTTGTAGTGGTACCTAATACAGATAAATTGAAATGATCGTATTGGCAACAAGATAAATCCTTGTTTGTTTACCTATGCTTTCTTCGTGCTCAAGAGCAACTCCCTCAATGACAATTGAATCCGAATCTGTGAACTGTCGCATTGCTTAGTTAAACTTTCAAAACCCAATTTGTTTGCTTTGCTTCGATGCAACACCTGCAGCAACCAAGCAATTAGCAAGAGTAACCGCATTAACTTGATCTGAGGACTCGAGCGATTCTTCGTCTTAATGCACACGACTGTTCCACATTCCATTGCTTATCATATAAATTGACATGCATCCATGAAAACATAACCATACCGAACCAAGTCCACATAGCTTATCGTACTTACTATATGGTTTCTCACACTGTCCAACTCTTTTCTGTGTTTTCAACATAACGTTATCTATATGAAATTCCACGGCCAACAGGCTCAATATCTCTGCTGTCAGGTAAAGGCCAAACTTATGCCCAAATGAAATCCGAAGGTTCATTCTTGATTGCTATGCATTGATTGTTAGTTGAGTTTTATTTTGTCTGTCTCACAACCCGCTCATCTATACACCCACTCATCTGCAGACGTGTATCTTTCATTAACCCATGACCCCAGATGAATGGAATTGGTTTGTGCCCAATTTAGAAGTGTTTATATGTAGTTTTGTGTTAGTTCTGTTTGCTGGTAAAACTGTCTTTAAATCATACCCAAAACTCTCTCATCTAAAAAAGTCATCGCGACATGAGTTGTTCATTCATCTCCAGGACATTCAATCCACTCCATTCCAGCCACCCACGCAATCCGGTGCACAAATCTCACACAGCAGCAAAGCACACAGCACGAGATCTTAGCACGAGCCGCGCATCTGTAGAGATTATTATCCCTAGAATCTAAACCTTTGTTTAATTTTCCTTTGATGTTACTATAGTGTGTTGCTGGGGCTGCGAGTTAGTCGCATCCCTCGCTAGTTTGATCACTCATCAAAGTCTGTAAATTGCATTGTAACTTAACATAACTCATAATCATTGTCTTCCCTGCCCCCAAATGTGGAATGCAGCGCGTCCAACATTTTTGAATCTCAATTTGAACTTGAACACTTTGAGAATTGCGCCAACGAAACGTATGTGGTTTGTCTAGCTATTAGCTTAGAGTTTTATTTGCAAAGAATCCATTGACCATAGCATTTTGATATTTCCACAGCTTCGCCAGCTACTAGTAAGCTGCTGGGCATGCGCATGACTACGTTGCACGAGGAGCCACTGGGTGGACACAGATCTCTCGACGAAGAGCCTGAGGACAGCTACAGCGACTCGGAATATGCTGCCGAGTACGAACAGGAGCGGCAGCAGAACAAAAGCATGGCCACGCGATCCCGCCTCACGGCTTCCAAGACCATGGACTCATTCATGGACGTCAGCAGCCATTCGAACCAAAGCTACTTGAGCTACACGTCCAGTGCCAACGCTAACATGAAGCACCTGACCGGCCTGGCGACTTTGAGCATGAGCTCATCCACCAGCAGTGGCTACGGTTCCCAGGCTGTCTCCTGCAATAATCTGAGCAACGAGGATATTGCTTCAATGCGTTCCATGAGCATTGATGAGACACCAGGTGGGACATTACTTTATCTATTCTTACTATAAGATATTTATAAATGTATTCCTTAGATTTCGATCGCGTTAACTCGAATTCGCCACCAAACCGGCAGGCACGAGTTAACCCCTTTCTCAAGGACATGCCCAAAGCTAAAATACAAGAGCAACCGGAACAGCAGGCCAAGAAGCTGCAGGAAGCATTTACGCATCCGTTGGAGCAGCTGGAGTCCAGTCAAAACGCACAAAGCGACGATGATGAATGCGCGCAACTGCCAAAGAATAATAACAACAACTTGGACTTGGTAAACGAGCCGAAGCCACTTTCAAGCCAAACGGATCTGGAGGAATCTATGTCGCAACCTAAATCAAAAACGGAGTTTGCCACAGACAATCAGAACGGCAACAGGTCCTCTGACGAGTTAAGCCACAGTTCCGAGGATCTGCTCGAAGGCGATGGCATCGTCCGGGAAGAGTTGCCCGCTGGAAAGGTGGTGCGGCGAAAGAAGTCCAATACCCAGCCCCCGAGCAATGGCAACAGCATAAATAACAATAACAACGGCACAACCCAGGCACCGCGCATCAATCATCGGGCATCGGTGGCCAAAATGGAGGGTCTGGCTGCATATTTGGATTCTAGCATTATGACCAGCAGCACCGAAGTTGATGGTAAATATTTATTACTTTTATTTATTGCTTCCGTCTCTTTATATAATTAAATTTAACTAATGTTTTCCAGAGGAGAGCAAGGATGTGGAATTGGTTCTGCCCGAGTGGATAGTGGTGGGCGAGTCAGTGTTAATCCGGCCGTATAACACCAGCGGCGTCATTCGCTTTGTGGGAACCACGGAATTCCAACCCGGTGCCTGGATTGGCGTTGAATTGGACACACCAACGGGCAAAAACGACGGCAGCGTGAAGGGCGTTCAGTATTTCCAGTGCAAGCCCAAGCACGGCATGTTTGTGCGCTCCGACAAGCTGATGCTGGACAAGCGTGGCAAGGCGATGCGAGCCTACAAGGCCGCCGAGAAGAGCAACAGCATCAGCAAAGGTGAGTGGAATGACATTGGATATGGATAGCGTTCATTAACTGATATATTTAACTCGCCACAGAGATGAGTACCTCGATGACTGGCTCGATGACACGCTCCAAGAGCCGCGGCGATTCGCTAAACCTTTCGGCGCGTAAATGATTGTACCCAAAGTGTTCGCATCAGCTGCAGCGTTGGACTAATTGCAGGCAATCGACGGTAGCCACCAGCAGCCAGCCGGCGACCTGCCACAGATTGCGTGCAACCAGCGGCGCTGCAGATGCGAACAGTCATGGCAAGAAGTGCTATGCCAATCGACGCTCGACGGCCTTCTAAAGCCGCCACCCAAGATGACAATGTCGAGAACGAGGTGGACGAAGGAGAAGCGACTCGACAAGCAACGAACAATGCGGAGCATACTCCTCATGCCAACCATATTCAAGCTTACTTAACTATTCTCACCCCATGCCGCAAATGAAATGCCGTACACTTATCCACACGCTTCTCTAAGTAGTTTAAGGCGGTGTCTACAGCAGAACTAATTATTAATCTAGCTAAACTAAACTAAATGAAACGAATCGATACTAATCTAAACTAAGCCGGGTAGGCAATTGCGTAGTTGCAATATTTCGAACACTTGAGCGAGAGCGTAAAATTTAGCGACCCTTCGAATTATGTATGTATGAAACAATCACTTTTGATTCCATTGTTTTGTGTTCGTGTAGTTAATTGTCGTTTTTTGCTTTTCGATTTTGGAATGAAGCGTTTTACTGATATATTTTCTAATGGTTCTTTGCCTTTAGTTTAGTTAAATTGTTTTTGATATCAATGTGACTTGTTTAACGATGAGCTTATATTTTTACTTGTTATTGACTATATTCAATATATTTGTATATATTTATAATTAAGATCTTGCAATAATTTCGTCTCCATATGACCTTTCCTGAGCTCATTTTCTTTTTAGCGCATTTATATACAATTACCAATACAATACGATGTTAGTAATAATGAAAGCAACATATTCTATATAGCTGCGTCTAAGCAATTGAAGCTTCCTAAGATTTTCGTGTCTTGGAACTTACTCCCCGATTATGTTGCTTCGCACCGTCGCAGTTAATGTGTAAATTGTATTATTTTGATGTGATGTATTTATAATTTCCCTTTATATATGCATATATAAATATAAATAAAATTTATTTTACCGTATACGTAGCTCATTACTTATGATTTCTTTTGCTTTCTTACCCCGTCCGAAAAGTGCAATATAAGTGTTAGGCTCTTTAAGTTGTATTTATCAATGTTGAAGGTTGTGTGACTATGTTTGTGAGGCGTTTTAAGTACCATTAACTTAGCACCGAGCCAGAAGTTGGTGTAAAGTCCAAAAACGAAAGAAAGAAAGCAATAATTGCATTAAATATTCGATTTTATGTTAAGATACTTTAATAATCGTACACAAATATGATTGAGAATGTGCCGAAATAACGTGGGAAAGTTAATGATCAAACAAAGGCACCGGCTAAAGAACGTTTGTACGTAAAACCGTAAACGTATCCATCCATCCATCCAACCAACCAACATCCAAAGCACTCCAAAACTGAGTCTGAGATAAATTGCAATTTAAAACACAATAAGAGCGATTTACACTTAGAAAACCCAAAAACGAAACTGAAACTGAAATCCAACAGAAAACAGTTGGGGACGTGTCAAAGGTCAAGCCCAACTGGAAGATCTACAACCATTCATCCAGTGTATACAAGCATAAATATACACCACTTATATTATATATATATTAGGTATATATTTTCGAACTGTTTTTCTACTTGCGTAAAAGCGAAAAGCAACTACCAAAATATACTTGAAAATACGTCCAAAATTTAAAATCCAAGGTCAAGATACAACTATGATATATATACTTACAACTGCATGGATATTCATGAATATAAATATAAATTGCATATTTACCAATGATAAACCTAACTGAGACAGAACTAATTTAAATATTGAATGCTCCCTGGGGGAATCCCGAGTATTAAATCCCAACCAGGGGCATTTGTTTGAGTATGTATGTGTGTGCATTTTGTAGACGCCGCAATTCAAATTCAAATCGGTTGAGCATTACAATTCAGAATTAATTTAATCACATGAATGTACATAGCGAGTGTGGCATTATGACCGGCAAAATCACCATCAAATTAACGCATTTAACTAGCGCAAAATAACTAGAGGTTCAATTAGAGGTTGATTGAGTAACGTAGTTGAGTCCCCGATTGAAAACGAAAGTTAGCCGCAGCCCAGTCAGTTTATTTGTAAAATAGATCGAAAATCCATAGTTGTAGGCAGTGTGCAATGCAATTGAAAAATTAAGTAGCCGTAGAGATCGCGATTGGAACGCCGACAAATTGAATCGTACCTTGACGTTATTAAAGAACTAATCATATTTTTGTGCAATCTAGTGCAGTTCTCATGCAATCAGCCCCGCAAATGAAATAGTTTGCCATTGCATATAGCATCTCTAGCATCTAGCCTCTAGCGTAACGGAATGTTAGGCACACACATATTAACTATATGGGATATAGGATCAGAAGGCAGCCTTCGGAAAGAGTTTACTTGTAAGTTTGCGCACTCTTAGAGCTTTTAGCACGGTCAACGAATAAATGTTATTACACCACAATTATAGCTCGACTCCATCAGCCGTTAAATAAACTATCCAAGAGTTCAGTCACGAGTTAATGAATAAACTAAACCATATGCTAGACCTGCTTTATCATAGTACACAAACAGACGCACCAAGCAAAAAAACCATTGTTGATGAATTTGGTTCGGTTCGTTCGGTTTGTAAGTACGGATATGTCAGTTTAGTTCACTCCACACTAGTAGTTGCAAATGCAGAACATAAAAGAATAGACTAGAGTGCAGAATATAGTTGTCAGCAGCGGAAAGAGTAAAGATAATTCTGGTAATTTACAATTGTTTTACTCCAATTTAAGTATTTTAATGCCAACACGCCAGAGAAATTAAACAAAAAACACAAGCGTAATCAGCAAATTTGAACAACTTCAACAAAGCAAAACAAAATAAAAGAGAATATGAAATATGTACTTATATCTATAAATACAAATATACAAACATGCAATGGACATTTTTTAATGGAGTTGGCTTTAATTTCACAGCTGGGGGGTAAATGTGGACCAGTAGAGCTGCTGGGTCAACAAGCGGCCACTGCGATATTAACGCTGAACTCGGCCTTGACTGCTACTAACTGGTTACATTTTGTTGGCCCAACACCTTCGACCCAAGGCAGAGGCTACTAATGGTTCGTTTGAAGATGTACATCCTCCAGTCGGAAGTTTTTTTTTATTCATGAAAACAAATGGCAAAATGGTTATGTAGATAAATGCTTACAACACTTTTAGTTTACAGTTTACATAGTTGGTTATTGCTGGATGCTCTCACGCAGGAGAGCTCCTTGTTGAATCCCTGGCCATGGAATGCAATCGTTCCACACCCTGCCTTACATCCTTACACGATCACATGGCGACTATATCATTTACATAGGATGGTTCGACTCTATTCTTACAACTTGCTCTATTTATATTTATACACACAAAGTACACAACACACAGTTAATTGTTATTAGCTTTCCAAATGACTCGTTTGCGTTTGATTTGCTGGTTTCTTATTTTGATTTGATTCCTTTCGATTTGATTTGCACTAGCTACCCCGTTTCTTCTTAATATACACGATTTGTGTACACAAAATATATAATTCTAGGATTCGATTTAGGTATTTACAAAGGGTTGTTCTAATTTGAATTCGAGTTCCGTTCAGTCGGCGTTAGTCAGTATCTCTCAGTTGCTTTGGTCCCCATCCCATTCCCCCGCTACACCCTATCTCCTCAGTGTTCAATGGTCCATCGTTGGGATTCGCTGTGGGGATCGCAAGGCGCCACCTGGGCGTCGTCCAGGCTTTTGAGTCCCTGATGATCGAGGCACATGCCCGTGTTGCTGTGAATGATGTGCTGGTGCTCGTATCGCCACTGCTCGTTGAACTCATCATTCTCCATGCAGGGCACCATCACGACCCGGTACGGTGGGGACTCGCTGTGCTGCACGGTTGCACAGCTTAGCTCGTTGCGCAGGACATTTGTGTTGGTGAAGGAGAATAGCTGCGACTTCTGCAACACCTTGCCGCATGGGTACAAGCCGGCGTTATAGGGCTTTTCGTTGTTCTGCAGCAAATCGTCCAGACATATGTTCGAATTCACAGCGTGCACTTTACCCCATCCCTGCACGTCCTTCGTGGGCACAAACTTCTCCGGATAGATGTTCTTGAGGTACCACTCGAAGCTCTTGCAGCGGAGCTTTTTGCGCAGCATTACTCGGTGGGTGACATCTCCAATGTCCGCGTGGAACTTTAGGTCCGGCCGGTTGAGGAAAAATATGTTGATGTACTCATCCATCCAAACCAGAGCCATGCGGGCAGTATTAATACCGTGTGTATCGCGATCGTTGGGGAATCTATAAAGAATTTAAATGAGTTCATTATAATGCAGCAATAGATAATGGCAGATGACAATAAAGTTACTATAGTTCGCTTCGAAGGTCAGCTTCATCATAAATTATAAGTATATAGTTCGTTTCGCTTACTTGTAAGGATGGAAGTCGCGGAATATGTGTCCAACGCGGGAGCAGGGAATAGTCTCGATGGTGCCGCCGCACTGCCAGATGCGAAAGGACATCTCCAGGTTCTCACCACCCCAACCGTCCATTTGTTCGTCGTAGCTGCCCACTTCCCAGAAGTAGCGACGATCTATGGCAAACAGTCCGCCGGCCATGGTGGGACTGTATGCTGGACAGATCTCCCGCTCCTGCTTGCATTCGCGTCGCTGGCGCTGCTTCTCCCGCTCCGGCAGATTGATCCAGTCAAAGTGGCCATTCCACTGGAATCCGCCGACCTGGAAGGATTTGTAGCCATTTGTGCTGTACTGAAAGTCGTTGGCATCGATGACATCGATAATGGGCACCAGCACGCTAGTCCGCGACTCCTTGATGCGCTGCAGGAGTGGCTCGCACCAGCCAATGTTACCCTCGCAATGGGCATCCAGGAAGATGAGCACATCCCCCGTGGCGATTCGCGCTCCGGCCAATCGGGCACGAATCAAACCCAATCTGCAAAGAGACAGGCGAAAACTTTCTTTATGCTATGTGAAGGGCAAAACAAAACAAATTTATTGGGTCATTCGAAAACCTTCGATCGTCTGCCAAGCACGATTAACACCAACCTACATGGCATCCACCGCGTGAAGTCATCCGAAAGTCTGCAAAGCTCACGGGCTGACGAGTGTAATGCACGCAGAAACCGAGTCTGGGAGTTACAAAAAGTCAAGCCCAACACACATAATCGTAACTTGACGAACTGGTTTTCTCTTCATTTTGTTTTTCGGTTTTTAGTTTTTGGTTTTTTGAGCGTTTGTCGGTTCTGGCCAAAAAGAAGATGCTCCATGCGCGTCTGACATGGCAAACAAGTTATTCAAATGAGTCCAAGTCGTCAGCGTTTCGATTAGCCAAATTACTGAACTTTTCCTAGCCCATAGGCAATAATGGAAATTATCTAGGTGTCAAATTTTCACCTTTTTTGCATTGTTGCACTTATGAACAATAATTAAGAAACGTGTATATACACTTGATTTCGATTTTTAATATATATAAATATAAATAAATATATAAATAAATATAATAAATGCTTCGAATTGTGTCTCAAAAACACGAAAGCATGCTTTAAGTTTAACACTTAGTATTTGCATATGCCAAAAGTCGCATTGAAAGTGAATGAGCAAGTATAACTACTATATTGGCCACTAATCAAGTCTATAATTTCTTGAGGGTTTCTAAAGTACTGGAGTGGATGAAAACTTTATCACATAAACAAGATTGGATTTCTATAGTTTGGCCATTTTACTGGAATTCCTTTTAATTCCTTTTTATCTTGCGGATATAGCTCACGTATTTTTGCCATTCTAGATTGGGAAAAACCGAACATCTTTTTCTGAAGTCTTTGGCGCAAACAGCTATTTCAGATACATTTGTTCTTAGTTAGAGTAACGGCAGCTCGACTTTTTTAGGTCAGACACCTTGTAGCTTCAACTCACCGGTTCTTGAGACGCAGAATGGTGACCTTCCCCGAGGGAATCCGCGTGCGAACATAGTAGTCCAGCTTGGCGCCCAGTTCCACGTTGTCGCTACCGTCATCCACCAGAATAATCTCCTTCAGGGCCTTCTCGTTGCAGGTGCTCAGAGTGCTGTGCACGGTCCTCAGCAGCACGGAGTAGGGTTCGTTGAAGAAGATGATGACCACACTGGCGGTGGGCAGGGAGTCGGAATCAAAGCGCTGTTTGGCGCACAGGGGATTCCGGTGGTCACCGACACTCCGGTTGTAGGTCAACTGCTCGCTTAGCTCCTCGTTGAGGGCAATCTTCTTGTAGATCTCATCGCCTCGTTCCTTGGCGGCACCGGAAAGATGCACTGCCACGCCCTGTTCGCCGAGTCCCACCTTCTGTTTCTGAAGATCCAGTTGGATTATTTGTTCGTACGGCGACTGGGTGGCGGGTCGGGCTATCTCGTTCTCACTGTCGCTATACGCCTCGAACCGCTCGCGCCCATGACCTCGCAGAGCGGCCGCCCGGACGAGTGGCGCTACAGGTGGCTCCTCTGGTGAACCATTCTGCTGCACCTTGCTGTAGAGGATGAAGCAGAGGGCGACTAGGATGAAGATGATCAGTTTGCCGTAAAAGGAACGGAACCGAGGCAGCATGTTGGCTTAAAATATCTTTTGACTGGGACTGCTGGTATCTGGGATTCTGAGGTAGCACTAGCTTCACTTCTCCACTCCAATCTGACTCTGCGGATCGGATCGTGTGCGTCCGCTGTCCGATTTTACCCGCTATTCGATCATTTAACTCCGATTCGCTGGCGAAAAATCCAGACACTTTGTAAGTATGATTCGTGGCTTCTCGGTTCGCCCACAATACCACAAATTCCAGTTTCTTCCCGCTTTCCGTTGAGCGCCGCGCACCGCCGCTTTGTGGAGTGGCTTAAACTAGACTAAATGGCAATATTAATTCTAAGCGCGACTGCCACAACAACAAATCAAACACAACAACAATAAAAAACAACGAAAACTTACTCGGGCATGTTTTCTATACGCTGTTGCTTCAAGCGTTAGTACATTTTGGGATACTTTTGCAGCAACAGCTGTTAAGTCGGCGCTTCGCAGCACTGCCACAGTGGGCATTGCTTGAAAACTTATCGTTCACTGTTATTAATTAATTATAATATATTTATAATAACAGTTTTTATTATTTGTACAATCCAGGTTATTAGTGTTCTGCACATAATACAATGTGAAAAACTACAAAATTATATTTAAGCCTTTGTTTGTCCTGTAGATTTGTAATAAAGTCTTACAGAAAACGTGCTCATATAATTTTGTCTTTTTAACAAAATTTTACATCTTTGTGCTTTAAGAAGATGTAAATAACTTTAAGCAAAGACAAAGACCACTTTACCAAAAAGGTCTTATACATATATCAGTATTCTCCAGTGTCTTTTAAACTGGTTTTATAAGTCAGATAACTAGGCTGCTTGGACAACAAAATACATTTCCCTAAAATTTTTTTTACATTTTATATTAAGAAAATCTCGATTAGTTGTAAGGTAGCTTGGACATTTTTTTTAAAACAAATTTGAATATAAGAAATCTACAAGTTTTTAAGAGTCTGACAAAAAAATTTTTTTTTAATAATTTAGACTATGATTTGTATATTTATTTGTATAAGAACTAATCCTAAATTGCATTATCAAAGCCGATTCGTAAGACATGGTAACTATACGCCTAATAGTCATTTATAATGATATACTATTGGAAGCAGTGTCTGCCGTGTAGATCGTACCAATTTAATGTGTGAGTATAAAACTAATAATTATAATTTATAACCAACAAGCATGCCAAGCCACATAGTTGTCACATCAATTGCGAAAAAAGCGGAAATTTAAATCACAAAACTTCCTGCCCCCGAGTGCCGTTGAAAACGAAAGGGACTGACCGACCGACTGACTGTCGCATTTGACACCTTGGCCGGCACTTAATGCACAAATGGCATGTTCATTTGTTGTTAAGGGGCAACAAATGGGTTTTCCATTAAAAACTTGTTGCTACGCCTCTTGGTCCGAACATGCAACCAAGCACCACATGTTGCCAGTGGAATTTGTCTCTGGTGGCTTGTTTAAATCTCATTTGAATTCTAATTGAGATTGGTTCTCATCGCAACTTTCATTTTGTAATGCTTCGAATTGATGCCAACAAGATTGGCCCCATTTCGTTGGGGTCTGTGATTAATTTGGCTAATTAACGTACGACTCCAAAGTGCCAGTTGCTGTTTTTAAGTGAGCTCTTGGGTCGCATAATTAATACGTTACGTATACGCATTGGTGTCGCTGCGGGAGGCGCCACCGGCCACCAGATCGGCGACCCAGCAGATAAATTAAAGTTCAAAGTGCTCCACAGCCATGGTAATTGGAGTTTTGGAGTTGTGGGAAGCAACCGTTGAGTCGCTGAAAGGTGGCAACTGTTTTGCCAATCTTCGCTAAAACTCCCTAATGGCTTTGAGCGACAAAAACTAGGAAGGAAATAAGTTACTCTCTGGCCGGGGCTCAGTGGGATGGGGCCTTTGTTTTAGTTGCCGAAAAAAAAAGAAAGATGGAGCAAAAAGGGGGAGATATATGCATATACATAGATACGTACGACGTGGAACCAGACGAGATTTTGGAATTTCATTTCGTGTGCGACCTTAAAATACTAGTTTGTAAAAATGCAGCGAATCCGGCATTGAAACAGATTAGTTTCTTCGCTCGAAAAAATTAACACCTCTTAAATTTGAAATACTCTTTTATTATCGCCACCGAAAATTGTGCATTTTCAGCACATTTGTGAAATGTTTAATGGCCTGAGGTCGAATTAGCTCTTAAGTGTTATGAGCCGCAACCGGATTGAAAAACGCGGCCCCTTCAAGAGTCCGCAAATATGTTTTTGTGTAAATAGCAGAAGTGCTCGATAAATAATTTTTTTAAATTACTCTATTCAATAATGAGCCCCCAACGAGGTCTCATTATAGCGCGTACAATAAAAGAAAAGGGTCAAAAACAATTTAACCACTAACAGATATTGTTCCACATGTGAGTCGACGACTGCGGTTAAGGTGCCTGCCATAATGACTCGGGCCACAGAAATCTATTAAATCTAAATGACCCTGAAGATCACACAAGCAGCCAAGAAATGGTCGACTAACGATCACCATCCATCAATGGAAATGGGCAGTCAACGGCGGATAATAACAGAATTGGGATTTGGGATTGCAATTGAAAAATGTCTGCCATAGATTTTACGGATTACGGATGGTTCGTCTGCTACTTTCGTTTCGCTTCGAAAGCCTTGCAAATGTCAAAAGGTTGGGTAATTCCGATGATTGCGTTGAGGTTTCGTCAGTGCCATAGGATGAGCGCAGGTCGGATCTGATCGGATCGACTCTGATAGGATTATGCCGGATCAGAGCTGGAGCAAGTCCACGACTTCCCATGACAAATTGATCTGCCTGGGAAGCGTAATGATGCCACATTATCATACGTTTTCCAGCGTGATTTATGATCCAGTTCGAGCGATTTTATAAGGGGAACTTCGTTTACAACTAAATCGAAAGTGAAAGATTTCACGATACTGGCTTGGCAATGACAATGCCAACCCATTGTCTCACCCACTACATCGCTTGGGGGTTAACCGGTTACCCAATGCCCCATCCCCATCGCCAAATCCGATACCAATTTCAATTCCAGTGCCCTAGGTCCAATCAGCACGCGTCAAAAGTGGCGCCAAAGTGACGAACCAAATTATGATTCGGATCGTATATGCACAAATATCCATCCAAATGAGCACAAACTAAGGCGGTTTTATGGCGGTAGCCAGTTGGGGTTTTGCATAATCCCCGGTTCCTGCTGAGACACCCGCATTGTGGACTGTTTATGGTAGTATTTATGTAAGAGCCAATTATGTGAGATGTCATCAAATATTTGACCAGTTCATTGGGTCGCCTCATCATACCTGATGGAATGCACATTTTCATCCGCGAGGGTTTTTACAATCGCATCGCAGATATACACAGATAGGGCCGATTGTCTCTTAAAACCACATCAAAATCAATATCGCGTATCGATCAACATCCAAAATTGAGCATTGATTGTCTCAATGTTCGCAACCTCCGATGTGATGATTCGGATACATTTGAATAACAGCGCCAACAATAACCGCTTCTTCTCCATATCCGCTATCATTTATTGTGCGGAGGTGGCTAATCCCAATTCAACATTTCTTTGTTTGCTTTATGGCTTTTGGCGAAGGTTGAGCAGAGTGAGTTTAGCCATGCTAGCGAATCTTTTTATTTAACTATGGTGCAAACATTGCGATTTCAAAACTGACAAAAAGCTATTAGGATATACGATTTAATTTCTAACCCTTAGCCAATTGGTTAGCCTCAAGCGTCGCGTCCAACTTGGTAATCCCAGTAGCTCCAATCCAAAGCAACAACAACTGATGCCCAGTCCGGTGAAGTACATTCCAAAAACCCAGGAGAGATCGCTTACTTCGATATAATCCTCCAACCGTGGTGGACTAAAATCGTTCATGGTTGCCAGTTTTAGTCTCACCATATCCGAAAAGCTCCGATCGATCCAATACGTCGATAAACCGAACTCATTTTGTTGCAGCATATGTTCCTCAAAGAGATCGCGATAGGGCAAGTGTCGTCTTATGGGGAAACTAAAAAAACTGATGGGTTTTAGACAGAGTTTCTCTGAATAGTAAAACAGTGGGAATGCGAAAAGCTTCTGTTGCTCCTTGAAGGCACTCCAACTCAAGGCGCTCATCGGGTACATATAATTGTCATCGAAGGAGTCTCGCAAGTATTCCAGTTGGCTGGACTCATCGAAGACCACCACATGATCCATGCTCACGTTAAACGGTCGCAGCATCTCAATATCGTACCGTCGTATGGCCAGTTTGTACCTGGAATTCTCTAGATCTGCGAAGGAACACATCTTTGGATCGATTGGAGGACCCCACATAAAGGATTGCAGATACGACGTATACATTGTGGTGGTGATTACACTGAAGAAGCAAACGAGCATGGAAATCAGTTTCAGTTTTCTATTGGATTGGCGGGGAAATGGAAAAGGCTGAGCCAAAAATCCCCTCAAACAGATATCGTTCAACAGAACATTGACAAGGCTTAGACTACGCCACGACCTTTGCTTTATGTAGTTAAGCATAACTGAGAAAATACAAAATATGGCAATGAGCACTACCAGGACCGGTGGATCCACAATGCCCATGTAGATCTCACTATTGGGCATCATGTCCGGAAGGGGAACCATAAAACAAGTTGATGTCATCAAGTACGGATATGAAATCGTGTCGAAGTTGGTCATTTCAAAGTAGGCGGCGTAGCTCATGCCAATATCCACGAGATCTTCCGAGGCCCATTTCGTAATATTGTAAAAAGATGTTTTCTTTCCAGCTTTGTGCAATTTTACCTGCATATCCAAGGTAGCATTCACTTTCTCAACAAAATTATTCAATAAATTGGCTACATATCCAATATGTTTCTCTTGGCCAGTTTTCGGATCCCTGTATGCCATAGATCCAGGAATCAGGTTGAATGTGATTGATTTAAGCAATGCTCCTTGCATGTTCCGAAATTGGTCTACATATATTGGATTACCCTCGGATAAATACACTTTTTCATAGTTCCTTTCCTGAAATAGCCGACAGGCGTATATAATCCCGACCTGATGGAAGTTGTTGTTCACCATGGCTATATTGTATTGATCCTTCTTAGAATAGAAGTCGCATACGGAGTCTGGTTTTATATTCCCATTTAGAAGAATCAGACGCCTGTTCATTTGCAGCTTCTTCAGAGTTTGATAGTTCTCCTCCCTCTCGGCTTTAAACTCACAGGTGAGAATAAGTGCTAGGCTACTGTAATTCCATTCAAAGCTGGTGCTACCGGAAGAAACCAATATGGTGGGGACTTGCAATCTCCTTGACAAAGAGCTAAAAGCGCAATCCTCTCCATAAATTAATAGTGTGTTGAAAAATTGCTCCTGTTGCAATCTTAGAAGAAGGCTCAGAAGTCGTTCCTCTAAATCTGTATGATTGGTATTGGTCGCATCCAAGATCCGAGCCTTTGTATATCCAAGGCAAAGCAAAATTATAATAATCCGTACCATGGTGCAAGAGTTACTATTGCATTGTCGGAGCGAACATTATATTTTGTTCTTTAAACGACCAGTGAATGTCGATCAAGCATGCTATTTGTATGTTTTCCATACTGTGTTAACAAGGCTGAATGTTAAAGGTGTACCTAATGGCCCACTTAATTTGTAGTTGCGTTAAAAATACATACATTTCGTGGAGTCGACAAAAGAATAGTATATTAATTTCTCAATTTTTATTAACGCCTCCTTTAGTATATAAAATAAAAGGCAATTCTACTTTCTTTGATAAGATCGATGAAATCACCTTACGACCGTACAAATATGGGCATGGTAAAAAATGAAGCGCCACCGATCCCGATTAAATGAGAAATCAATTGTGGAAAGATAACTTTGTTTTAAAATCGGACAAAACTCCATTCTGCGTTTAGCAGGAACATAGTTATAGGTGGTATACAAAAGAAAAGTTTTTATTAGTGCCAAACACATTTATTAAGTGAAGTAATTGTTATAAATTTGTTTTGGTATTAAAAAAAATATATTCTGTGTGCTGAACAATTTATGACGTGAATTTAAATAGAATAATGTATTACAGCTTACTTAGCAAAATTTTTTAAGAATGCATAGCAATATTCGCATTTGATTTTGCAGTTCCTCCAGTATCTCAAAGGTCTTAGAATCTCCAAGATAAAAAAACACAGACCCATGCCCATCCCAACGAAATACATGGTGAAAACCCAGTAGAGATTATGTACTTCTATGTAATCGTTCTCTAGGAGCGGACTGAAATCTTTGAATGTCGTAAGATTTGCTCTTATCATATCCCTATAGCTCTGATCGATCCAGTACTTAGTTAACCCGAACTCCTTCTGCAGCAGCATGTGCTCCTCGAAAATATCGCGATAGGGCAAATGACGTCTTAATGGAATACTTAATATATCAAACTGATTAAGGCAAAAGGCATCGCAATAGTAGAAGATTTTGTACTTGAAGAGTTTCTGTTCCTCGTTGATGGTGAACCACTGCAAAGCCGTCACCGGAAATAAATAATTGGTATTAAAGGTGCTTCGCAGCTTAGAGAATTTGCCGTAGTCATAGATCTCCACGTCCTCCAGGCTCACGTTCAGGGCCTCCAGAAACTCTCTTTCGTAGATGTTAATGGCCATCGTGTACCTAGACTTTTTTACATCGTCAAATGAGGTCAGGCGTGGTTCGATGGGAGGACCCCATAAGAAGGCTTGCAGATATGCCGTATACATTGTGGTGGAGATTAAACTGGAAAAGCAGACCAGCATGAATATCAGTTTAAGTTTTCTATTGTATTGGCGTGGAAAAGGAAAAGGCTGAGCCAAAAAGCCCCTCAAACAGATGTCGTTCATCAGGACACTACGGATGGTCAGACTACGATATGACCTTTCCTGTATGTAGATAATTAGCACAGAGCATATGCAGAATATTATTAAGAACATTATCAGGATACTTGGTGCCACAATCGCCATGTAGACATCACTAAATGGCAACGAATCCGGCAGGGGAGCCATAAAGCAGTACGAACTCATTAGGTACGGATACGAGATGGCGTCGTAGTTCGACATTTCAAGTGTCCTAGCCTCGCATATACCAATATCCAGAATGTCATTCGATGTAAAATTCGTAATGTCCACAAAAGATACTTCCTCGTCGTCCTTGATCAAATCCTCCCGTATTTGCATAGTGGCGTTAACCTTCTTAACGAATTGGCTTATTAACATGCCCACATAGCCCTTAAACTTTTCTTCACCGGTCTTACTATCAATATATGGTATGGTTCGGGGTGGCTCCTTATCAGATAGTGTTCTTATTGGGGCTCCATGCATATTTCGAAATTGATCTTTGTAAATCGACTTGCCATCGAAGAGATTCAGTTTTTCATAGTTTTGATCTTGAAATAGGCGACATGAGTATACCACTTCAAGCTGATAGAAGTTTTCCTTCACCATGGCTACATTATGCTGCTCCTTTTTAGAATAGAAATCGCACACAGACTCGGGTTTTATATGTCCTTTCAGAAGGATTAGGCGCCTGCTAGTCTGCAGCTTCATCAGTGTTCGATAATTTTCTTCCCTCTCGTCTTGGAAATTACAACTGAGTATCAGTGTTAGGCTGCTGAAATTCCAATCAAAGTTGGTGCTGCCTGAGGACACCAGCACTGCAGGAACTTGCAATCTTTCAAATAGAGAAGGAATGGCACAATCTTCTCCATAAACTAAAAGGGTGTCGTAGGACTTCTCGACTTGCAATCTTTGGAGAAGGCCAAACAATCTGTAGTCAAAGTCTAGATGACTGTTATTGGTGACATCCAAAATTTGAGAACTGGAATTTCCAAGGCAGAAAAGAATGATTATAAGCCAAACCATGGTGCTAAAGTGACTAATGGAATTCTTGTGCATTCATCACATTTTGTACCCAACACGCCTTTGAATTGGCTCAAAAGTGTTGGTGGGTCATGCAATTCTCGTGTCTCACGTTTTGTGTTGACATGACTAAAAATTCAGAGCACACCCCAAAGTTTACTTAATTAGTGGGTGGCTGGAAACACCTCTATTTCATGTGCGAGCAAATAGATAGTGGGAAAATGTCTTAATTTAATTTATCGGACTAGCAGTTAAATCCAGTCTGGTTTGATCTATTGTAGTTGCAAAAACCACATTTAGCGGCTGCTAACTTGAAGACATCTCCTTTGATTAAATTAAATTGTCATGAACGATCTGTGTGCCTATTTCCACAGATAAAATGAAAGCATTTACTAATATAAAACTTTTATTCTCTTATCTATTCGCAGTACAGTGAATATCTGGTATCATTCATAAAATGTATTTGTCCCAGTTTTTTTAATAAGGTATTTTATTGTGCCTATTAAAAGAAGGTTTTTAATTTAATTCCGATTGGTCAGCTTAATTAAGAAACTCTTTCGAGTCACAAAATTTATTGGGAGAATGGAATAAGTTTAACAGGTGTTTAGAATTTGTAAATTTCGGAATTTCATCCAGCGTTTCCACTTGTCCACTCCTATTTCTAATAAGAAGCAGAAAACGCAAAGCACTATGGCAGCCAAATAGATTTTCATTATCCACGAGATGTCATCCATCAATAGGCTTGGAGTATACGCTAATGGCCTACTTAGATCCTTAAGTGATGTTAGACCAAGTCTCACCATATCGAAAAAGCTGTGGCTCATCCAGTAGTTCACAAAGCCGAATTCGTGCTGCTGCATCATGTGTTCATCGAAGAGATGACGATATGGCAGGTGTCTGCGCAGAGGAACCGACAAGAAGATCAGTCTAGAGAAGCACAAGTCCCTGGCGAAGTAGAAGACTGGCTCCTTGAAGAGCGTCTGCTGTTCCGCGTAGGATCTCCAGCGGTCTCCGGTTACCACATAGTTGTAGCTCAGGTTGAAGGCGTCCCGCAGCTCATAGCACTCCGGCATATTATCGAAAATTTCTAAATCATCCATGCGAATTTCTCGGAAATGTGAATTATTGGTCTTGATTAAACCATTAACTTCCAGTGCAGACATTGCAATTCTTCGGTTATAGCTACCAACATCTTGGAATGAGCATATTTCTGGTTCTGATGGCGGGTTCGTAAAGAAGGATTGCAAGTAGGCTTCGTACATCGTAGTAAGCATAATGCTTGCAAAGCATAGAATGGTAAATATCAGCCTCAGTTTTTTGCTTGCATTTAGAGGAAAGGGAAAGGATTGGCCCAGGAGACCTCGCAGGCTCTTATCATTAAGTAATATGTTGGCTACGCTCAGGTCCTGCCATGACATTTTCTGGCTATATATTAGCAGGACAGATAGCAGGAGGAACAACACAAAGATTATTCCCAGGACGAGCGGATCCACAATCAGGGCATAGACTAGATTGTACGGAAACTTTGCTGGAACCTGAACCATAAGGCAGTAAGATGTCAAAAGGTAGGGATAGCTCGAAGTCTCAAGATTTGATGTATTTAATGAGGCCTCTAAAGTAATGCCCATATCAAGCTCATCGTCCTTTGCCATTCTTGATATCTCTGTGATGCTCGTTGAAGGCTTCAGAAAGTCTAGCTGTAAGGTGGCATTCACTTTTTGTGCAAAGTTAGTGATTAAGTTTGCCACATAGCCAATCATCTTTAGTTCACCGTCATTTGCATCCTGATACAGCATGACTCGGGGTGGCAAGAGATCTGGCACAATTCTTATTGCTTTTCCCTTCATATTTTGAAATTGTTCTATAAAGATTGGCTTTGTCCCTGATAAATTTACTTCGTCTACGTTAGGATCTTGAAAATAGCGACAAGTGTATATGCTTTTTGACTTGGTAAAGTTTTCTCTCACCAACGCTATGTTATACTGCTCCTTTTGTGTGTATATATTACAAATATTACTTGGTTGAAAATCTTCTTTTAATAAAACTAGTCTCCTGTTCCGTTGCAGCTTTATGGAAGTACTATTAGGTCCTCCATTGTCTATGTCAGGTCCACAACTGAGTATCAGAGTAAGGCTGCTGAAATTCCATTCAAAATTCATGCTATCCGACACCAGCACTACGGCAACATCTACATTTTTAATCACTGAATGAAATTCACAATCCTTTCCATATACAAGCAATGTATCGTAAAACTCCTCATTTCGCAGTTTTAGAAGAAGGTTAATTAGCTCGTTATCCATGAGGCTCTGATTTTGAACGGAAATATCCGCTATGTGGGCTGCCATATATCCCAGGAAGCAGAGTAGAATGACCAACCATGTCATTGTTTTCAAACAAACTGTTTTAATACTTTGAGTTGTGCTCCTTTTTGTTTCATTTATCATTCATACAAATGGTTCTCATATTGGGGCCTTACATATTTGAAACTTGTCCCAACAATTTCCAGTGATGTTAGCCTTGTATAAACTGTTTATTAAAATGTTAGTTGGAAGGGCCAGCAGTTTAAAACCATATCGTGTAAAAATCTACAGGCGTGACAGGTGGTATTGTAATTTGTTTTGCATTTTTCTGTTTTAAAAAATTCCTGAAAAAGGTACATCAACGGTAAGCTGTTACTCTACATCCGAATTGAAAGTTATGTCGGCCAGCTTATTTACACGTTTAATTATTTTTGTAAAGTATTTAAAGCAATTTATTTAATATTTGGAATTTTTACCATCTACACCTCCATAATCGTTTGCATCTCTCCCCGCAACGCAATATCTCCAGTATAAAGCAAAAACTACTTATAAACATAGCTCCCAAATAAAGCTTTAGTATCCATGAGATATCGTCCAGCAATAGGCTCACCTCTTCATTTCTCTTCCTACTAAGATCCTCCATGGATGCCAGGCCAAGTCTGACCATTTCGATGAAGCTTTGACTCTTCCAGAAAGTCACCAGGCCAAACTCATGCTGCCGCATCATGTGGTCTTCGAAAAGGTGCCGATGGGGCAAGTAGCGTCGCAACGGGGGACTGAACAACATAAACTGATTAAAACAGAGATTGGTGGCCAGGTAAAAAGCGGGCTCAGCGAATAGCTTTTGCTGCTCTTCGTAGCCATTCCATCGATCGACAGACACCGGAAATATAAAACTTGTGTTGAAGGAGTCGCGCAGGACTAGATATTCGGAAAGGTCGTCGAAGATCAGCAGATGATCTTCACTTATTTCCCGAAAATGTGAGTTGTTCAGGGAGGTGAGGACATTCACTTCCAACCTGCTAATTGCCATTTTAAGCGAAGAGTTTCCAATATCTCGAAAGGATCGTATATATGGTTCGGATGGAGGCTGAGTGAAATACGACTGCAGGTAGGCCTCATACATGGTGGTGATCATAACGCTGGCGAAGCACAGGACAAAGATGATCAGCTTGAGGTGCTTGCTTGGATTTGGCGGAAATGGAAACGATTGACCCAAAAGTCCACGTAGGCTCTTGTCGTTCAGCAGGATGTTGGCCAGGGTGAGGTTCTTCCAGGACAAATGTTGAGTGTAGATTATCAGAACGGAGAAGAGACACAACATGACGAAGATGATGCTCAGAACCAGGGGATCCACTATCATCGAATACACCAGATTGTAGGGCATCTTGGCAGGAACTGGTACCATTAGACAGTAGCCGGTCAGTAGGTAAGGATACCATACGGAATCCATATTCTTAAACTGCAAGGAACTGGCCAGTGCCGTTCCAATATCCACAATATCCTCATTCACCCAGTTCATTATATCCAGGACGCTGGGCTTCTTGGCCCCCAACTTCGATGTATCTATGAAATGCAGTTTGGCATTCAGTTTCTGGGCATAGGTATTTATCATGTGTCCCAGGTAGCCCATCATCTTAGTCTCGCCAGACTTTTCGTCTCGATAAAGGATTGTTCGGGGCACCAAACTATCTGCCACCGTTCTTATAGTAGCACCACGCATATTCTGAAAGTTCTCAATGTAGATAGGTTGGTCCTTGAAGAAGTGTCCTTCTACATAGTTGGGTGTCTGAAAGAGGCGACAAGAGTAGAAGGTATCCGATTGATCGAAGTCCGACTTAACCATGGCAATGTTGTGCTGCTCCTTCAACGAGTATCTCATACAAACAGATTCGGGCTCACTATTGTCCTCTAGATAAATCAGACGCCTGGTCCTCTGCAACTTCATTAGGGTGTACGAGTTCTCTTCATTTTCCGCATCATATCCACAGCTTAATATTAAGATGGCTGTACTAAAGCTCCAATCATAATCGGTACTTCCTGATGGTACAGTGACTGCGGATATCTCTAGTTTCCTCAGTAACGAATGAAACACGCACTCCTTTCCGTAGATCAACAAGGTATTGTACTCTTCCTCTAGATTTAGTCTCGACAGTACTCGAAATAGGCTACCTTCCAACAGTTCTAGATCTCTGGACTGAGTATAATTAAGTATCTGTGCGCTCAACTGTCCAATGAAGCCAAGAATAATGACTGACCACCCAAGAGCCATCACGAAACTGTTGACAATCCTCACAGGACAAGAACTTTTTGTTAACCTTTCACAAATGTGTCACAATATTTCAACCTCAATCCATTTAAATGGCATTTAAAAATCTTGTTAAAAGTGTATACCAGCTTATCATGCCATTTCCGTGTTCAGGTCGAACCAAGTATGGCAATTAACGGCTGCACTTTGAAGTGTTTGGCTGACATTTATGCGGGACACAAGATTCATTTAACTGAGAATGTCCCCACCTGGGGGTAAACCCAAAACTGAAAAATGTTTTGGCCTTGTGCGTGAGATTGCTCCATTTGAATGGCTGGAAAGGCCTTTAACAACTTCCGCTGCAGATCGAAAATAAACTCGAACACCAAGTGCATTCCCATTTCGATGCATGTTTTAAGAGCTCTGGGAAGACAGACAATTCGATTGCTAAAACGAAATTTTCCGGCAATTTGAGCCAAGTCAAGCTCATTGCATTCGATTTTGTGACTCGCACTGGGTCCCGCATGGAAAGTGTAGAAACGCAAACATTTCGTTTTATGCTCTTAATTGCAGTGCAAGTGGATTTCAATTATTCAAATGAGGCGCTGCACTTCCGAGCCGCCACAAACTGGTCCGAACGCCATGAATTTTTGGCCAACAAACAAGGTACGAGGGATTTTTGGGGAGAGGGCGGATTTGTGGCAAAGGCGACACTGAAACTGAATTTCTTCTGCTTCATCATCATCATTTGGCTGGCTGATGATATCGCGGCTTTATCTCTTCGGCCTGCCTTTTGCCATTTTGCTCTCTGCCGTGAATGACGTTTCAGCGAAAGTTGTTACGTTACCATCGACAACCAGCACCGAAAGCCTATGCAAAACCGGTCGGTCATTGATTTTTGGTTACTGCAAATTGTCTGGCCATGACCAGCTGTGGAGCACAACTCATCTCCGCTGCAACTGCAACGACAACGGCAACGTCAACTGAAGCCACTCGAATGGCAGGCGAAAATGCTTTGTTGCCACTTGGCTCGATCCACACTGCGTATGCTTGATTTGCTGTAATGGCTTTTGTGCGTGCAAGTGTGTGGCGAATTTCGATGTTTATGGCCACTAAATGTTTACATTGCTAACCAGTTGCAGTGCCAGTCGAACATTGTTCAATATCTTTCAAAGAAAATATTTTGTTAACAAACACACTTCAAAGGAAACCGCTGAAGTCTTCGTTTGGTGTTATTAAATAGTGTATATTTTCTTAGAAGTTGATTAACTCGTAATAGTTCAAAAATGATTGTTGCTATTTACACGGTGTTAATTGAACAAATTGTATATGTTTTTGTCTAACATGTTTTAAGTGTTTTTTTTTGGCATCTAAATAAATGGCAGCTAAATAATTAAGAAGTACCCTCTCTATGAAATATGTATACATTTTTAAACGAAGTAGTTGATTGCAATTAAAATATGTTAATTTTTACTTATTCTTAGTGCAGAATATATTAACACAAGTTGTTTAAATGATATTTGCTTAATGTTTGGTGCAGTTACCAAATCGTCGTAATTTAAAAATGTTGCAATATGGCAAAAGCGTTAACTACAAAAAAAACCTCCAACTCTTTTACCATATTGTAGTGTTTGTAGATATTTAATTTTTCTTGCGTTTCTATATGTGTAAGCTAGGTGTAAATTTTAAGCTTATATTTTTATTTAACTGTTGTTTTGTGCTAAATAAATCGCGAAAAATAAAATCATTTCAGTCAAGTGCCGTAAAAATGCTTATTTATCGCATAAGAACGGCTTATTATGATAATTTCTGAATATTGGTTGCACTTCCTTTCACTCCCAACTCTTTTGTATCGCTTGTCAAATCGCTGGTAATCCAAGGAGCCATAAAATGAGATCCCAGAGCCACCGAAATCTGCACAAGCTGTTCATTAGGTATTCGATTGTGTTATTGTTTTGGGCCCTTTAAATGGGTTGTTGTTGCCCAGGCATTGTATTTTTGGCGTGGCTCTCTTAATGTGCCCACTTTTGGGTTTGCTTGTCCGACCATTTGCCGGCGATTTTAACACACATTGACCAGACAGCTGGCGGCACAATTTCAACTTCGGTTTCATTACGGGCTGGCTACTCTCTTTCATTTCCTCGTCGAAGCGCTTGCCATTGAAAGTAAAATCGCGCGGGCTGCTTTTGTGTTTTTTTTTTTTTTTTGCTGCTGGCATCCAGATTCACTTTCGATGCTTTGATTGAGAATACTTGAATGTGGTATCGGAATCTTCAAGTTGAACTACAAAACCCACCACGAGGTGAGAGGAGGGTCCATCTTCATGACGAAGAGATTGCAACTCTCTCTCCATTGCGTTTCTCTCTTTCGCTTGCTTCGTCTTCGTTTTGGCCAAGTTGTTGGCCACATTCGACTTCAAGTTTCAGTTACAATACGGCAGCGACTCGGCCTGGTTGCGATTCCCACAATTGCTCCGCGCGTGTCCCCCAATTGCGATTGTGTGTCCTGATCCGCGTTAAAGGATAATCGCCAGAGAAGTGGGTGCAGTGCAATTTCGACTATATATTTATTTTTAAAGCCGACTAAACGCGAGTGCTTATTAAATATAGTTTTGATTTTCAGCAGCTGTTATTGCCACGGACCCGGGATTAAATTGCATCCTGCCGCGATGAGAACTCTGCCATTTTTGGTAAGTGTGTGGAATTCGGGCATCTATTTTCAATGCTAAGTGGCTACTTATGTAACCATCTAAGGCTCATTAATCTCCAGAGGTGTCAACGCTAGCTTGACCCGCGATCTGCGACCCCATCTTCGCCAGCGGTGACATTGACAAATCGTGTCATTTCATTACAGGGCACAAACAAAAGTAAGCGAAGTAAGCCAAGTGTAAATTGCCTTCCGGCTGCCGCGACTCCAACACTTCAACTTGGCACTTGTTACGCGAAGAAATGTCGGCCTATCTCATGGATCTCTTTATCCATCCGATTTGCACATGTGTGGATTTGCCCAGCAAATTGTCTCATTGTTTCCACGACTCTTGTTAGCAGTGCCATTGCCTTATTTGCAATTTTCCCTGATTACTATATTTGTTTTTCTTTTTACAAATTTCTTGGCCTCTAATATGATTACGGGGATTTTCTACCCACAGATTTTTTCTTGGAATTCATTCATTACTGATGTAGTCTTTCCTTGTATACACAAGACATCTGACAAATGAGCTTGCCATACAGAGTGATGTACATTAACATTAGTGGTTTCATTAATTCCCTAGATTATTGGTTTAGTTGGTTTGATTAAGTCAAAAGGTCTTATATTCTTTAACATCGAATTCAATTTGTGGCGTTGAGAATTGAAACTTATGGAAGATTTACGTAAACGATCCATAAATCAAATTGATTCAGACTCATTGATTGATTTAAAGGGGAAATGAAAACGTATTTCGTCATATTCTGCAAAAGCATATCAATAACTCTTTCGGTTCCCAAGATAAACATATCAAACTATGATCAACTTTCCGTAGAAATGCGGAATAGCAAGATTTTCAACAGAAAACTTACAAATGATTTTTTTTTCCGTGCTGCTCATTATTTACACAATCAACTCCTTTTGCAATATGGAATCAAATGCAATCAGCCACCTGCTGAAGAACCGAATGGGCAGTTTCTGCGCTCATTTAACGTCTTCATCTGCATCATCAGTAAAATCAACACGAGATCTGAGAGCATATTCAAACTGTCCTCCTTTCGATTGCTGTCTGCAAGTCTGTATCTTTGTGTTCGTCTGCCTTTCAAAATCGAGGCGCCAAATGGCCATCAGATGTGGCTTTTGCAAAAGCACCCAGAGATGACTTTAAACTTTTGCAGCCAAAAATCCCCGTGATGATCATTAGTGGCTGCTATTGCTATTTGGATCATGATGTGTGTAACCTTTACAAAAGACGTGTAAGTGGCTTCGTTTATTGAACTTCTTTTCTGCTCCACACATTGAATGCAATTCCGAATAAATGCCAAAGTGGAACTGGCCCAGAAAGTAATTATTTGGATTGTAATGAAAACTACGAGCATTTCATGGCTAATTTTCGGCCGAATGGAAAAGAAAATGCTGATTGTCATTGCGCATGTTTGTTAAGTCAAGAAGAATGGACTTTCTGGCTTTCAGCTTGGGGCTATTTGGCCAGCGGCTATTCACGACACCCATTGACTTCAGCACCTGTTGTGTTTCCTCTGGGCCAAAACTAGTAGTAGCCCAAATAGGCCGAGGCTGAGCATATTTTAATATGCTGCACGCATGCAAACTGCCCATTTGTTGCTTGTAGTGTAGAAAGTTGATTGGATTTATTCGTCTCCGTCTTCGAATTGGTATTTGGATTTTGATTTGGATTTTCATGTTGATTCAATTATTATAATGTTTATGGAATGGCTGCCGAAAGTTTCCTCAAGTGCAGCCCTGCGATATTTTTTTTGGACACAAGGAATGCACCTTTCACTTCTCATTCAATTATTTCCTTGCTGGCGTCGAAAGATGCTCACCAAATAAAAGGAAACTTTTGCAATTGAAAACGAGTTGCCAGTGGCCAGTTTTTCGGCTCTCGCAGCGGCCAGATGTGAATGTACTGATGTACCGATGTGCCATGACGATGGGGATGGGGTTGCGGCGACACACGAATTCATATTTCGGAATGCGGTTTTCGACCGCAGACAATTTTCTGTTTGGCGCGCAATTACACTCGGTACAAGTATCCTCTGTTCGGTGGTCATCGCGCGGGCTTATATTTATTTAATTAAATGTGTTGCTTAAGCGACCAGCATCTTGAACTGCAGACTGCACGCATTCCCCATGAATATTAATGGTGAACCAAAATTGCTCGGATGTCGATTAGGCAGCCTACTAATTTGTGGCGTTAACATATTTGGGGGCCTCTTAATTATTTGTATTTTCTCCGACGATGAGAGGGCGAAAGAGAGCATTGCGTAATGCGGTCGTGAATGCGGCCAGAGTTCATCGCGGTTCCGGCTGGCTATCAGCGACCTGGCGACCAGGTTTGTTTAATTTATGCGAGCTTTTTCTTGGAGGTTTACTGATTGTTTATTTGATTTTTATTTATTTTATGCAACGACCTTGCTCATCGCTTAGCTCGTCACCGCAGTTAAGTAATTAAAGGCAATACATAAAAAACCAGCCGAGCGCCTGCCACTGACCGCCCTCAACAGAAATGGATTTTGGAATTGGTTAGTTAATTGGGATTGTATCATTTGATTGGCTGCTAAATTAGGATTTACCTTTCATTTCCACTCGGCCGCAAGACGAGCCTCGAGTTCGTTGCCTAAGTCTTTTGTTTTCGTCCCCCTTCGGTGGCAATATTTGCAGTGGCCAATTGTTTGTGACCACCGATGGGCACACTCTAGGTGTTGTGTTGGACACACCAACTGTGCCTGGTCACTCGTGTCTTACCAGCTAATTTGCTTGATTTGTCGCCGTTTGCATAACGCTGTTGTCAGTTACAATACGCAATATTTGTTCGATTGCCTTTCAATTTACTCATTACCCGGTAATTTGCAATTGACACATTGCAAAAATTGCACAAATGACAGAAATATGATGTGAATTGCATTGGTCAAATTACAATTGAGATCTCTGGACTCTTGTCGCCCTCATTTGAATAAGGAAAAGCCGGCAATCAAGTCGAGAGTTCACCTATTCGTGGTCGAGATCCCTTGGAGACTGGTGGAACAACTTTTACATTTGTTTTGGCGTGCACCGGATTCCATAGCCGTGCAGCCATCTCAGCCATCGTTCGACAGTAGTGCCCATTATGCAGATCAGCTCGGCTCAGTTCGGCTGGGGGGGCTCACGCACAGGTCCGACCTGCCAAGAGCGCTTCCCACACCCGCTGCTGGGGTTCGGTTTCCACGGGGCACGCACACGAAATGTTGCCACTTGTCGGCACAGGTGGATCTTCTTCTGCTGGCCAGCTTTCTCGGGGCCAATACATGTCACGCTGGAATATACACGCGCAAAAATAGCACCCCAATTGGTCATTCGTGGTGGTTATTTCACAGCACATCATCTCATATCATCAGGTCATTTAAAAGCTAAACTTATCTTAATAACTACACAGAATTCCCTGTATACGTAAGAGAAAGATTTATCTCGTTTCATAGTAATTCGATATTCATTTACATACGCCTTCCAAATCTTTACAAGTTTGTTGACAAGTGGACAAACACTGCTATGGTTAACAACCCATAGGAAAGTAAACATAAGGGTAAACAAATGGGATTAAATAATTTTTGCTACCTATCAATCATTTGGGTTTATAATTTATTTTTTTGAAGGTTTTAAAGGAAATCTCTAATTGAACTCCCATTAATACATTGACTTTCCAAAGCACTTAATTATTTGTATGGGAATGATTTAGCATAAAAACCAAAATTTAAAGAGTTTTCGTATGAATTTTTCTCTGTGTGCCCTTTAACCGTCCGCAGCAGCAGAAGCATAAAAACACTTTCATTTTTCATTTCATTTAATAATTCATCATATTTTTCACCTATTGTTTCTCCGCGTCGTCATCGTTTTGGAGTTATCTGAAGGGTCGCCCCCCAGCGAAATGGTTTATGGCCTGGTCCACATTTTCCCGACTGGCGTGTCGCTTACTTCCGTTTTCGTTGATCGTGTGGCACTTCTAAGACACAATGACGGCATAAAAACGATAAATGTTTTATTTTCGTACACGGGTTTTTTACACCATTTAGTTCGGCTCTGCGAAACCGGGGGTCTGTGATCTGTGCGCACAGCTCGCATGCCAAGTTTGTCGCTGCAGTCTTTCGTTTGTTTTCGCAAGTCTCACATTTTCTACACCTCAATTTGAGCACTCACTTCCTTTCTTCATTCCTGTTGGTCGCGCTAGAGTTATTCCACTTGGACAGCTGCTGGCTTATGCAACCAGAGTCTAAGATTTAATTATAAGGATTTGCCTGATTGTTGGCAATTTCGCGAGAAAACGAACGCGAAAGTGACGCATTATTTACATCCGCCTCGGTTTCTTTTCGCGATGATTTATACTATATATATTTTTTTTCGGCTACGGGAAATGATGTCAGTTACAACTTAGTGACGTCTAGCGTATAATGTTCTCAGACATTAGGCTTTGGCAACTTTTGCATCACTTTGCGATGACTGACGTTCCTACCCACTCGAGTAATTGGCCTGCAGACAAGTTGCGATTCTGGGCTAACTGCTTATGCGGTGGTTCTCACGAAGATGACTTTCAAGTTGTTGGCCAGAATAATTGTGCCGTGTCACAGGCACGGTGTGTGTCTTTGCAATCTGCAATCTGTTCACATGACAGACAGCCTAACAATGGCAGATCAACGGGCACATATCATAACAGTGCATCATCAAGTGCAGGCGAATTTTTTTGCCTTTTTTACCTTATGATTTATCCATCCAGACAACAAAGCATTGGAATATAAACACTGTTTACATGAGAACTTCCCTGGCTATTTGTCAGTTGCAAATTTAGACAAGTTGTCGGGCAGATTTCACTTGGCCAATCGTCTGGTACACCAACGTAAACGCCAAAGCAAGTAAAAAAACCAACCGCAGAAACGTGCCGACCATCAGTTGTAGCTGCCACTTGGCGCACTTAACCACATGCCACA
Source organism: Drosophila melanogaster (assembly GCF_000001215.4). Classification (NCBI taxonomy): domain Eukaryota; kingdom Metazoa; phylum Arthropoda; class Insecta; order Diptera; family Drosophilidae; genus Drosophila; species Drosophila melanogaster. Next base: position 15,491,994 of record NT_033778.4, on the reverse strand, counting down.
AGTTGTTAGTCCTGCGGTCAACTGGTTATCCCCACCCCCACCTCCATAGCCACAATATCCATCCCATTTGGACCATTGCACAACAGCAGCAGTTAGAGAAGTGCCTCCCGTTGATTTACACTAGCCCACTAAATGCTTGCCAAAGATTTTCGGGTTTCTTCTGCTTTTTCATTAATAAGTTTTTGTCTTCTCCGGTTGCGTAATTCTGGCGTTTTTGGCCAAACGAAGGAAAACTCTGGCTGACATCAGATTTATTGGCTTGTAAACATTTTCGTTATGTTAATGTGCGAGTTCAGCTGTCGAGTATTTTGGGACTCTGGCTTGAGATGAATTTTGATGGCTTTTTACTGAGTGCCATGGTGTGTAACTTTCTCCCATTGTTAGCATCTTTCTTTTCATGAACTGCTTTTGGTTGTTCGCAGACAGGGCTCTGTCGATGGTGATGTTGATTTGATTATTTCTCTCTTTTTGTGTCTTTATGTGCTTCATATTTTGTTTGGCTTTGTTTTGGCAAATCTTTGACATTTGCCCATTGTATGTGGTCAGCGGAGTGTGTGAGCTGCAGCAGCTGGACTACGCAGCGTCCAAATGGACTTGGCCATAGGTCAGTTAGATGGTCGGGTATGGTAATGTGACAGTTTCTTTTGGGAAGTGTTTGTTGGATAATCGGTTTGTTTGTGTGGGCTTTACTGATTAGCATATGCGGAATCGCAAAGGTTGTGGCATAACCCCCATCCAAATAAACCGGTGACATCACTGCTCCAGTCAGTAATTGCAATTAAAAGAGCTGAAATCATTAAGCTGTCAAAATGTCTGCGTTAAAACTGTGAAAACAAAGGAACAGGCTGTCGGCAGGTCTGTCAAAACACGGTCTCACAGCTTCCGTTTTGACATGACACTGCAAACGCCTCTCTGCAAAAACAATGCGGCCCAGAGATGCCATAATCAGGCGAGACTACCGTGTGATTGCGCATACGCTACCGATCGACAGAGCCTCAACTGGGCCAAGCCCCCGATCTTTATGGCAGTGGGTAACGCTCATTGTCCGTATTGTCCGTCGAGTGTGTATTATTTTCACTTCACTTTCTGCTCAGCCATCAAAATGTGTTATACTCGCACTCGTACTTTATTATTTAGATACAAATCAAATGTCAAGCGCCCACACATAGACTTACAAGCACACCGGTTTGACTCGACTGACATTTGCAGTCCAAGTGCAGTTTGGAAAGTTTGGTGAAAAATTCAAGACAGAATTGAGCTTTTCTTTTGTGTCGTTTTGGCATTTTTGCGTGGGCGTGGCCAGAAAGCGGCTCCCGCGGTCAATTGAAATTCGTCGCCGCGCTTCATGGCAACTTTCACGGCTAAGCCAGAAAGGCCCGGCTGCCTCTTCCGCCTTACCCGCCCGTTGATGACGGATGGATGACTCAATGGCCCCCAGTTCGCCGATTAACCGCATCGCGATATGCCAAATTAAAAGGCGAAACCAGGCCGAAATGAAATGCTTGACTATTGCCTTGCCTTGCCTTTAACCCATCAAGTTACCAAGCTGGCGTTGAGTCAATTCTGTGGTCAACAACTCAATCTCAGCCTCTCCATTTCATATCCATCTCCAACTCGCAGCTCCAACTTGACATTGACCCAATGCAAAAAAGTGAAAAAAATAGAAAAACACGTCCACATTTTTGCTGGGGCTAATTTGTTGTGGTCTTGTTAACTGGAGATGTTCGAGTTTATTGCGCTTTTAATTCGCCTTTTTTGGCGCTCACCAATTTGTTTTGCCATCTAATATTTCGGCCGGTAAAAGTTTCTTTTCGGTTTTGGGCCTTTGTCGGGGTCTCGACCTTGTCCACCAAATATCAATTAAAATATTTGTTTTCAGGAGCTATGTGTTTACATGGCAGTAGATTTATCTGGAAGATTTATGTATGCCTTTCAGATGTTTTGCCTACCAACAATTTCACCCGAATATATTTAGCTTCCAAGGCTGATTAGTATCTTTGGCTATGGCCTAATCCAACCAAATTCAAGTTCCACGAAGTTTTAATTAAAATATTTTGGCACCAGTACTAATCCAACACTTTCTATTCACTTTGCAGTTGGCGCTGGCGCTCTTGGCCTTTGGAGTTGCCTCATCATCATCCTCCACCACCAGCACCACCACATCGGTAAAGCCAAAAACCGCAAATCCAAAGGCTGAGTCCGATAAACCCACCAAGCAGCCATCGCCATCCGCATCCCCATCGCCATCATCCAAGGCCACAAACACCTCAACGACCCGGCAATCTAAAGCCTTGAAGCCGGGCGAGAATCGTGGCAAGAGAACGCTTTATGACTTTGGAAATGCCGGTTATCTGTATCCCGAAGTGGCATCCCGGAGGGCTGGCTACGTGGACAACGCAGCGAGCTATTATCCCCAAACTGGTTACTACAATGGTCAGAGTGCAGTTGGTAAGTTAACTGGGTAGATTTCAGTCCCTAACTGGCACTAGATTTGGCAAAATACCAATATTAATTTTTAAAGAAATTATCCGACGATTTCGTGGTACTTCATTCAAAGTAATGAAAGTGTTTCATGAAAGTGAAAACTCCAGCCATTCGATTTATGATTAACTCTAAGACTAAGCAATAACTTTTCCTAATTTCAGCTCAATATCCCGGAAGCTTTGGACCCGCCTATGCTCAATATCCTCAGTATTTGGAGGCTCCAGAGCCCATCATCGAGATCATCATCAAGGATGCGAATGAAACATTAGCGGAAGAGCCCGCGCAGCCGATTGTGACCAAGAAGAAGAAGAAGAAGGAGAAGGTGCACGTGTTCTATGTAAACTACAAGAAGGATCAGAACAACAAGTTGCACCTGGAGTCGCCAATTGCTTCGCTGAACAACGACGACAACGAGGAGGAAGAAGAGGAGGAGGAGGAAGTCATCCAGTATCCGGTTACGCCCCTGCCTCCGGTAAAATCCACCACCCTGCGTACTATTATCCACCCGGACTCGGAGAAATACCACAGTAACTCCGGTATTCATGTGTCGTTCGGAGCGGAGAACAAGCACCAGACCGGTCACATTCTGGAGGAGCATGATGCTGAGAGCATTCAGCGCCAAGTGGTGGCACTGCCGCCTTCGGTGTCCTCCAAATCGGAGGTCAGCTATGTGAGCAATACCCGAGCGGATTACGGAAGAGAAAACAACTTTGGATCCCGGCCAGGACCTATTTCCAATATGCTCTTTGGCAGCAACTACCAACAGTCGGGTATCAACTACCAGCAGCAACAACAGCAACTGCCCACGCAGCACAGCAACAACTACTTCAGGCCGCCATCGGCTCTGGTGGGTCCTCCCCCCAACTACCCGAAACCAGCGCCCCAGCAACAGGTGCAGCAGCCCCATCGCCCCAGCATCACCCAACAGCAATTGCCCTCCACTTCCTCCCAGACCATTTTCAACAAGCTGGTGCAACAGTCGCAGTTCTACATCAACCACAATCAGCAATACCCACAGCAGCAACATCAACAGCAGCAGCACCAGCAGCAACATCAACAGCAGCAGCATCAACAGCAGCAGCACCAACAACAGCATCAGTATCAACAGCAGCATCAGCATCAACATCACCAGGCACCGCAGCAACATCAGCAACAGGCACCGCAGCAGCAACAGTATCAGAAACCTCCGCATAAGCAAGTCCAGGTGCCATTCTTTCCAACCATTCCACCTAAGAGCGTGACCCCTGCTCCCTACCAGCCCGTCAAGTTCCGCCCCACACCAGCACCTGTGGCCCCGGCCAAGCCCGTACCTCTGCCCGTCAAACTGGACAATGCGAACTACCAACAGCAGCAGCAGCAACACTATCAACCGCAGCAGCAACAGAAATTGCCGCATCAACAGCAATCTTATCAGTTCGTTCGTCAACCCCAATTTGTGCAGCAGCCACAGTTTGTGGTGCGTTCACCCACTCCACCCCCAGAATACTACTCCCAGCAGAAGCAGCAGACACAGCAGCAACATCATCAGAGCGCTCTCAATTATTTTGACATCAAGCCATCAAAGGAGACGGAGCTGCTTAAGTCCATTCCCAAGTTCGAGCAGCACATCACAGAGACCGTACAGAATCCAATTGCTACCGCACAGCAGCCACAGCAGCAATATCATCAGCAGCAGGTGCAGCAACAACAGCAGTTTGGATATAGCAGCACGAGGAATGAGGTGATCCACGATGTACCTGCTCCCAACTTGGGACCCACGGCTCAGCAGCACATCTCTGGGCACTATATAACGGCAGGATCATCTGGTGTCCAGCAGTCGCAGCAATTCGGCAGCTTTCCCAGTGCATCTCCAACGCAGCCTCCCGTCTACGCAGAGTCCACTCATGGCCAGAAAGTAATGGTAGTGACTCCAGTGCCCCCATCCTCCAACTATGTGACCTATAGCCAGTACTCTCAGACCGCTAATGAGCCTGTGGTCCACATTAATGCTCAGTCTGCGGCTCTGCAGGCTCAGGCCAGCACCAACTTCGCCCAACAGCCCAGGCAGCCCGCCTCCTCGCTGATCAGTGCTCCATCCACGGATAATTCTCCCTTCAGTGTATCCACCTACCACTCGGACGTGTTCAAGGAGCTGGAGCAGCGCAACCAGAAGGATAAGAAGGTGTCACAGCAGGTGCAGCAACAGGCTCAGCAAATTGCTGCAGCACCGGCTTCTGCTTCTGTTCCCGCTCCTACCTCCACTCCTGCCACTGCTCCAAATGGCAAGGCCTCACAGACCTTACTCCAGTTGCCCGACGAAGTGCCAGATGATCTCCGCCAGCAACTTTTCTCCTCTGGTATCCTGAACAACGCCGATATCTCAATTTTGGACTATGACAAGCAGGGGGATATTGCCCTGGAGAACCTGCCAGCCGAGCATTTGCAGCACTTCTATGGAGCCGGTGGTGGTGCCCAGATAGCCGAGACCAACAAGGTTTTGACTGTGGTCAAGCCCAATGGCGATAAGGTCGCCCTCAGCGAGAAGCAACTGGATCGTGTGAAGCAGACCAACTCACTGCCCCAGAAACAGGATCTCGATGTAAAGGTGGTGCGCTATGATGCCGCTCAGGGTCAGAGTGTGAGCGATAAGTATGTGCGCACCGATGCCACCGTGGTGACCCCGGTGGATTTGGCCGAACGGCAACAATACAACCGCTACCTCCCTCTGAAGATCAACGGAGCACAGTTCCCGATTCCCGATAGCGAGGAGCTGCTAGGCAAGCGCATTGTCAGCGTGGTAGTCCTGGCTCCCGTGGAGGCCCAAAATCCTGGACAGGCGGCCGGTGAGGCGCGGAGCGCCGATGGCAAAGAGGTCAAGTTCCTGGGCGGTGAGCTCATCAAGACGCTGGTGAAGAAACCCACTAAAGAGAACTTTAAGCGCTGGCTGGAGAAGGAGGCGCGTACGGATTTGGAACTGCAGTCCGTCGTGCTGCTGGTGGCAAAGTAAGTAGATTACCTAAGAATTCGCTAGGGTTGGAAGTAATATATGACTGATACTTCTTTTGTTCCTCCTAGATCCACAGATCCATCCGCTGAGCAGGAGATCTTTATGTACGAAATTGGAACGGGTAGCATAAACCGCCTCAACGGGGAGCTATCCAGCACGTTTGTAAACGTGGCCGAGGAGAACGCCAGCAGCGAGGATCTGGAGCACGCAGCCACATTGGACCATAGTTCGCTGGAGTCCATGATGCATCTGCGCCGCAGATAAACATCGTGATCGAGTCGAGTCGCCGCAGTCCAAACAAATGCCATTTAGCTACTCAACTAGACATGTTCATCGTGTGCCCCTGAAAGACCCTCTGGACTTTAACTTCTTCCTTAGTTTTGTTTCTTCTCTTTTCCTAAACTGTCCTCAGGTTGCACATTTTCCACTGCAAAAGAAATCGTTTCATTAATCACGGCATTGCATTCAATCCTCTCGTAGTATTTCCATTTTGTAAATATTCTATGCTGATGTTACAATTATCGTAATTTAAGTTAATTTACGTAAAAATATTAAAATATACAAGAAAACTTATAACAAGTGTATTTTATTTTTGCACGGGACGTACTTATTTAAAATGTTAAGATATGAGCGCAAAGAAGTTTATAATATCACGGTAAAGTATAGCTTAGCTGCCATTAAATGTTAAAAAAAGAAGATGATTTGAAAACACTATTAATTATTACGTATTTGCATATTTATATTCTACATGCAGCTACATTTATCATTCTCCTCAATTTTTTATTTTATTATTCAAACGTCAAAATTGGTGTCATGTAGTAACGACAGTAAATGTAAGTTACTCACCGTAGTACCAGAAACGGCCGCATCTACTGACTGCGCTAGTGTGCATGTTTATGTAAAGTCGCTGTAAAGTAACGTATACATTAAATTGTTTTGGCAAAAGACTAGAGAAACATTATTAACGAATTTATTCCTATGATGAAATAAATTCCTGACAAGTTAAGCTCAATTATAAAATTCTAGACCAATATTTTCGCACAAATCGAAGCTAGTTCTAGTTGTTTACAGTTTTACAATCAGATCAGGCGACAATTCGAGGGCATCAGCGACTGGACCGAGCCCCTTATTGGGGCCAAGGTCAGCCAGTGGCCACCGCAGACTCCGAGATGCTGGCCAGCAAGAAGTTAAACGTGTCTCGATAGCAGGACAAGATTTCGCAGCGCCCACCAGTCACACGCATACGTGATTTGACCCAGCTGTACGCTTTTATACATATGCATATGCGGCGATATCGGATATGGTCCACGGCGGTAGACGTGACTAGAAGCTGCCGAAGAGAGTTGGCCAAAATGGGGGTTTCTCTTACGCTTGGGCCTTAGGCCGCTCTCTCTCGTCTTGGCTGACATGGCTGGTTGTTTTGACGGGTTTTTTTGTTTTGGGCATGGCCGTAACCACTTGGTAGGTGCAACAAGTCGCCGCGACTATAATTACATGCAGTTTATTTTTAGCTTAGCAACTACGCACGCCAGTAACAACAACAACAGCTGCCCCGGCAGCAACTTGCAACTAGCAACAAGCGACCAAAAGCAGCAACTTGCTGTTCGAAGCTCGCTGGCCAACGGCCAAAAGCAGCGATAACAGCACACACAAAAACTGCAGTACACAGTCTAGTAAAGCGAAGCCTGGTTTTTCACGTTGGCCATATGCGCATGTAGTGCTGGATATGTACCAAGTTGGCGCTGCTGTTGCCAAGAGTGCGTTGTTTTTCACGTGGGGAGGCACGACGGGTCGGGCCATCCGTTTTGAATGTTTATTTGGCTTATGCAATGGGCTAGCGTTTTTCAAAATATAGTCGTTGTAAAATAAACAATGCTCAATAACTTGCAGACGTCGCGAAAGTTGTAAAATCTTCGCTAGATTACAGGAGCCAAACTTTTGGTAAGGTACTATAAGTAACTACCACACTGTTTAAGAAAAAGTAAGTTCTTATGGTAGAATATGTCAAAAATTTAACAAATATATGATAAGATATATATATGATATGATAAAATATTGACTATGTTATGTTTTACTTGTATGATTCTTTTAGGTTTTACGTTTAAAGTTATTATTTTGTTTAATATTTGATAATTGAAGGAAAATGAATTGTTCTTAAGTTGACATGAGCTAGAATTGGGCCAAAGGTAGTTAAAAATAACCCAATTCGTATCGCTTTTTCTCCGACAAGAATAAGGGATCACTGTTTTGTTCCCGAAAATCCCCGTGACACAAAACTTGTACCTCGCTGCGCTGCCTTTAAAGATTCACGGGGATCAACGGGGCTTTAACCCAATTTCCGAGTCGGTTGGCCTTGGGAGGCAAGGCGTCCTGTCATCTGGGCGGGTTTAAGGTAAACTCCAATTTGGCCCAAACACAGATGCACACACCCCCGGGGACCATGCGGCGTGCATTCATCTCGTTGGCTGGAGATGTATTCCGTGCTCATCCCTTTTGACACATGTTGTTTGAACTGCTTTCGATTTTTGTGTTGCCCCACTCGAACGAACGTCTTTGGCTGTAATTTTCGCATTCTGTCTCCCACATCCAATGCGTCTTACTGATTTTTGCGATTTTTTTGCTGTGTTTTTTTTTGCACACTTCGTTCTCTTCGCATATCGACTTGACTCGTTTCAAAATTGGGTTACATACCCCCGCTCCCGAAAAAAAGAGAAAAAACGCAGAAAAAAAAACAAGGGGGACCGCAATATAGCACACGGCCACAACAACACAGACTAAGGCAAAAACATGCAAATGCAAAAATCCGTTTGACGCCATAAGCTCCCATGAGTCAGAGCAGAGCGGCAGCATTGTTGCACTGATTGCTCATGGCTGATGGTGCTGTTGTTTTTGTTGTAGGTGGCAGATGAAGGAGAACCTCTTCCCTTCCTACCCTTCCTCAACCACCAGCTCTTCCTCCTCCTCCTCCTTCACGATTTCTCTTTTGACTTCTTCCTTGGCTCGTGTCTTTCTGTTCGCTTTGTTAGTTAAATTGCAGACTTACAGTTGTTTACAAGCTTCGCACAGTAAGAAAAAGTGGGTGGCTCAAGGATTGTATGCAGTTCAGGAGATCCTATTGCCACTACAATCGCCTATGATCATAAAAATTACAGCATTTGATCAAAGTAATGGTAACAAAATGTAATAAGATTATGAACAAACGATTTTCAACGCTTCCAATGTAGCAAAAGAAATGAAAAATGAACTTATATTAACTTTGAATTTTTTTACAAATACAAAATATAACTAAGTGTTAAATTTCCATTGATAAATATTTCGTCCTATCATACAATAATTTTAATCGTATATTTAGCCACGTTTTACAACATACATCTATTTTTTCCTAACAAGCCAATAAATTTTATTTCCCTATTGCGTATTAGTCACCTGAGATTTATTGATTTTTAATTAATTAAATTAAATTAATTATTGAAAAATTAATCATTCGACATGTCGGATGTTAGGGTGTTTTAATGTTGTGGTCTAAACATATATCATTTGACTATAAGTACATATTTTCTTTTAGTGGACTTGTCACTATTTCAAGTCGAGCTCTCCACAAAGAGAGTAAATCTGGGCTTCCGCGCTTGGGTCTCTCTGAGACTGGCGGCGGCAGCGACGTCGACGTCGCCGTTGGAGTCTAGAGCTGCGATCAGTTCATTTTGATCGGTCGTCGCAGCAGGTTCGCGAGTTCGAGCAGCGGCGCAAAGCGAGACAAAAGAGCAGCGTTCCAAGTCTTCGGCCCCCAGTCGCTGAAGCCGAGGGCGGCGCAGAAAACTTGGCTCCTTGTTTTTCAAGAAACCCCAAAAAAAGGGCGCGCGAGTGAGATTCCGCTATAAACGGATTCCGCTATCTTGATCCTAAGCGAACTAGTTTTAGATTGCGCAATTTCAATCGACAATATCGCAAAAAGCAACTGTTTAAGTGCCCGCCGCCGAGTGAAATTGGATAGTAAAGGCAAAACGCAAAGCCAAACGACGATCGGCGGCTCTGAGAAGCCGTTTTAAAACACAAATACGAAAAAATATACTGAAAAACTGCTATAAACAACAAAAACAACAGAGCAACATGGCGACCGCCGCCTGCGTCCGCTGCGCCCAACAACAACAACAGAAGCAACAACAACATGCGGCGCATGCGCAGCAGCAGCAGCGACGCAACAGCCCGCGGATTCTGCACATTTACTGCGCGTGGGCGTTGATCACTCTGTTGGCCGCCAGTGCCGCCATGGTCCAAAGTGCAGCGGTATTCGGTTAGTTGCGAAAAAAAGAATGGATAAAAATATGCCTGGGAAATTTAAGTGGTGGGGGGACTTAATCAGGCGCCACTGCGCTGCATTGTGTGCAAACGGTGTGAAGAAAAGAAGAAGAAATGGTGAAAGGGTGGGAGGATTAAAGATGATAGGATAGGCTTTATAATGAGTGGATTGGAGGATGGGGAAAAACCGGGTACTTGAGGCAACCCAATTGTTTGTCGCTTTGATAATTACCGGATTCGACGAATCGGTGCACAGTATCGAGTCACAAGACATGACCAAGAATGGTACTTCCCCACGCTCACGAGACTTTACGACTTTGATTTCACTTCTTGCTATACAGTCGAACGTCTAAAGTCGTAACTTTCCTTAAATTAACGGTAATTTCGAGAAAGTAAATTGGTATTCTATAAGAAGTAAATGGACATAATCGGATTTCCTAGAAATTATGGATTATAGCATGGACTGGGACATTATTACCTTAATTTTATTAAGGTAATATTAGCAATTGAATTGATATATTTTATTCTTTTCTCAATTTACAGCTAGAAATGGCGTATTCTCTAAATCTACTGTAGTTACAAGAATCGAACTTGAAAAATAACCACTTTTTAAGGTGTTCAAAACCTGAAGTTTGGCTATCGACACGATATGCTAAGAGAGCACATAAGTAAACGGCTTATGAGTATGAGTTTTGGATGTCACACTAGCCAAAAAGCTCACAGCCGCTGACTGTAGTTTGCGTTCTCGAGTATTGACTGTAGTTAACCACTGCCTTTCTAATCTCTGCCATTATGGCCACTTTTTTAGTCACCCATCCCATATCCGCGGCTATAGAATAAACGCGTTGTGAACCACTGTCATTTGTTGTGTGTGCTTTTAATTTTATCAGCGATTATTTGTGCTGTTTCTGTTTGGGAAACCGGTTGTCAATTCCCCCACTCACTCGATCTTAACCGCATTTGACCGATCTCGCCGTGCACATGGCTTCGAAAATGATTTGGCTTTAATTTTAGCCGAAAGGCCAATTTCGATTGCTAGTCACCAAAGCCTACTGATAAGCGTGAAGTTTCGTGAATCATTTTCGGCACGGATTGCAATAATAAAAAAAAAAGAAACGCGTCTAGAAGGCGTACATATATCACGCGGAAGTTTTACGGCATGAAATTAAAAGTTAAAAAACAATGTAATGCAAATAAAAGAAAATACAATTTATTTTTAGTGAAACTTGAAACAGAAACAGAAAACTGAAAAAAAACACAATGCAGAGAACGGAAAATAAGAAAACGCAACCCAACCGCCAGACGACCTCATTGTCATTGAAATACAGTTAAGGCTCGAACAAAGAGGCAGATTGGCAAACTACAAGTCTGGATCGTCGGCGTTGCAACAAGGGGTTAACTTAAATGTTAATGGTTGATGATTCTCACAGAGAACCCAGCCAGGGCCAGTGTTCCATTGACCTCTTCAACTGGAAAGTTTGCATCAGTGCGAAACTGGATCAGCTGAAATGGGATCTAAGATCAAACATATAAACATACATAATTTAGAGCGAGATAGAAACCAAAAATTAAGCACAGTAATTCCATATCGTAGCCAACTTGACCATAATCGAACGTTCAGTGTTTACATACATATTAATATCCTTCCCTTTTATATTATGTTTAAATGCGACAAAAGCCTAAACATGTTCTCACTTACCAATTCATGAGAATCATGGGCGACATTATTTTTGTGCAGTGCCCAGACACGAGTTTCTCCCCAGAATCTAAATCGAAATCTAACACCGAATCTTGATCTGGAGTAGTGTTTACTCTATTCGAACTTTTTTTGGCTAGCACAACAAGCCGCCGAGCGTTATTTATCCAGTCATAAACATTCATATGTATATTTAGCCATGTACATGTTTGCAAACTGGTTTCCAGTTCTGTTTTGCCGTTGCTGTTGTGAATATCAAGTAGAATTAACATATGTTGCCAGCAGCCATCTGTGGATTGAATTTGAGAAGTTCTCCCAAGTCTGGGCTTATATGGCTGCTGTGGATAGAAGCTGCCTGCTGCGCGACTCGAAAAAGTCATCTGGGTTCAATTAGGTGGCACTGCGCCACGACCACCCACCCACCCATTTTACAATTCCAATTCACACTTTTTGCCAGAGCGGCAGCGATAAAGCATCTGCCATCGCTTAATTAAAATGCAAATTGTTCATAAAAAAAAAAACACAAAAAACAGAGTGATAGGAAAAATAGCTGGCACTCAGCTAGAGTAGCAATGGCAATTTCGGGCGTTTGTGCATTTTTTCTTTCAACATTTTCAATACTGTTTTATCTGCCAAGTACTGAAAATGGGGCTTTGATTTATGTATGTGGCCATTAGAAGTCATGTTCAACTGGCTTCCGCCTCGACCCGCCGCCATTCCGCTGACTGCTTGGCCAGTTAAGCAGCAACAGTTGCCGTTAGGTCTGCCAATGTGTTGCACGCAACAGCAGCAGCAGCAGAAGCAGCAGCAACATGCAGCAGCTGCAGCAACAAATGACCAGTTCCTTGGCCATTTGAGTTGCCAGAGTTCTTGTTTATTGTACAATTTATTTATTTTGTCGTTCTTTAGCTGTGCAAACAGACAAATTACAACGACAACAACGATAGTGGCCAAGAGCAGCGGCAGCAGCAGCAACAGCAACATGATGACACATTCGCTTGACCTATTAGGAAAATTGGCCAACGGGAAATGTAGCGCGCTGTCCAAAGTCGGCCGCACTTTGGTGGGGATGAGAAGTGGGGGAGGTGGTGCCGTGAAAAGCGGGAGAAGAAAGCTGGAGAACGGGAAAGCAGCAAGGCCAGATAGAGAGGCACAGAAACGAAAAGAGATAGCGTTAGAGACAGCGACAGAGACAGAGATAAAGGAGGGACAAGCACTTAACCCTTGCCATTCTGACTTTGATAGTTGAACCAATTTCAGCTGTTTCACAAAAAAAAAAAGAAAATAGAGGAAACGGAATGATGAGCGACAATAGCAGAAAATCTAATGCTCTATATAAGAAGGAAATGGTCCGTCGATAAAATGTTAATATTATTTAATGAGAAGAGGAAAAGTGCGGTGTGGAGAAAAATTTAAACACTTTGCTATTAGTTAGATACATAAATACATTTCATGTATATTTTAGTCATAATTAATTGATAAATGAAATATTGTTCATTAACTACTCGCACTCTTTTGAAGACAAGGACTGTGCATGACTTGGGAAACCTTAAAGGAACTATAGAATATATAAATCATTCCGCTTGCCTTGCAGATAACTTATCGATTCCGTAATTCGATTGTGAAACTTAACAAGTTCGATGAAGGGCTTGTGGGTTTATGGCAGCCCCCTGTGGAGAAGAGTGTAACAAACTGCACTTGCAGACTGTTTTTGTTTGTTTCTGTTTGTGCCTCGAGTGGCGCTCACTCCGCATGTGTATATGTATGTGTGCCTGCCGTTTGTGTGCGCGAGTGTTGTGTAATTTTTAACAACAACTTTTTTTCGAGTGTCTCTCCATCGTGCGCTTTTACTGTTCCGCTCGGCCCCTTTCTTCCCCGCCTCCTTCCGCAGGCAGCCGGGCGTAATTATGACGAGTGAGCTGAGCCCAGAACCCAACATCCATCCATCCATCCAGCATGCAACACGCGTCCGCATCGCGTGGCAGCCACAGAATTTATTATGCCCAGTCGCCACTCGAGAAACAGAACTCATACCTCAAAAAAAGATGAAAAAAATAACATGAAACCCGCTAACCGCTTGACAATCTCTGCACGAGCAGTTGCAGTTTGCTCTTGGCCAAGTTCCGTTTTTGTCTAAATCTGAATCTGAATCTGAGTCCAAACAACGGCAACAACAACTCGAAACTGGCCCACTCGACATAGGGGACTGTATGTAGCACTATAACTTGTGGATCGGCATTGACAACGCATTTTAATGTGCCCTTTTCAAATTCAAGTGGCTGCTGCTGCTTGACCTACACACAGATACAAACGCACACTAAGAGCTAAAGATAAACATCGCGAGATATTGGCAGATATATAGAAGTACACTGAAAGAGCGACACTACTTATTACAATGACTTCTGAAATAGTAGTTGTAGAATATTAATAAAAAATATATCTTTTAAGAAGTTTAGCATTTTCCTGACACATTTCATTTTCTTTTTCCGAAAGAAGTGGGTTGGAAGCTTACAATTTTCCTCAGTGCTCAACAGTTGACTGCTAAGTGTTTTCCATGTTTGTCTGTGAGTTTGCTGGCTGGTTTGTTAGCTGTTTGTCTTGATGTTTATCTGTGTAATCGAGTCACTTAACCTGACCTTGCCCAAAACGAAAATGTTGGAACCATTTGGGCAGTAGGTACAAGCTTAACGGACTGTTTTGGATAGCCGCCTTACTTACCTGAACTCGACTTTCCCTGGGAAAGCGAATTGCTTTCCCAAAAAATCAGTAAAACTCGGTTCTGCTCTGAAAACGTAGACAAATTATTAACGGCATATTTGGTGAAAAAATTGGGTGGAACTGCCGGCCCTTTCTTTCTTTGCCCGCTTGGCTGGTTGCCCAGATCGTAAACCCATTTCTCTATGAGCTCCCCGCATTAACCCCAAATAAACCGAACATAACTTGTGGACTCATATGTTTATTTGGCTGGGAGTGCTTGTGCGCTTTTAACCCAATTAGCAATGACGCTGTGGCTTTAGATCATTCGGTTGGCCATCAAGGGGGCCTTAATCATTACTTAACTGTATGGAATTCATTGTATTACAGTGCTAATGGCTTTTCATTCTGTAACAATTGCGCCTAATTGAAGATATTGTGTGTGAAAGCTGAATAAGTATTACTTGTTCGACTTTCCCTAAAACAATATCTGAATCGATTACTCAAATCAATCATAATTGAAACATAAAGCTGACGAAAGCCTGTCATTAGCCCAGTTCTAATGGGTGCATTTGCCAAAATGATGATTGAAAGTCTAGCACGTGTGGACAGCTCGGACCGCTTGGCTATTAATGTCAAGTTCGAAATGGAAATTAGCCGCTAAATTGCACTCGCACAGACTCACACGAGCAATCGTACTCAGACTTGGGTGCATGGAGCAAATGCAAATTGTTTAATAAAATGTTTAATAGTTCGCAAAAGCTGTGTGGCAATTGCCCAGTGGAAAAAAGAGCGAGGGCGGCTGCAAAAACACAAACAATATATCGGTTGCTGCAACAGCTCGGGTAATAATATAATAATAATGATGGGTATATACACACGCGTATGTGGTGCAGTCAGTGACCCAGAATATGGATGTGTATGGCTACCTCTCAGCACAATGCAAAAGTAGTTTTCCTACACGCCAGTGGTTCCACAACCATACGCTTGTGTATTTGTATTTTATTAATTGAAGTACTTAATAGTGCTTGTGTGAATCTTTAACCTTTGCGCCGCAAAGTTCGAGATCGAGTGCAAAATAATTGAACATAGGCGCTCTCGCGCTGTGTTTTTAGGTAAACGTAGTCATTCAATTATTAATTGAATTTTCAAACTGTGTTTGGTTTGGTTTCATCACCCGAAATTGAAGGCCCATCCATTTCCCTGCCAATTCACACAAAATTTCTATTTTTAGAGTTGTCACACCGTAGGTTTGGGTTTCTTTTTGTTTTATTTATGTGAGTTATTTATTGATTGACAGCTCGCGAATCTCCTCTGCATGCAATGCGCTTAGTTGGGATGATGGATTCCGCATACAAACGACCGCAAAGCGCTGACCATCCATCAGACAGGCCCATTTGATGTAGAAATTAACAGTCCCATGTCAATTTGAGCCCAAGGCATCTGCTCCATAAACTGATCCGATACGAAACTCTCCCTTTTCAGGCGATCTGCTGTCCCATCCCACTTTCAAGCCACTATGCAGCGCTCAGCACGAGCATTTCATCGAGAGCGATGGCAAAGAATCTAGTCTCATCATCGAACTGAAGCCGGGACTCTATGGGGCGGAGCACGCCTCCTGTTCCCGCATCCTGAGTGCCCCGCCCAACTATGGATTCATAGTGCGCCTCATCCTGCCAAAGCTGCCGCACGGTCAGCCGTTGGATGCGGCCACCACCAGAAGTCCCCCCACGAACATCATGGCTGCCGCAGCCGGAGGCAACAACTCGTCCAAACTCCGGCGCACTGGCAAGTCCGGCGAAATGACAACTGACTCCTCGGAGCCACTCAACACGACGAGGGCCATCGTCTCATCGGCGCCTACGCGGTTGTTGGGACGCACCTGCCCTCTGAACATAGTAAGTGAACTCACCTTAGTGGCCATTTGTGGCCTCAGATTAAGCACACTTGAAAAAAATTGTAGATGGTCCGGCTTATATCTTAGAATGTTTCGGTATTGTAATGTAGATTATAATTGTAATTCTTTCTTAAATTTATTTTCCCAAGTGTACTCTTTTTCACTGATTAGTGTGAGCTCGCCATTTTCTGCACCTTCCGCACGAATTATTTGCCAGTTTCTTTGATCGCATTCATCTGCTTTAAAAATATACCACTTGAGTGGTATGAGAATGTAAGAAATGACTTGATAACTATTATGACTTCATCGGTAATTACTTTATGTCACTTCTATATTTGCTCAAATTTATTCCACAAAACATAGAATAGAATATCACGATTTTTTTTTTTTTAAATTGCTGCCAATTCCCATTGTCAAATAGATTAAGTTTGGCAGGCTGCATTACAAGTGGTTCTCATAAGCGGACTTATCGAGCGTATACGTTTAAGTTCTCGATTGACATTGTTACTTTTTTGTGGCTTTCCGATGAGACAGTTTGACATCTCAAATTGTCTCCAATTACCGGCAGGTCTCATGCGAAGCCAAGCGTAATTCGTCAGCTGATCGTTGACATTGTCAAGGTGTTCTGTGCTCGATTAAATAAGAAACTTTCCATTAAGGCGTTGTTCATTGACATTGAACTCCAGCTGGCTGGGAATGTTTCACTTTCTGCGGCGCCAAAACTCCACGCCGAAACCAGAAAAGTTTTGGTATTTGCATAAGCGCGCCAATTTCTACCATATTGCTGGGCCTTTTTTGTAGCTCTATTTTTGGTTGTTTGGTCTTTTAGGTATTTGAAACACGTTTGCAGCTTTTGGCCAGGGAAGCAGCAGCAACAGCAACAGCAATAGCAGCAACAGCAATAGCAACCGCAGTCCCAGAGCAACACTTTCGGTTAACTGATGCGTCGCGTCGCCATAAATCCGTCGACTTGGACTGACTGAATGACGGACTGAGTGACTGACAGTTGGCGTCGCCATAAAAGCAAACTATGCTACTGAAAACCAATGGATATGGGTTGGGGACTCGAGGGAGTGGACGCATGTCCACATTTGCATGTCCAGAATAGAGCGTTTCTTTGTTCCGTCATCGTAGAATAGGTGAGATGTGCAAATGGTTGGGGCGCATAATTACCGCAGAATCGTCTTCCTAATGAGCCGACTGGAAAATCTAGTAATCTAGTATTTATCACTTGGAAAACTGGTTTAACCGTTCTCAATGCGGACACTCCTCTGGCTAATTGTTGTTTACTACGAGTGTACTTACAATGGGCACTACCAACCAGCAAAAGTCGTCGCAGTTATTGAACCTGAGAGTACAAAGCGGACTGAACCCGTATCCATTTACTATACTATCTGTATATTTATACATATATATGTATATATGCACATGTAGATGGCATATCAACGCTCTGCACGTGAAATGGCGCCGATATTAATGGATTTATTTTTATAAACCCCACGATTCTCATACGAAGCGTAGTTATCGTTTCTGGCGTGGCTTTCACAGCTTTTTGTTTTTCGTATTTTTTCAGCGTAAATATTTAATTTTGCATTATATATGTTTGCATTCGCAGTTTTGATCGTTGATTTTTGATCGTTCTGTTGAACTTGGCCATTCAAGTCACGTCAACGAGTCGTGGGCGTGGTCAGGGGGGGTAGAATTTAAGCGATTAGCATTTCGATCGTGTAAACTGTTTGCTCGCACGTTTCGCGGCAAATATTCAATACGCACTTAGGCCACGCTTTTAGCCAGCCCCCCATAATTAAAAGGTTCTATTTGCCTTCACCCCAACAGTTTAGCTCGCTCGATCCGCACACGGCACAGTGGCGAGTGGATCCCTGCCAGCTGGAGGACACTGCCTCCGAGATGGAGGATCCGGTGCGGCTCTTTCATGGCCGCGTCAAGATCGTCTGGGAACATGGCCAGCACGCCCTCCGATCCAAACTGATGGTCACGGTGCTGGGCAAGGGCGAGCAGTGCAAGGATGGCAGCAAGCACCAGTGCTTGAAGATCGGGTGAGTCGGATTACACATGTCTATTCCTAACTAGCCTTAAATAGAAAAATACAAAAATAGATTGAAGAGCATTGCTAAAACAAGTTTGTACTAAAGCTAATTTAATAAGATTTGCATTCCGGCTATTATTGTCTTTCAGTGATGAGCCCATTCTGTGCATCTCCAAGGAGCTGTCTTGCGACGGGATCCGCCATTGTCCGTACAGCAACGAGTACGACAGCGATGAGGACTACGAGCTGTGCTCGAAGCAGCGTCGCCCGGGAGCCGGTAAGCTGGCCGCCGGCCTGGAGTCGGATCTATTCGAGCAGTTTGCCCTGGAAGTGTTTCGCAATCTGTTCGCCAACGATGCTCCAACGGCACCGGAGGATCTGCCTCGCAACGGGAGCGATGGAGGCGAAGGTTTGGGCAATTCAACGGCCACCTCGACGACCACGCTGCGCAAAGTGCAAACCAAAGATATGAAGAAAGCCGGTGGCGATGGGTCACCGATCTCAATTGACCCCAAACTGCTCACGGAAGGGGATCAGCAGAGGCCGGATAACGATACGACTGAAATGGGAGTGGGCACTGGAGCTGGCAGCGGCTTCACCCGCAGGAACTCAACGCGCTCCGGTCTGCACTCGGACCTATCGAAGTACGGCCCGTGGGGCTACCTGATGCTCGGCATGCTCCTGTGCGGTGGGGCACTGCTCATCTGCGGCCTTTGGGGTACGTTAAATTGCACCATAGTCTAGTCAAAGTAAGACACTGTCATTTTGCGATGTATTTATGCGAGTTTCCCCATTGTTCTCTTCCCCGCACATCAAAAACCGAATCTACGACTCACGTGCTGTGCTATGACTGTGTCTAACTCTTCCGCAATCCAAATCCAACTAATTCCAAAATGAACCCAATCCCCAGTTCTGTGTTGTCGCTTGAGCTCTCACATTGAATCCATCCGTTCCCTTGCAGCCTCCGCATCGCAGCATGCGGTCAACAACGAGCGGGAGGCGGCGCTGGCCGCTGCCAATGGAGGAGGAAATGGTGGCGGGGACCACCTGGGAGCCACCTCGCCGCCCAACTATGAAGAGCTGGATCCGCCGCCGGCCTACTCGGTGCTCTTTCCCAACCAAAAGGCCGCCAGTAGCACCACACTGAACCTGGATGCCACGGCGGCCAGCACAACAGCAGCTGCTGCAGCAGCGGCGGCCGCAGCAGCAACAGCCGCAGCAGCCACTGCAGCAGCAACTGCGCTGGCAGGAGCAACACCCAGCGATTCCGCGCAGCAACATCAGCAACAGGAACAGCCAACGAACTAGCCCGTAAGCCTGACAAGAAGGTGTCGCACCTGGAAAACGTAGATCTTAAGGTCCCAACATCTCTCTGACTGACTCTGATGCAATTAGCTTTTAACCAATTTAGTGATAGTTTTAAGTGTGACTTTATGTTAAATGTTTGACTATGTATGTGAATGCTAACGATTTACGAGATACCATCCCCAGCCGTCCTGTCAACGCCGCTGACGCCTTTGCCAGACGGCAGAACCAATTAGCTACCGATGATTGAAAATGTAATAACAATGATGATTGTAAAGAAAAAACTGCAGTTGCAGCAGCATTAACTGACGAATCGACTAACTTTTGTAATTCTGTTAATTTAAAATTTAATGTGATATAAATTTAAAACTGAATAAAAAGCAATGTGTGTAAGTATCGGCTGTGAAGCGTGTATTTGGTGAAATATGGGGATACTACAGCGGAATCCTTTATAAATATAGTAAAATATAGAAAAAATTGCATTTATATATTATTATTCCTCAAAATGAAATTTAGTATTTCTATCAAGAAAACTTCGATTGAGCTGCATGGTTTTAATTGAATATCTTAAAAGTTGAAATAAATCTCGTGTTAATCCTCTATTTTTCTTCAGTGCACTTCGGTTGTGCTGTAAAGTTTGCTGCCTACTTTCGGGGCGGAGTGAATAAATAAACCAACCCATACCAAAACACACAGAACACAGTTGTTGTTTTTTCACATCGAATTGAACATCTTTTTATTTGCAATTCAGGTAAATTAATGGGGACGCGTCGGAGAAGCGGGGGCTGGGATGAGGGGATTGTGTTGTTTTTCACATTCAAATTGCAGGTAGTAGTGCTAAATGAGTGGAGTTCTGTTTGCCTCTGTTATTTTAACTGATATATTACGTTGCACTGATATTATATTGTTCCATTTTCTAGTTACTGTTGTTTACATGCATGTATGTATGTTATTCGCTAGCTACCTGCAGGTGCGCCAGGTGTATCGTCATGCTGGTCACCTAATCGTATATATGTGAAACAAAACTTACGCTAAAAACCAGAAGCTGTTTTGCGAAGTTGGCCCCTCGAAAAGCGAACCCATCGACGGGCTCTCGGGGACCTTTGACTTACACAAATGTCGCGCTACGTTTCCAAGTTCAGTTTAGTTTAGTCGAAATTTCTACTAAGTTGTACATACATATGCGGTGTGTATACCTAAATACTTAAGTGCCAATTTCAGCAGTTGAGATGACCGCCGGGAGCGGTTATCCTGTTTGAATTCAAGTTTTCGGCTTTGCTTACATACTCATAAGATTTGGGCGTTTTTCGTGTTCGTCGATTCCATTCATTTTACAATACAATACAATTCATCCTTAGTTCCTAGACGTGATCGTAAATACTCGATACATATGTATATCGTACACTTAATTGGGTGCAGTGTGTGAATATTTCATAGACTGGGTTTTGTGCAGAATTCCCCGTGTTCTCCCGTCTTCTCAATTCTTTTTTTTTTATTTAGTGTTGTGGTCTAAGCGGGGCTTGGAAAACACTTTCTTATAACTAACTCATAGGCCATAGGGTACACTTAGCAAATAGTTGTTTTGTATGTGGTTCGAGGAAATGTTAAATAGGTAAAAAACGATCTCTGATAAAATGTCATCTTCATTGTTTCGTCTTGTATTCAAAAGTCGTTAAAAATAAATTCAAATTCAAAATCTTCCTGCACAAGGAGTCTCGCGCTAAAAAGTTATCTCCATTTGGTTTGGTTTATGTTTTAGTTAGCTTACGCACTACAAAATACTCGATAGTTAATCTACTCTCGATAGTTTCGATTTGCTTGTCTAGAGTCCTACAATAGTTATCATGTAAAATTGGACGCCAAAAAACAATTAACAAAAGTGACGCAAAGCCCTAAGCCTGAATCTTAGTGAAAATTCAATTGTAATTCTCAAGTTGTTTTTCTGGGATCTCTTTGTCGCTCGCTGTGTTCTCGTGTATGTGTGTGTTCACTTGTGTGTGTTGGGGTTCAGCTCATTGTTTGGTTACTTCTCAATAAATAAGGCCAGTGGATACGCATACATCATAAAAGTACAATTCATGTTTATCATATTCAATGTTTCACATTTCGATACAAATCTAGTTAGTTTATAAAAAGCGCTTCTATCGAGTTCTCAACGCACACCTATCCGTACCGCACCTAATCATATATATAAATAGCATAGGCATGCTTTCGTATAATCGCTCCTAGTAGCCGCAACTTATGGGAAAAGCTCCTAGCCTTATCGAGCATAGCAATTTCAATAACTCCTCCCGTTTAGTTGATTCAAAGTTATTTGGTATAAAAAATAGAAAAAATTTGATGACAATAAAAACGGTTCGCCTTAGTTTTCATTTGCATCTCAAAATTATCGCAATATATTGAGGCCAAAATAAGTCTCGCTGACACTCACGAGTCTAGGTATGTATGTATGTATTCTCCCAAATCTTCAGTACTAATAAAATCCGTTTAGTTTTCTACAGAGAGTTAGGGTATACAATATGCGCATACTGAAATATGAAACGCGCGATATGAACAGCTTAATACTTAACTCTTCCGTCTTATATCTACTCTTTTTTCTATTGAATACGCTCTTGATTGCTTAAAAGTTGCTCGAAAATTAGTGAATCTGTTGATTAGTGGTTAATCGAACTGCAACGCGATTTCTATAGCGATTCTAAGCGAATTAAAAGCACGTTGATTGTATACATATGTGTGTGTCTCTGTGTCCATTGTTTGGGGTGAGGACTGTGTGGGCTTATCCTTATCCTAATCGATCCGTTGATCAAATCTTTACAAGTACTTGCACTGCGACCTCCATCTGACATGTGGCTGTTGGTAGATCTGTTGATGTTGTCTGAAGTGCTGTTGATTTCCAATGGTATGGCTGTAGTTGCTGTTGTTGTTCGAGTGGTTTACCGTTGCTGGAGTGTCAATGATGCTTCGATGGAACACCTGACCAAAGCACCTGCTAAACCAAAAGCAAATTGTGCGGATGGACGACGACGACGACGAAGACGGCGAGTTGGTGGAGTGGAAGGTGGAGGGTGTCGGGTAGGATTCTGATTAGCTAGCCACCTCCTGATCCCGATGCTCCTCCGATGGATATCTGTTAACGTATGTTATTCTTCCTTGGCTGGACCCAGTTTTCTTGTGCGTTTGGGTTGCTGTTCGCTGCTCGCGAGTCTTTTTTGGGGATAGTTGGATGGGTGGGAGCCCAACTAACAATAGTTGCCATTGCCATTGCCATTGCCATACCACGGAAAGGTCCAGCACCATCAGTGCGGAAGCATCAGAGGCCTTGCCGTGCTAGTCAGTCTGTGGTGCGCCTTCTCGCCACCTCCACCTCCGCCGTAATCCTCGTAGCTCAGCAGAGGCGAGATCTTTAGCCCAGTCTTTTCCGGAATGATCTTAAAGTGCGGCTGATCGGCGCTCACCAGCAGCGGTCTCTTCATCGAAGAGTGCATGTAGTCGTGGGCAGGATACGGATGCGCGGCTGCTCCCAGGGGCCTGTGGGTACTGGGCACATTCATCTTCTTGCACGGTTCCGGCTTGCTCTCGTAGTTCATCTGGCAGTTCTCCGGCGAGTACTTGTTGGGCTTGTAGATTGAAAATATGTTGTTGATCAGGCTGAGCGCCGAGTGACCGCCGGCGGATGGATGATGGATACCAGCTGTCGGCTGCTGAGTCAGCACACTTCCCACGGTCGGATGGCTGTGCTCGGGGTAGAAGTTGTTGTACTGATAAGAGGGCAGCGTGTCCACCGTGGGATACACCTTGTGGCCATAGCCCTGCGGTTGTCCGTAGGCCGGATGGTGGTGGAAGGCGGGGGCAGGCGCAACGGCGGGAGCGGTGTCAAAAAAAGGATAGCCGCCCGCATTGGTCGAGGACTCGCTGGAGTCCAGCTGCGGTGGCGAGGGCATCCCCTCGAGCAGCGATTTCTTGATCATCAGCCGCTCATGCTCACGGTCATGCAGATCGATGGGCTGGCCATTGTTGTAGCACCGGACATTCACGTTCTTCACCTTGAGACTGCTATGCATGTTCCGCCGCATGTCCATGTTGATGGGACTGGGTGGCTTGTCCAGCTGCTCCCAGTACTTTTCCAGGTCAATGTTGAAGTCCTCCAAATCGATCTCTGTGGTGTCCGAACAGGTGTCCTCGTCGTACAGAATTGTTGGCGGCTGCATCTCCAACAGTGACTTGCTGCGCGGAGGCCGGTGATAGTTTCCCGCCGGATACCGTCTGCCAGGACTACGCGGAGCCGGAGCAGCGGCTAAATACCGCTCATCATCGTCCAGGAACTTATCCTGCAGCATGAGGCGCTCGCGCTCGGCGCGTATGAAGTGCTCCAGGTCGGTGTCATAACGGCAGTGCATGTGCTCCTCCTCCTCGGCGGCGGGATGATGACCGGGACATAGGGGTCGTGATCTTGGGCGAGCGGGAAGTGGCGGTTGCTGCTGCCGCTGGCGATGGCAACAACAATCCTCCGCCGCAGAGCAACAACAAATAACCGTTGGAGCGGCGGGCGTTCTCTGCCTTCCAGCCCGCTCCTCGAATAGCCAATCCGCCGCACTTAGATTTCGATTGCTGCCCGCCCCGGTTGTCCTTGGTCGCATCCTCGATCCCGGATAGATGTCCTCCAACAGGCAGCGGGCGCTGGTGCACTGATCCCGGGCGCAACATCGATCCAGGCTGCTGCTGCAGAGGGCATTCATGTTCCGCCTTAGAGCCTCCTTCTTCTCCCGTCGCGTATTCGAGACAGGAGGCAGCTCATAGTCGATGATATCAAACGGCATGGTCTTAGTGGTGGCACTGAAGGAGTATGACTTGGGAACACCTGCTCGATTCTTCAGGATGGAGGTGGTTGGTGGGGGAGCACCGCTTGAACTACCACTCCCGCTGGCCACACCGCCGCCAGCTTCAAAAACATTGCCCTCGAAGCACCAACTCTGTGACTTGGGGTATTGAAACTCCTTGCAGCTCTTGGAACGATGCAGGCCATAGCCGGGGGATCCTTCACCCTCAACACGACGTTCTTCCGTAACCCCACTCTTCTCGTCCAGCTCGTGGATGTCCCTCAGTGTGCGGAAAGGTCCGTATTTCAAGCAATCAGGCACGTAGTCCTCGTCCATGTCATCGGAGCGGTTCGAGTAGATGTTATCCGTATACCAGGTGGAATCAAGTTGTTTGGGTCGTGGCTTAGCTTGAAGTAACTTGTCCCGCTTGGACTGGCGATAGCTCTCGAAACAAATGCCCTTCATCTTCTCCAGCTTCTGCTCCCGGATGCGCTCCCAGTTCTCCCAGTTTTTATCATTCTTGTTCCGTCTCCCAGACAGGATGAGCACCTCGCGGTCCTTATCCCAATCGGCGCTGCCCTCATCGCCGTAGTCGATGTTTAGCCGCTTCGTCTCGATATCGGATTCCCTCGGTATTTGGTGATGGGTGGTGGTGTTGAAGGCGGTTGTGGGTGGTGCAGGTGCAACACTACTAGCAGCTACGTTGTGGTTTTCGGACACTACTATTCTAATCCTACGCTTGGTCTTGTCCGCGGTTCGCGACGATGACGTCTGCATGGACGACTTATGCGGTCTGTCCCGCTCGTCGGAGGGCGGCTCGTCCTCTTCTGGCTGTCACACCTCCTGCAGATACTTGATGGGGCAGTAGCCCTGCCCGTGCTCGGCGGCTCGGATCATTACCATGCCGTTTACCTCGTCGCCGGTCTTGTTTGGTAAATGGATGACATGTGAACAAAGTTAGGGGAGGAAGAGAGAATGGTTTGGGCTTGTGGGTCTCACCTGTATGACAATCTGGTCCCTTAGAAGGGTAAGATTCTCGCCGCGTTCACTGTCCGACACCTGGAGATTGTGGGTCACCTGCAGTGGCTTCTCGTTGGCATTCAGACGCACACAGTACTTGGATGGGAAGTATCCAACTCGTCCCAGCACTTTTCCCTTCCACCAGTCCGGATCTGAATTGTCAATGACAGTCACCTAGTTTTCAGAAGCGAGAGTTTTCAAAAGTTTAATCCGGCTTCTAGAAGCTAATTAATTAGGTAATTTTATTACTCTTGTTCACTAAGACATATTCATTAATATGCCGGTTCGGAGAGGACTTGATATTATTCTTGTATACAGAAAGAAGAAGTGTCCTTTCGCCAACTAGAATACTATTAATAGATAGTACTTAAAAAGTTTGTGCTAAGATTACCGAGAGGTAAGCTATAAATATACAATATTTGCGAAATATCATATTTTTGCGTTCGGTTATTAAGTATAAGTGCGGCTAGGAAAATCTCATATCGATCCGCGTAGTGAATTCCCAGCGGCCTGGGAGTGAAGCGAAAAGTTGGACTCTATCCTGCTCGAATGAAAAACCAGCTCGCGAACAAGGACGCCGTCCAAACAAAAGCTAATCTGTAAATATTGAACACTTTGCCGGCGGCGGGCAGGCACTCGCAATCAGGGAATGTACACAAAAAGTCGGTAACTATTATTATTTCTTCTTATTCACTGTTTGTTTCACCATGTTTACGCAGTGGAAAACGAGCTTCCTCCATATGCTCGATTGTATGACAAATAAACAAGTTTTTCGCTGGCATTGTTCGCTATTCGTTTTCATATTGAATAAAGAGCGCTGGACAAACACACACTAGTACGCATATATATTTCTGATTTAGTTAACCATTTTCCGTGGCAGCCATTGTGCAAACTAAGTACACCGCTTAGCGGATTAAACAAAGCGCCTTGTTTATTTATTCATACGCCCATTCATTTATAAAGTGGGTGTTTGGAGTAGATAGTCCGTCCCCGTATGATTAGCTCACCTTGTAGCCAGCCTTTAGAT
Organism: Drosophila melanogaster; assembly: GCF_000001215.4. NCBI lineage: Eukaryota > Metazoa > Arthropoda > Insecta > Diptera > Drosophilidae > Drosophila > Drosophila melanogaster. The sequence continues at coordinate 15,465,725 of NT_033778.4, read as the reverse complement.
CCAGTTCATCGGCATGTCGCGCCTTGAAGTTGTAGATGATGACATACAGATTCGTGGGCAACAGACGATGGGTTTTCTTGAAATAGGTGAAGCGTGTGTTGGGTTTGGGTTAATACCATTGCTAGGCTAATGTTCATGCAATCATTCAAACGAGCGGATCAGACGAAATTAACTCAAGAACAATAGGGGTGGTAGTTGGAGGAGTGGAGTGGGGTCTACCTGGGGATGTCTTACGGGTGAGAGGCACGGCGAGGTGCTGGCCGAGGACTGCGACTTCTCCATCTCGTCCGGCAGATCGACGCTGCCACCACGCATTCCACGGGTGGCGTACAGTAGCTTGCGGCCCGGATGCGAGGGGCTCGATGGTGCTGTAATGGTTTTGGATGCGTTAGTCCCTGCTCCAGGACAGGCTCAATGGATACGGTTTGGTTTGGTTTGGTTAATCGAATGCAAGTGGATGAACGAAAAATCAGAAGAATATCCATGGAAAAAGAAGATATAGATATTGTACAGATAAATTATACACATATACGTTTAATAAGGTAGATCGATGGGAGTGTATGGGACTTAGGAGATTGAAGATGTGTGTCAGCAGATGAAGTTACTTAGTCTACGGTTAGCATGTATCTAAAAGCTGCAATTAACTACTAGATAAAAGGTGAACGAAATCGAACTACTTAGCAAATAGTTTACTTTACTCGACTCGTACTCCGGCAACGTATTTACATAGTTAGTTAAGTAAGTATAGTTGTAAGTATAGTTAAGCGTTAAGATAGATAGTTGCGAGTGTCATACATACATACTAGTTTCGGAAATTAGACTTATAGGAACTGAGACCCGTCAGAGGTGCCTGCTGTGGATGGGTAAGTGGTGGTGGTGGTGCTGGACTAGTTGGATTGGTAAGTGGTGCAGCGTACGTCGGTGTCCGGAATCAGGTTCGTTATCGGTATCGGTTTGGGGACCGGGAACCAGGAACCGGGGATCGGCCGAACCGGGACCGGCAAACCGGACCGGAATCGTTTACTGGGTTGCTACTTACAGTGCAGACGGCTGTTGTTCGACGGCGGAGTGCTGTGCTCCAGGTGGCCTCCGGACCCACCGTGGTAGTAACCGGAGCCGGCTGATGTGGAGGCGCCTGTGCCCGGCAGTTGGGTTCTACGCCTGAACTGGCCGTGCAGCTCCGACGATTCTGGTGAGTCCAGGCTCAGGGATTTCATGCGTAAGTTCAACTTTTGGCGGCGCGGTGAGTGCGGTGCTGTTGTTGTTTTAGTTGTTTATTTGGATTTTTGATTTTGATTTTTTGTTTTGGTACATGGTCATATTGGTTGTCGTGTGTCGGACGATACACAGTTGGCAAAAAAAATGGCAATAAGATGTGGAATAAAAATTTGTTGATTTTAATTTCGTTTGTTAAGCATTTGGTAACACCATATTGGAAACTAAGCGTCTACAGATCTAAACAAAAACCGAAAATAACTTAAAAATGTAACTGAAAAGACGTTGAACACTTAGTGGCCTTTGGCAAGGACATCGATAGAACATTTGTAGCGTAATCAATGCAATTTAGATTTTTTGTTTCGTATTTAGATTGTAAGTTTGGAACAGAGCAACATTCGACACGTTCAGGAAGAGACAGCGAGTGTTTTTGGCATGTTTCAGTGTATTATTAATTCTAGTCATCCCGTTTCAGTTGCCACAAAATTAAAAGTCAACGTAAGAATACTGCTGGTTGTGTGAGTGTGTATATCGTATCGTGTTGGCCAATTTGGATTTTGACTACACAAAACATAAATATAGAAAATCATAGATAACTCGTTTCCATCGCCCTGTGCCAGATGAGCGTGATTGTGTTTATCCTCGGAGTGAAGGAAAGCCAAATATCGTTTTGCTTTTTATTCGTGTTATTATAGTCATTCGTTTGTGGTTGACGTGTGGGCTTGGTGCGGTATATACAACATTCGTACAACATTTAGAATATAATTGTGGTGTAATCAGAAAAGACTTAATACTTTAATCGTAATATACATTTAACATTGCTCTCTGGCTCACGCACATTCGCAGGACCGAAATTAACTAAGATACACGATAGATAGTTATAGGTATAGGTATGGGGTAAATTATACTATGTGTGGAGTATTTTATAATAATTACTGTGCTGCAATTAGAACATCAATTGGGCTAGGTGTCTAGGGTATAATGAAATCAAGAACTTAAACCATAAATCGCTCTAGAACTGTGTTAAATTAGATTGTTAAGTGTTCCACCATTCTCATCCTCATCATCCTTCTCATCATTATCCTTATTCATCTGTGACCTCAGCGCACTCGTCGATTGCCCTTGGACTCATCCGGATTGGATTCCGTGCTCTTGAGGAGCATCAGTGGTTCGCCAAAGGGTCGCGTTGTTTCGGACTTCGGATTCGCTGACGCTGTATTAAGTATATACCATATATATCGCTTGTAGTTTGAGCCCTGATTATTCGTTACTTGATGAGGTTAGTAGCTTTTCGATCGATTAACTGCCTCGCTGGCGAAGGCAAACGCTCTCTGACTGAATCGCCGAGAAATGTGAATTAAAACTAATTAAGTTAAATGAAGACAAGAAGCCCGAAAGAAAATATTAAACATTAAGACAGCGTTCATGCATAAAGCAAAGCAAAACAAGCCGGAGGACGCCCAAAAGAAGACCGTCAGAGGAGCGAAGTAGGACCATAACCAGCATCCCTGGCCCAAGTAATAGAGCAGAAACGTAATCCTCGCAAAATAAGTGCAGAGTTCCCCGCTAGAACTTGTGCCACAAGGAAGTCGGGACCGGCAACTACGAGATGGCAGGCATGCAAGGATGGGGCTGGGCGCATCCAGGATGGGGATGTTGGGGATCCGGGGAAGGCCAAACGAAAGGCAGACCCAAAACGGAAAGTAAAATAAGGAGCGCAAAAAGATTGTGTGTCATAACAATTTTTAGCATAATTATGTTCGGCTTGGGACCAACCTCGGCCCCCAGCCATCCGCCCCATTCCACCATTCCTCCGATCCACCCTATTCGCCCTTCGACAAGAAGTCAGCTCTGGCCTAAGACAAAAAAGTTGGCATCGCGACTTTAAACTTGCGTCGCTTTCTCTGTGCGAGTGGCATTAAAAATGCAGCAAACATTAAGCACAAATGAACTCGCGCCTCGGCGAAAAAGTTTGTGGTCCGTCTGCAACATTTGTATGCAGCGGCTTCCAGCTTCCAGCTGCCCACCCAACCCCACTTCCAAGTTGTGCGGCTGAATTTTTGCACAAAAGTTGACAATGGCTTGTAATTTACACGGCAACTGTAGTCCTGCACTGGAGCTGCGGCATAAACAGTGGCAGTGTGCAAAGTCCCGGAAACGGGAATACAGTGCAAAAAAAAAATCGAGTAACAAAGAGCGCTAATGCTTAAATGGTTTGTTCTTCAATAAGTTAATGGCCAAGCGCTAGACTCGGACTGAAAACTGAGATTTAAGTAAAAAGGAAATTTGACTTCGGGCTATTTAAAAGCAAATCAGCTTGGAACTTACTACAAAAAAAAGTTAGGAACTTTTAATTTATGTTGGAAACTTTAACTTAATACCTTTTATTCGCCCATTATTTTTATGATATGCGGCATTACACTTTAAAAAAGTCTGAGGTATTTTTCAGCAGATATATAAATGAAGTGTAGCTTTTATATCTTTAAGATGCCATCGAAAAGAGTTGCAGTGTGGTTTTGTTAAAGAACCAAACATTCCAAGAACTTTAATGCTCCCGCAGAGCACTGCCTTTCTAAAAGTGTACGAGGATAAAAATCCCATCACCATGGAGTAAGTTTCCATTCGACTCCAGCCGAGCTGAAGGCTGATGGAGCTGCTTTCAGCGCGAAAGGAACTCGGCCATGTATACAAATGATGGCGTTGCAATTGCTTTTGGTGCTGTTGCAACGGAAATGAGCCATTTGCCTGAAGTGTAAACTGGGTTAAGACTAATTGGCATTTAATCCGACCATTGTTTAAATGGGCGGAGCTGAGCTTGCCACTTGGAATAACTAAAATGCATCCATGCCATCTTGTCTCTATATCCTTTGGCAGTGGCCAACAAACACGCACTTGTACACATACATACATATGAACGACGAACAGACAGACGGATACAACTTCTGTGACCCACTACACGGGAAATAAATTGAAAAAGATACACAGAACACGGTAACACAATCTAAACATCGATGTCGAGTGGGAATCAAATGCAGTACTGTTCCAACGAGAACTCATGGCTATGATGGGGTCTATGATGCTATTATAGGCATCCCCGAAATATGATGTTAATGGTGTGGTGGCTGTTGTTGTTGTTGTTGTTGTGGTGCTGCTAGTGCTGGCTGGGAGATGGAACGATTTCTGCATCGGCATGACATGGTTGTTGCTAGTGTCATTGTGGAGCGGTCTGTTGTGATTGTTGCTGTCCCCACTGCCTCGCATGTTTTCCAGTGTGTCGTAATTACTTTCTGGCAATGAGATCGACCGGTGCTGCGAGGATCGCTGCTGCCTCAGTCGTCCGAACACGGACAATGGCCGAATTCCGGCGAACAGACGCCGCCGCAGTCCTGGATCGGTGGTCGAGTAGTTGATGCTGCTGCCACTGGTGCTGCCTCCGCATTGTTGTGGCTGTTGTTGCTGCTGTTGCTGATGTGCCGGCGAGGTTCCTGCCGAGATGGAGGAGGATGTGGCAGGTACCTGTTGCATATACGCCACCTGCTGGGTGTTGCCCGTGTAGTAGTTGATGCCGATGCCATTGCTGATGTACGCCGAGCTGGACATGTTCGATACGGGGGCAAAGAACTGGCCGTATCGCGGTTCTTGGTGTGTTTGTTTGATGTGGTTGGTTGGGTTATTGGTTGGTAAATTTGAGTTTGGCAAGCGAACGAAAAATTGGCAAAAAAGATATGAACACGAAAGAATATATAGATATATATGTGTTTTTATTTTAAGCGTAGTAAATCAGTATGTTTATCATATATGTGAGTTCTGTGTTCGCAATCTGGAATCTGACATTTGGAATTCGAATGGAACTTAACTTACAACTAATCAGGGTCAGGTCAAGATAGATGGCACAAGGACTCGTGCAACAGCAACAACAACCGCAACAGGCATTCTGCAATCAATCAGTACGCTGCTGTATTCGCACACTGCTAATTGGAATAATGCAACTACAGACCGCAGGGAATGTTGCAGCTACAGCCTGCCTTGGTGCAAGTTGCCCATTCCATGTTGCAGATGGCTGGTTGCAGGTTGCCGGATGCAGGTTGCTAGTTGCTAGTTGCCAGTGTGCAGCGCCAAGAGCTGTGGCGCTAATTATGTGCGCACTTGCCAAGATTTAGGGCACTTTGCGGCCAAAGGGGAGCGGTCTGAATTGTGGCCCTAAGTAGGCGACAAAAAGGCAATGTCATGTTGCCATGTGATTGCTTTGGGGGCCACCAGACGAATGGCGACGAGGACGAGGAGACGAGACGAAATGAAACAAGTAGACCATGTATTTTAATTGAAGCTCATTCGCGTAGACAAACACACTTGCCCCTCCATTCACACACTGCTGGTTTGTTGATTGTGTGCTGGCTGAGCTCGAATCAGCATGTATTTGTATATTTGCATAGAGAAGGCTAGGGAAATCAGGATGTTTAAAGGAAAACAAAGTGTTTGGCATACACAAATTAATTACGTTCAACTAAATATGATACGTAGATGCTACATGTGTTTGCGTAAGCTATAATTGATGTTGGCTAAGCTACAAAACACTATATTTCGATAACTGCTTCAGTCAATAGCGATTCAAATTTAAATTCAAATTTCAACTCTAGATTAAATTATATACAAAATGCATATATATAGATATATATGTGAGTTATTAGCTATTAGGTTTTTGTGTGTGGCGTGTTTGTGTTTAAAAGCTGGCCAAAAAATCCAGCAACTTCATAGCGAAGCAATGGGGCGTATGAGCAATTATTTGGTTAACGCAATGTGAGTGAAATTGAAATTGTTTTGCCAAATCTAAATATGCTCGCAAAGGGAATGCAATTGTGTGTGACTAATGTGGATAGTTATGAACTACTATTATCTGCTCTACAATTCGGGTGCAGAAAATGAGAGAACGGTAGCCCGATACTATATGACTGGTGACATTTGGTTTTTGGACAATACGATGGCATTCTTGTACTTTTGGTATGCAGTTTGATGATGATATTTAAGCTGAGGCACTGAGACGGGATCCGGGACTCGAGACATACAAAAAGGAGAGGTGGGTAACCGAAACCGAAACCAAAACCAAAACCGAAACTACAACCAAGGATTCTCAAAATAATTGCGAAAATGTTAAATGAGGGAAAGAATGCAGAGATAGAGAGATAGAGATTTTAGGTAGAGAATAACACAAACTACTTCGTCGGCAACTTGGCGACTTGTCGGACCTGAGCTACTAGATATATCTTGGCTGGGCACCGGCAGTCCGCCGCGCTGCTGCTGCAGCTCCTGTTGCTGCAGTTGTACGCCCAGAATGGGCATGGCCACCGGCGGCGGACGTACACCACGTCCCGCCCGTACCGCCGCCGCCTGCGCCACCGATGCCAAACTGCGCTGCTGCTGCTGATGTTGCTGTTGCTGCTGCTGCTGTTGCTGCTGCTGCTCCTGCAGGGCCAGCTCCGAGACACTGACAATCGGTATATCCGGCGGCGGAGCTCTGCCCAGTTCGCGCTCCGAGAGAACCGGAACCGGAAGAGCCGATCCTCCAGCGACGCTGCCATCCATTTGCTTGGCCTGGACGGATTTGTCGGCGCCTGCTGCAAGATGCCCGGATTTGAGTTCGCCGGCTTGTTTCAGCACGCGGTAAATTTGATCGATTTCGGTTATTTCTTTATTGATTTGGTTTGCAATTTTTTTTTTTTTTTTTTTTGTGCCGAAGTAGGAGAGTTGACATTGACAAATTGGTACGGTTGATGAAGGGCCATTTTTTTTAGTTATTCGGATTGGTTCGATTCGATATCGTTTTCAAATTGTCGGATTGGGATGATGTTGATGTTGTTGATGCATTGTTGAAGTGCATTAGTACAAATTGCAAGTGGTTTCAAGGGCGATTCGATAATGAGATTGATGTGGGGATCGGGTACTCTTTTGAATTCATTTAGAGTGTGTGAGAGAGATAGGTGGGTATGTATACATATAATAACGATCATCTAGGCTTGATGTTACTTTACTCTAGGCCCGCTGGGTGGGCATGTCCTCGATGAGCCAGATGTCTAGGATGTGGCACCCAAAACCGATCCAAACTCAAGTAGCCAACAACACGTATGCGGTATGAGAAGTGAGGCAATTTCTAGTGAACTGTTTGATATTTACTGAATATTGATTACTGATTACTGAGTATTGCGGCTATAACATGCTCCACTACTTGAACTGATTTCGTTGAGTGGTCCCCCAGCTCTTATATTTTGTCCGCGATTTGCCGGATACCTTGTGTCCCTTGTTGTCTCAGCATATCAGTATGTGTATGGTGTGTGGTGTGAGCTGTGTGTGCTGAGTGGGTGTGTGTGTTCAATATACTTTGAGCTGGTTGTCATTCGCTGAATATCTCGCTAATTAGGTGGGTCAAAAGCGCAACAGTCAAACACAAAGTACGAACAAAATCATAAGGTCAAGCGCATTTCAATCGAGTATCTGGCGCATACTATACGAGTATTAATTAATATATTGATATTGATGTTGGATGTACGTATATGGCACATACTAATTCGAATAATACTGTTTATTTGGATACCTAGCTGCGCAATGCGATGCATGAAGGGCGTCTTTTGACGGAACTTCGCATTTGGCACATTCAACTGATTTGCGCTCGGATTGGTAATCGTATTCGTATTCGTATTCATATTCAGATTGGGACTCGGATCATCCGCCTGATCTGCTGCAGCTGCAACAAGCGACTCCTGTGGCGAGGCTAGTTGTGTTTTGCATAGTTTCGTTTTGGTGTGGTTTTTGTTTTGTTTTGGGGGGAAGGGAAGAGGATTTCATATTGATTTAATCACATTAACGTCTAGAGTCGGCAAATTTGGAATTTGTGTGCTTGATAGATAAACTACGTGAATGGCAGCGTCGCACCCGCAAGGTATGCAACAGATTCTAGTTTCCACCACACAATTGTTTACAGTTCAATGGGCAGGAAATCATCATCATCATCATCATCGTCGTCGTCAGTCGACGTCTATGAAGCTCAAAGGATATTTTACAATGCGTTTCGGTATGTTGCTGTGCATGTGAGAGGGTGTGTTGGCCGAACCGGTGTGGGTAACCGAAGGAGCCAGGGAAATTGCTAAAGTTCTTGCTCGCTGAGGTCTGGAGAATTGCGACACAAATCACAAGTGCCACAATCTGTCTGCCCCACGAGTGCCATAAATCCATTGTGAAATCAACTGATATACCAGCCACTCCCACTCGGCATTCTCTTTTGGCCAGCTCGAATCAATAAGTGTTTTTGCCAAGCGACAAACAAAATGTTGCTGATGCGGTCTGGCCCAAAAGGATAAAGGTAAGTGGAGTGGAGCAAAGTGGAGAACGAATCGCATTCGCTTGGACTCTCATATTCAAGGTGGAATCCTGGAGCAGGACATGCTAATGCCACGATGCATACACAGTTCGGGCAGGGCCAGTCGAACAAATTGTTGGGGAATTTCGCTTGCCAGCACATCGCATTTCCCATGCAAGTCGTTAGCCGGCCTCAAGCGGTTTGTTAGTATGTAAGGTATGTGGGTTTAGCCTGTTTTCTTTTTGTTTTCTAGCTTCAGTGTATTTCTGTGCTCTTGTACTTCTGTTTCGTGTATTTTTTGTTTTCTGGGGCCATGGCTATGATGCTGGTGCGTGCCAGATACTCACTTTCTTCCTCGATATCAACACGATTCTCCAGCTCCGATGTGCTCTTCTGTCGCCGGAGCAGCTTCTGCTTTGGCTGGCAGCGCGGCAGATTGGGGGCGCAATCTCCATGGGCGTTCAGCTTGCAGATGCGGCAGCGTAATCCCTGGCGTGTGTGCCCTGCAAGCGAATAGGGTTAGGAATGTTTGCTTACAAGGAGCGGGAGCAGTCCCTTCCAGTCAGTGAACCAAATATCCTAACTACTTTTCCGCATACCCACCTCTCAGAATCTGGGAGCAGACGTCGCAGGCCGTTATCTTCTTGTAGGTGTACTCCTGCAGATGGTGGCTGCCATCCAGATTGGGACGCAGCGGCTCGGAGGCTGTGCTGGAGGCTCCATTGCGCCTGTGAGGGAGATGCAACCGAAGGGCGTTAGTGAGTGTACCCGTTAATGGAGTCGCAAATGTTGCACTTTCCCCAGGAGCCAACACGAAGCACAGTTGGCCAAAAGCGGCCAAATGGCTAAACATATGTTCATAAATCGCATGAACATACATTGCATTTGAAGGCTGCTCTTATGCTATTTTATGTTTCTGTATATCTATACGCTATGTGCACAGTGACAACAGCAAACAATGGCGAATGAACAATGGTGTGTGGACAATGGACAACGGACGGCGGACAAAGGACAATGCACATTAATCAGACCGATGGTGCGTATGTGTGAGAATGTTTGAACAAGAAACACATTAAAAAGTATTGTGTTTAAAATAAACGCACACAATCACAAGCTTTGTGCGGTACTCAACCTAATTGGATTCACAGGAAATTGGTCGATTAATCACTGCCCCGAGTATTTTACAATCTCATGATCACGTGCTTTGGCCCGATCTCTCAATCCATGGTGCTTATGGAAATTATTGTGTTATTTATACTGTGCATACACATCGAATTCATTTCAGCAAATTCGTTTCATATTTATACAGCGCCAGAGGGAGAGAGATATACAGATACAGCCAATTTGCAAGGACTTCCCGCCGCTTCGGCCCGCTTTGCCCCTCTGGCACTTTTGTTTTATTTACCAGGGAAAAACCGAAGCCCCGAATGGCGGAGTGGAGGGCCGGCAGGAGCAGAAGGACTCACAATGGGGCAATTGCTGAGCACTGGGCAGAATTCAGGCTCAGAGGCCTAGGACTCGACGTTGATTGTTTGTAAGTGGCTTATGCACACAGATGAACACACAGACGGCTGGCAAATAAATTGTGCTGAGCACATTGCCACAATATTTATAAAGTTGTTTGTTGCAAATGCGTAAAGTATACAAAAACGTCAGATTTCGAAGGCGTATGGGCTGGTGGCGTTGGAAAGTGCAACTCTGTGCGAATTGGCAGCTACAAATGAACACTGACACGATGACATTTAATATATTCGTAAATTCTTAAGCTAAATATTGATCTAACTAACTGACAGACTTAGCCAACAAATAATACCCGAGGTTAGATTATCTCGGCCATGTACAATTTACAGGTATGTATAATACAGTAATATACAGGTTTATACTGGGGTAATTACGATTAATTGGTAGACTTAAGGGTATCTATGGTTGGAGTTTAATTGGGGCTAATTTTAATTGATTATACTATATTTATTTGGAGATGTTGGTGTGGTTTGAGTTGGGGTGCAGCTATAGCAAAATGCTAAAACAAAACGGAAATATGTACGTTGGTCATAAAAGGGGCAGCATGAGTAATGGTTTAATTATAATAATTTCCATAACATATTCATTAGTTGGTTTGTATGCAACTTAAAACATTCATTTGCCGGCCAAATAAATGCGCTCAAATACAAAATTAAGTACCGAAGGAAAGCTATAAAAGCAGGACCATGCCGTAATGAGTAACTGGCTCGCTTTTTGCAGTGGGCAGGCAAAAATGGGGCGGCTGTGGCTTAGTTTCGGGCTTTCAGTAATTTCAGGCGAAACTTTTGCAATATAACATAGCCAAACTTTTAACTGCGATTTTCTTGTCACGTTTGCAAATGTATATATAAATATATGTACGAGTGCTGCTTATGCTGGGTATTTATACCCAGTGAATGCCCGCCCAGTGAGTGGCGAACATTTCGAAATGAAGTTTGAAGAGATAGAGCCCACTTAAGCACCCCTTTGCCCATTCACTAAGCCGAGAAGATTTTCCGATTTATCATCATATTGGCAGGCCAAGTTGCATGGCACGGAACTAAGTATTGTTGCCACTGGATGTTGCAACGTTTGCAGTTTCAGTTTGCAGCTTGCAGTTCCCAGTTCGCAGTTGGTAGGTTGCAGATTCAATGGTCTGCGTGTCCATGTAGGTGGAATGAAATGGCTGCAGAATTTATAGTTTTGCAATTTTTCGCATATTTTTCAATGCTCGGCTCGAATGGCGTCGAGTGGAATTTACTGGGCGCAGCCGGAAACTTGGCCGGAACATATGGAACAGAGAAGGCAGACGGACACAGCGACACATTTATCCGTAGTTATCGAATGGGGCAAAAACTTTTGTTACTCGACTTGGACCAAATCCAGATCCTGCATTGTCTTTGCACCAGTTAAACTAGCAACTATGGATTTCGATTGTGCCCCTGCAACATGCAGCCTTTTAATTGCCGCCCCATCACGTGATTGATGACACTTTCACTGGGCGCAGGTGGCATTTACGACGCCCGAAGACAAATTAAATGTGTTTGTCGGAATATGTGTGTTAAATTGAAATTTAAATCGATTTACAGCAAAACATAGTCAAATTATACTGTGTCATGTGCAGCAATTGATGCGTTATTTGAAACCAATTAGCCGGCATCCAAGCGGGTTTTATTTTCTCAGCTAATTCTACATTTGCGTGCAACATTACAGCAACCTTTGGGTTTTTGGATCGATTATACGTAGGCATTTAGCATATATGGATGTCTGTACAAGGTATGTGGTTACTATGGGGACTATAGCTAGATGCTAGATGCTGGGTGGATGCGGTTTTTCGTGGTGGTTCTTTGGTGAATTTCGGTTACCTCAAAGTCAATACGGTTGATACGGCGTGGTACATTTGATTTTGTCGGGGTGGTTGGCTGATAGTTCGCGAATAAACAAGTATATCGAAACATTTGTTTTTTGTTTTTTTGGTTGGGCAAAGCATTGTATTGAATGCATTTAGTGTTCGAATGGAAATGGTATATACGTAAATTTATATAGAGAAGAAGTTGAGAGATCATTATTATGGCAGATATAACTTAGCTTAGCTTAAACTAGAGTGAAGTGCCCGGCTTATGCACCTGAATGGAATTATCTTGTAAATTGCGAGTGCAATTTGCTGCATTGCATTGCATAATCCGGATTGTGCAAATATTAGGAATTCTTTTCGTATACTATATGTATTTTATTGCGAATGGGAATGGAGGTTCTTTGGTTAGTTGGGTGGCTGGGCGGATGGTCGGGTGGGTGCTACTGCTGCTCTACCCCTGGATGCCTGAATAATTTTTCGCGTTTTCCGCAAGCTTTTAGTCATATTAATGTGCGGGCGGGCCCGCTCCCGATTTATCCGCCCTCTACTGCAATTCTGCAATTCGCCGCACTATTTCATTTTGTATCTGGAGGGTCTTCTTGTACCCCCACCAACGTCACAGATACTAGATACTCTCTGGCGCGGTTTGTATTCGACTTAATGGGCCTTGCTCTATGCCCGATAGTTGTGTAACAGCGAGAAAATGGGGGTAGTGGGTGGGTAGTTAGAAAAGGCTGGGGTGCTGGAGTCGAATGGAGTAGAGTGGGCTGGGATGGGGTGGTAAAAGCGCCGTACTCACCTATCTGCTTGTTGTGCTGAACCAGAACCAGCAGGCTTTAGGCTCTTAAATGCTTTCAGCCACTTTGTTTTCATCGATGGCGCTGTGGCAGCGGAGAATTTGCGTTCGTTTCGCGGCGACGTCGGCTCAACTTTGCTCACGAATAGATCCTTCTGCAAAATACGAAAAGAGCAGGGGGGGAGAAAGTGCATTAGCCAAAATGCAATTTCCACTTAAACGTCTCACGTTGCCATTTAATTACAGGCCATTAATACTCGCAACTCGTTGCATTCCGTTTGCAACTTTGTCTGCAGTTATTTGCCAACATTTTGATTTCAGTTCTGTCCACATGCACACATATTACATGCACAGAGAAAATAGATATTGTAGATCTCAATAGTATATAGACAAAAATATCATGTAGCTTTATATTTAGTTTCAGTGTACCTTGGCAGACCCTCGTTATGTCGTAATAAAGCCATGATTACGGGCATAGTATTTAGGCAAAGGAATGCCCAAATATTTAACTGATACTATGATGGGCAACGCATTTGTATCTGCTGCCAGGCGTTGAATAAAGCCATTTTAATTAATAATCAACACTTTGCCGAATGCCACAAAATGTAATTATACCCAGGACAAACGCATACAGGCTCCAATGCTCAAATGCTCGCAATTGCACACACGCACACACACAGTCACACACATGCACTCACACATCCTGTAACAATAATTAAAACCACGTGTGACATGAGGTCACAGTTTAGTAAGCCTAGTGGTCTTTGCCATCCTTGTTGTTATCGTGCGTGGCTGGCAGTTCAGTTTGGTTGCCATCTGTCATGAGCGTTGCATAATTAGATGAACTTTGCAATGCATTTAATTTGCTTTTTTACCGCACAAAGTGAGTGGGGGATTATTAACAGGTAGTTTTGCGTGGAAAAATCAGAAAACTGTTCATCATGACACCAGACTATATAATATTCATGGTTATGTCCGTTTTTCGCGTGCGAAATATTCACTTCCCTTTAAATGAAAGCTTTTGTTGCGAAAGCTATTCATAAAACCAATGCCGAATTACAATAAGCATTTATTAAAAATTATTATATTACCTGCGGTCATTCAATAATTAATTATTTAAAATTATTACCAATATGTGGCCGATGACCATGATGAATAATTTAAGGTTCTAGCCAATGCGTAATAATGAAATTTCAAATTTGAACACAGGCTAGATTTAATTTACACGAAAACTTTGACTATTTTTGCTTCTGCCTCTTAATTTTCTGACGTCAGTCAATCCCATTAAATCCTGGGTGCTCGTCATATCTCGAATTCATTTTCGCTTCTCGCCCGGAATTTTCGAGAGACAGAAGTGAAGCGCGATTTTATGATGTCAGAACGTCAAAACAAGTTAAAAATCATTGCACTCAATGCAATTGCGGTATTTATAATGCAGCAGAACGCGTTCGATGCAGTTCGTTTTGCTTCCAGCGATTTTCGGTTTCTGATTTCGGCAGGTTTTCCAGCTTGTTTTTTCCCCACCCCTTTTTTTCACCATGTTATTTTTAGCACTTTGACAGCCCGACAGAAGTTGGGGCGAGGTCGCTCATATGAAAGGTGGGCGGCAGTGGGTGGGTGGGCGTCTGGTTGGGTGGGTGGTTGGGCGACTAGCTGACAGGCAGGATATTAAGGCTGCCATATGGCGCAGCGCGATATCAAAATCAATGTATTGACGCGTCTGACAACAAAGGATGAAATTCACTGGAATGCCATTTAGTGATTGCGAAGAATTCGCCGCTACAAATTAATACACTCGCAGCGATTGCAATTAAAAATTAATTTTTTCACACAGCACAAAGCGCTCATATTTAATGAGTAATTAATTTTTACGCAATTGCTCGGCACCGTGCACCGGAAATTGAATTGAAAATAACGTTATCATCAAACCCCAGACTAACTGCGACTAAATGCCGCACCATGACCAAGATAAGCGGCCATTCTTGAGCAGAGAAGTGCGCTTTTCGTTGGCCTTTGACTTTCGGTGTCTGTGGCAGCCGGACGACCGACAACCAGCACATTTAAATGTCGGGAGCCGGATGGCCAGGATGCGACGCCTGAGTGGCGACGCCAAGCAGCCACCAGGGCAAGTCTGGCCATAATGGACATGTGCCTGTCATGTTGCCTTTGTCATTGTCGTCGCCATTTGAAGGCGGGTCCACCGGCCATAAATTTATGCATGCAGTGCATAAAATTCAAATTAAAGGAGCTGCAACAGCAGCGGCGGCATCAGCATCAGCACATCCTGCCAGCGACAAGTACACGTTTTGACACTTTACAACAGGCCAAGTCCCATCCAAAAAGGGGACGTCAAAGCCCGCAGCCAGCTGCTAAATGGACAGGGGCGTAGATGGGGGCGTGGCCGTGAGGGATGTGGGCATCCCCTATCGGGCTCTTTACCCTTCTTGCCCTATGCAGTGCAATCAGCAGCAGCTGCTGCTCCCGCTGCACTGGCAGACTAAAATCAAATGTTGCCTTCGCCAGGACTAAAAAGGCTTAAAGTGCTGCGCAAGCCAAAACCCACACCATCCTTTCTCAGTTTGACATAAATTGCGACCTAATTGATTTCACTTGGCTTTTTAAGCTACTTTCCAAAGTGAAACAACAAGTACAAGTTGGCAGCTTAGAGACCGCTGTGTGTGTGTGTGAGTTTGGTTCATTTCTCTTCGCTGATTTTTTTCCGGCCACTTTAATTATCTGCTAACTGAAGTCTCGGAGGAGAAAACCCAAAACGAAATTTATGGCTGTCACAATTTTTAATTATGTTGCCCATTGCTAGATTGAAACCACAAAGGTATCGTAAATTGCCAGCTCGAGCGCAAGCTGGCCAATGGAAATTTCCTCATTAAGGCCGCAACAAAGCGCGCTTGGCAACAAAAGAAGCCGCATCCTTTGTGATTCCATGCCTGATCTGCTTAACCACAGTCCGCCGATATGCCAGATACGCCAGATACGCCCCCATCCTCCCTGTAATAAGCATTTCAATTGGTCCACGATGGCCCATTCGAGCACTGGCAATATGAAAGCATATTTTATTGCCACTTTGATGAGCTGCCTTGCTGCTTTTACGCGGCGGGGGTTTCGCTCGGATAAAAGGAAAAAACCCAGCGTACATTCAGTTTTAACCTATATTTTTCTAGCCCGCTGCTGCCTTTGTAATCTAGAGTAAGTGTAAATGTGTGCAGGACACGGTTGGATGTTGACGGTGGGTGGTTTTGTGTGGTGCTGCATCTGCCTCCCACTTCATGGCATTTTCCCAGCTCCAACTAATTGCCGTAGAGTAGAGTCTGGCTAAGGAGTCCAAGAGCTTTGCAAACATGGCTAAGACAATTTAGCCTACAAGAAGTGCGGCGATATATACCTGTATACATGCAGATATGTTGCTATATATAGCGCCAAGAAGGGGAGGGGCGGCGGAATGGACAAACACAACATTTCCGTAAATTACACGCATTTGTCAAAACGAAACAATGCGCAAAGTGTTTATTTGTTTTAGTGAGTGCTTCTGAGCGCAAAAATGACTCTACACAAAAACAGGACGCCCGGGGGGTGGTGCGAGGGGGTGTGTAAAACTGTTGCAACTTCTAATGGGTTTGCTTGTTGCTGCTCTTGCTGTGTCATTGTGTACGCGTGTGTGTGTGAGTAGGTCCATGTGTATCTGTGTGATCAGTGCAGCGCGCAATGTGGAACAGCGATTATGCAACCACATCACTCTCACAAAGCATCATCGATCCAATTCAGGATGCAGCACATACGAGCACACACACACAAACAAGCACAGACCCCTTGGCGTATGCGTAATGCAAACGAACACTTTTCAATTTTCATTAACTGCGACAGCAAATTGCTTGTGTCATCTGCAACTGCAACTGACACTTACAGCAGCCAAAAACAGTTGAGCGACGCAAGGATACCCGGCACTTTTAAGGCAGTAGAGAAATTTGCTGCATACTTTAAGGGAAATAATATTTAGCTACTTCATATTAAAGTTGAACAACTAAAATGTATTGATCACATTAAAAGGTACATATGTATTCGATGATGATACAGCAAACATAGTACTATATTTAAGAGTACTATCCTTGCTAGTTGTTTTTATCTGCTTTAACTACCTAAAAATTCATAAGCCAAACTATATATACCCAAATGCGTTCCAGCTGCAGGATGTAAAAAGAGAGACACAAATTCTGAGGCGCCACAGTTTGTGTTTGACAATCAACAACAGCCGCACCGAAACCATAACAAATGCCACTGCGATTGAGGGAGCAGAGATCGAATGCCGACGGATGACAGATACAAGTCAAACCTGTCCGGCTTCGGTTTGATTTGCTCTGGCCTGGTTAACCGCAACTCGTGCCATTCGTGCCGGAGTTTCCCAGCACTCAATAAATGTGTAAAGGCGCATTCTTGCCTCCGGATGGATGTGAAATTTATTGGCCGCAATTAAAATTGCAGAATGCTGTTTGCTTTGGCCACACGCTGTGCAACTCAACTCGAGCTGGGCCGTCCGATAAGTTTAATCGGCTCAGGCTGAAACTCGTTTTCGGAATTTGGAGGTCACACTTCGAAGACCTTAACCATTAGCCAGCCAGGTTCCATTTTGCTCACATTTTCCGTTGGGTAGTGCGTGGGACACGCCCCATTTTGTTTTATGACCACCTCCCTAAGCTGCTCTTACCAAAATAAAGGAGAAGCAAAGGACTTTCATTAAGCCGAGGTGGGTAAGGAAAATCCCCAAGGGCGTCGGTTAAGCTGCGTGAAATGTCCTCTGATTCCTACTGTAATGACACTTGCATCCTCACATCTTTTCCATCTCCGAATGTAATTTGCATCTCTGTCCCACTCGCTTCGCATTTTACATTTTACTTTTATTGCTGAAAACAAAACGGAAAACGAGGGAAATTCCCATTGAGCTTGCCCACCTGTACTGGGGCTTTTCCTTTCTGCTCGTGCTCTTGCTCCCTTGCACCTACGTGACTGCCATCAATTTTCAGTGGCACTGCCGCATCATTTTGCATACAAACAGGTGAATGGCAGTGGGCTTGGGTCCGGTCGTCCTTGTCCCCTTAACTCGATTTTGAAATGGTTTAAAAGGCGCTATGTGCGACGACTGCTGATCACACACCTCAAAGTGCTGGTTGCTGCCGAATGCGAGTGCTGAGTTTCGCTTTTCATGTACTTTTATTATTATTGCAAGTGTTAGGGCGGAAAATGGCATGTGGGCGGTGCCTCAATGTCAGATATTTTCTGTGACTGCGAATCTGACTGACTTCCGCAGCTGTTGCAGCACAAATTGATTTTCAATAGCTGAGTGGTTTTTGATTCAATAAAATGACATACTCGGTTTACTCCCGAAGCCCCCACAAGTTCCGGATACGTGCTCGTACCGTTCGTCCTTTGCGTCCTGTTCGTCCTGTCAGAGGCTGACTGCTTTGCGGTTGAGAAAAGTTTTCGGTTTCCTGAGCACAGCTTAATTCACTCCGATGTAATTAAGATTGCTTTAATTCAATTTGCATGCGGAATGTGCAAAATGAATCACCACTCTGACCTTGCCAATCTATTGAATCTGTTTTTATTGGCCTGCTGATAAATGGCCAGGACGTGTCAGCCTAAAAGCGATTTATCAACGGCCCTCTTCTAATTTCTGAGTTTATTTTCGTGCCATTCGGGCTGCCTATCAATCAATATGCAAAAAGAAAAACAAGAGCAGCCTGGGAAATGGTGAATGCGGGTACACTCTCTTTTCCAAGGCGCCTTTCGAGTGGGCGCAAGTCAAGTGAAGTGAGTCAGTCAAGCGGGGCTTACAGAAGTTTACTGAGGTTGCTCAACTAGGCGCATGAATTTCTAATTAAAACGCCGGCAAGCCTAGGACCTAGGACCACGTACTCCCCGTAGACCCACACTCGTAAATACTCATTTGAGGCTGAATCACACCGACGCCACACATGTATGCATATGCATACTCGTACATGTATGCAAATGTGTGCGGGTATATAATGTACGTATCACGTATACGCAGTGAGGGCCCACATTGGCTGCTATCTACTTAATTACTTGGTGGGGCGAGCGGGTGAATTATATGCATAATTTAAAGTGCATGCTTTTCCCAAGGCCCAGCAGAGTCCATTCCCCGCTCCACAACGCTTTTCCAGCCATCGCTTCACACCGCTTTACACCTCCTCACCCTGCTGACTCCTTTCCCAGCTGATTAAGCCGCCGGCAGCTTGAAGCTCTCCGTTTTCTGTCTTCTGGGCAGCACAATTCACACGCAAACTTTTATTGCGCTGACAAAGTGCCGCCCGCTGTGGCTTTTCTCCACAGGACCAGGTTTCCTCATGCTCCTCCGCCACCTTCCTCTCCACCTTTCTTTGCGGGAAATGGAGCGGAAAATATTTGCGACAAGCGGGACAAGCCAGTGCACACAGCACCTCGCCACGCCTCTTCTCTCTCCGCATCTATACCCCTGACCAGCATATGTGCCCAGGCGAATTTCCCACGTTTTTTTGTGCGCCACCAGAAAGGAAATCAAAATATTTCCGCAACTCAAATTGAAAATTGTCAATTTTTTATTTCGTTGCGGTTTTTCATCACAACGAAAAACCCTGTCATTTTCCCACTCCAAGCGCAGTAGAAATTCAATAACTGAAACCACTATCTGCAAACGCAATCGCCTATGAACCTATTCTAAATGCCCTGCAACAGTCAGTTACAAAGTCATTGCCTCAGAAGCTCTCCAGATTTAAAGAAATACTATTTTCTGAATAACTATAAAATTCGTAATAGAACAATATTATATTTTTAATTCCATTTACAAATTTTTACTTCGAAATTACTGCAGATGTTGTTACCCGAATTTTTTCCCAACTCGCTCATCGTTTATTTAACATTTTCCAATAATTACCTTTCAATAAAATTTAACGTGCTTGGCTTTCTGTGAACATGGTTGTGCTTGATGGTTTGATTTCCAGCGAAATTTCATTATATGCCATCCTTTAAACTTGCATGACATGGGCTTCGATTTATGAAAGTTTAGGTTAGAGAATTTCATATGTGTTGGCCTCCAGGTGAGTTGTGTTTGTGTATGTATATACCCAGTGTTTTGTTACCCCAAGCTGACTGCTAATAAAAAATCAATTAACTTGGCCTTGGCTTGTGTTCCGAGCTTCCTGCCTGGCTGACTGCCTGAACACGAACCGTGTTACTCAATGACAAGCTAAGCCAACTTCATGGATGGAAATCGATGGCCCTGGCTCACGTACCTCACTCCGGATGAGGAGGGGGTGGCCAAATGGTTCTGCCGATCCACCCTTTGCTACAGCAATGGCTTTGCCTAAGGCCTGGTGCGATAATTGATGTCAAATGCTCGTCACATTTGTTTCACTGCGAGTGTGTGTGTGTGCGAGTGCAATCGTTAATCATATAGGCCCAGGTGGGAGGCCCACCTGAATGGCAATCGACAGCGAAACTTAATAAGCCCAAATTGTGGCACAGATAGAGACGTGAAAAGTGCCGTTTATGTTTCTAGAATTAATTCAGATGTACAATTGCATTTTCAGATTTTGTGTCACCTAATGGGTTCTTCACAACATGCGAGAAATTTGTTGAAAGCTAATCAAATATGCAAAGTTGTATGTAGTGCTTTTAATGAGTTTGGTCAGTAATGGAAAGAGCATTTGGTTTTGACCTTAGGTTATTAAAAATGAAAAGCGGAAAAAAAAGCTTGCACAAACTTTACTTGTATATATTTAAAGAAGTAAAATCGAAAAATAATTTTAATGAAATTGTTAATCGCTTACGCTTTACTAGTGCCACCCATTATTCAAGGATGAAATATCATTCTGTTTGCCAATAAATCAAGTTCCCTTCTAATTCGCATGCGTGTTTACCCTAGTTCGCCATTCGCCGAGCAACATCCCGCCCATTTCTAGGTGAGATGTGTGCTCCACTTACTCCCGGCTTATCCCCAACTGACACGTGCATAATTAGTGTGTTGGCAGGGAGCAAAAGTGGCTGGCAACCGGCTTCGCTGATTGAGTGGCACAGATTAACAAATTCGGAGGCCCTGGGCTGTGGCGCCGAACAACAAACAACAATCGCAGTTGCTGCGGCATGTTTGTGCGTCAAAACACAAAATACACTCGAGGCGAACAATTTAATTCGTTTGGTAAACAGGACACGGCCGGATGGAAGAAATACTGCCGGATAGGTAAAAGTCGCCGAACGGCGGGAGGCGGACGGCCAGGATCTCCTGTCTGTATAAATAGAGGCAAGTGTTGGACCCGACTGCGTGGTAAGTAGCCGAGACCACTTCCTGTCAGGACGTAAGCCAAAGCCACACCAACACCAAAACACTTTGGCACACACACTTATTCACGGGATGTCGCACCTTGCTTAGCACACCGGCAGTCTCCTGATTACGCCCACCACTTTACCTGTTTCCATTGCACGGGAAAAAATCAGATATTTATGCATTATCACGTTTTCATACTAGAATTAATGGATAAGTATCTCTCATCCAACAATAAACTGTATTCCCGACGAATATGGTTGCGAAATGCCATAAAGCTGCAACAATTTGCATTATTTAAAACATATTAAATAGCGCATTAATTACCGAGAATAATTTATATACTTAATGGCGGAAAGCATACGGGTCGTGCTTTTTGCCTTTAGTGCCGAAAAGTAGTATTAAGTCTCCTTTTGAGGAGAACTTAATCAGATTATGCTCGGTTGAAAAAGTGCCTCTCTGGTTGCTCCACAAAATGTACCAAATATTATTGCCGCGGAACAAAAACTTTCTTAAAATAATCAGAAAAGTATATAATTTGATTCATGAAGAACCTCCTGTTCGTTTTCTTCTGTGCTTCTGAACACCCGCTTGGGGTTTCAGTTCGTCCGAGAAGAAACTTTTAGTGCTCTGCCTGCTGAGCCGTCGGGGTCGCGGCCATAAAAGTAATCATTTGTCATTGTCAAACGTTGTGCAAGCTGCAGCCAAGGAGTTGGCGGGAAAACACTTCTTGTCGCCTTTTGGTCACCTGCCAAATCCCTTTAACCGAGAACCCTTAAAGCGTTTTGGCGAACGGAACGGAAGCTGCTCTCATTAATATGCAACACTATCAGCGAGCGGAGTACGCCTGTCGCACTTGCAACATGGTTTTCAATTATT
This sequence comes from Drosophila melanogaster, assembly GCF_000001215.4. Lineage (NCBI taxonomy): Eukaryota > Metazoa > Arthropoda > Insecta > Diptera > Drosophilidae > Drosophila > Drosophila melanogaster. The sequence goes on along the minus strand of NT_033778.4, from coordinate 15,443,806 downwards.
TAAATTTTCATTAAAATTCCAGCAAAAAACGAAGGTGAGGCGGCTGCCAAAACTCAACCCGGATTCGGTTCGTTGCCTGGTCTCTGGTTTCTGGTCTCTGGTATCTGGCTGAGCCTCAGCCTGAGCCGGAGCCAGATCCCGTGCCCCCTGCCAATTTCGTGGCCTACTCGGAAATTTCGAAAAGTGTTAAAATCAGCACAAAGCGCAAAAAGTAGCAGAAGAAAAAAGGAGCGAAACAGCAGCAGAGGTGGCTGTAGAATAGCCGGGCGGAGAAATGCTGCCCGGAAAACTGCTGAAAATGCAAAGCTTGGTGGAATTTATTAAAAGGCCAAGCCAAAGAAAGTGCAAAATTGCTTTTGATAAAAAAAAAGCGAGACCAAAACCGACGACAGCTGCCAGCGGTGTAGCGAGTATCAAGGATTCGTGGACGAAAAAGGACGAGCCATGGGATGCGATGCGATGCGCCCACTCGTGTTGCTGAGTTGCCAATATTGCAAATTGCATAAATGAAGTATTTCTGGGCTGGGTCTCTGCTCCTGCTCTCGACTCCCCAGCCACACTATTTGAATTTCCATCTACCTGATCTCTTCAGTTTGCCCAACTTGGGTTCACCCCCCCGGCGGAGCAAAAACTTTCCCTATTCCCTGTCAGCCACACTCACACACTGCGTATACGTAATGGCTTGCGAACGAGCAGTTCCTCAGTGGTTCGGTTGGGAAGTGCTCGCCTGGAAGGCATAATCCCAGTGCCAAGTGCCAATAAGTCAGTTATAAATTTGATGTAAAATTAAGCAAGAGGCCAGGACACACAGGCTTCGGCATTACCACCCCGGCTCACAAATTGCTCGCAAGGACTGGCTGGCATCCTTCATACATTGTGCCCGGCTTTTGCCCTCAGACGAGGGAGTAGAATGTGCGGAAAAGGATCACACGGTCCATACACTAAACAAAATCTGTCCAGGCAGTCCTAAAGAATTTTTCTAAGCCTTAACATCAAAATTAATTAAAAAATTTAATACAACTGGTCCGTTTTGAAACAACCATAATGTTAACCGAAAATAAAAGAGAGTAGCTATTAAAAGCCTTGTTTAAAAGCGCATTATGTTTTGAAAATGATATGAGTCTTAGCCAACGAAAGAAAATTCTCTTTTCCACCATTGCAGCTCATTGTAGAAACTCCTTAAGTGCGTTGGTAAATTGAAAGAAGTTCCTAAATTTTAGGACTTGTTCGCCAAGTGTTTTCGGGCTGCAGCTGCAGCTTGTTAGCGTAACGAAGCCAAAAGGAGAGGCCCCGGAACACACATTCCCGGCCAAGATGTGGACGTGGCCGGAGCACCCGCATGTGCACGACTACGGCTTCCACGGGTATCTCCGCCTGTGGGCCTGGCAAATACGTCCTTGTCGGACTCATATTTTGGGGCATCGTTACGAGTGCGCCACAAGCAGCTCACAAATATTTGTGGGTCGCCATTCAGCACACACATACAGCACACAAGATGCAGCTACCGACTGCAGGCGATATTGTGGGTGTGGGTTTAATAATAGTACAATTTATTGATTAAAGTTGGTGGTGCTGAGGGCTGGAGCTCGGGTTCCGGGCACGACATAATATTATTATATGTTAACTCAGTCCCGTCCCTTGCTGACAAATTGTTTTTGGTCTCGGTGTGACATATTTATGATGTTGTCCAGGGTCAAATAGTTCTATTTACACTTTCTGCTAGTCATTTCTTTTTATCGATTCGCTGCCGGAAAAGCGCCTGCCAATGGCAAGTTTGTTTTCCCCAAAAGTTCCAGTGGCTTGTAGTGGGAAATACGAATTACAAATTTATGGACAACAAAATAGACTTTTTGGACTAGTCAGATTTGAAGAGATAGTGCCCGCAAAACTTTCTCGGTCGAGTTCTTAATCGATTTCGTGGCTCAGAAAGCAATTTGGGAATGGAGTCCTGCAACTTAAGATGATTGATTAAATTTCGACGAGGTCAAGCGTAATGCTGTACTAGTTTGTGCCCATGGATTGTTTGCCAGATATTTGTGTTTAAGTGTGTGTTAATAACAGTAGTGTTCATTTGATTCATTTGTCCTCTTTCGGGTTTTAAATGGTTAAGGGGTAAAGGCTTTAGTCTGCGAAGTTCTATCTTCGCTACTTTAAGTTTAAGTATCTCTTCACACACACACATTGTTCTATTGAAACGTTTTTCTGTGAGCGCTTTTCACGCTTCTCCATTCGTTTTGCCATTTTCTTTTTATTCCACCGACCAACTTGCAGCATTAGCGCTTTGAAATGGATGCGGCAATTAAAAGCCATCATCAGATATCCCTGGCACTCCTCTACTTCTGCTCCAGTAGAAGCAATTGGTAATCAAATAGTTTGACCATGGATGTCTCCATCGTGGCACTACCTCCTCCTCCTGCACCTCCTCTGCCTGCTGCCTTTGTTTCAGCTGCCATCTAATGGCACATTCTGCTCCGGCGAATGGCTAACGAAACTATATCATTGACTGCCAAGAAGAGCCAGCGGCATTGCCATTAAAACGTAAGCTGATATAACGCGCAACATTCTAGCAAATGGAATGTTTTCATCTTCCTCACTGCCACGCTCGCACTTACCCCTGAACTTGCCCCTCCGTCCGTCCAGCACTATTGCCATCAATTCCCCTGTTTATGGCCCTGCGGGTGAAAGCGAAAGTGAAAGTGGGAACGAGAGTGTCAAATTTCCGCTTTCAGCGCCAGCTGCATCGGCTGCTCGGAGGGATTTGTTCGGTGGGGTTTTCGGTTTCTGGCTCTTTTGGCTTCTTTGGCCAGGGGGTGCAAACACTCTCTACTAAGCAAACAGTTGTCAATTTCTGGTGGCGCAAATATTTTTTCCCATTTCGCCTTTTTTCCCTCCAAGAGGCTCACTTGGCCCGCACTTCTGTTGACTTCTATTCCATTCTTCTGTCAAATGCTAATGGTTGTAGTTGCACTTCTCCCTCGGCCGCCCACTTCAACCCGCCCACTTTGGCTGCAGCTGCAGCAGCTATATTGGATTTGGCCAGATATTGGCAAAGTGAGCAGCCAGGCGACAAGGTGACAACGGGCAAAAGTTTTCCGCTTGGCGGCCAAAGTGGCTTCCGGCGGAAGTTCAGCCGCGAAACATCGAATTAAAACATGGCCAAAATCGTTGTCATAATCAAATCGCTTTTTGGCTTGAGGCAGTAAGGTGCTCGAGTCTGACGATCTGATTGCAGAATCAGTGGATTAGAAGAAAATGGCTACACAGGAATAAAATTTGTATATAATTATGAAGGGAATTCAAAATTTGTCTATGGTTCTTTGCCGTACAATCAAACAAAAAATAATTTCTTTTCCCTTAAAACCGAAAGCACAAGACATCCCATCAATTAAGTAAGCTGCAATATAAAATCAATTATATAGATTTCAACTGTCAAAGGAAATTAATGCATTTAAAATAATAAAGATAAGATAAATTCAATAATTTAAGATGTTATTTATGATTTTGGCAGGCTGTCAAATGAAAAAACTGAAATATTAAGTGCACTTTATTTTAATTATGAAACATTGGGAACGTAGATAAAAAAGGCAATGCTGAGAACCTGTAAAAGGTTAAAAAAGTTGCCACCGCTTAAACTTTTGTGGAGATGGTAAAAGTTATGCTAATGAAACCAGATTGCAGCGAATGCTTCTGCATTATAAGCGCGAAAGTTATATCGTTACGAGTTATGGATGCCTTGCGGTGAATGGCAAGTTTTTTTTTTTACAGTGCACAGGACGATAGATGGTTATCTTACATGAACGCATTCAGCTGTGCAGGTCTCGCACTGACAACACATGTTCAAATGTTCAAGAACAATGACACTCAGAGCCACTCAACTGGATGTTTGTAAACGTTGCTCAGGCACAAGGGATAAGGCACAAGGACCAAGGACCTCTCTGCCAATAAGCAAAGCGGGATGAGCAGTAAGCAAAAGAAGGAGGAGAATGGTAAGGAGATGGATGAGGATAAGGAGAAGGAGGCTCGGCACCAGATGCAGTGCAACAAGGGGAAACAATACGAAAAGGCGGCAGTCAGAGAGATAAACGCATATAAAACACAAGCTCAGCCGGGAGAGAAAGAAAGAGCAGCTCGAGCGGCGAAACAAAAGCTGTAAAATTCAGTGCAACGCACTCGACACATCCTTTCCCTGCCTCCCAAATGTCGTATGTGTGTGAGTATGGCTGTGGGTGAGTCATTTAGTGCAACATGGGGCACTCGGAAGCGATGAGGTTGAGGTTGGCAGGACTAGCAGCTGGATGGCAGCCTGTCAAGCTGGTTTCACTATTTTTTTTTTTTTTTTTTTTTTTTTCGAGATTGTGCGATATCCGGCATGTGAAGGATGTTTGCACTGATGCTTCAGCCCCTTCCTACCCCCAGCTCCTTGGTCCTTGGTCCTTGCCTTCTACTTCTGGGCCTCCGCTGTTAGCATGTTAAGTTGCGATTATAGGCTGTTAGTGTAGCTGGCGATGACGAGGCCTCATCCCGCCTGGCCGATGATTGAGCAACAGCAGCAGGAGGCAAAGTCCCAGCCACTGTCATAGTTGGTAGAACCAACAAAAAAAATTGGTTCTGTGATGTACGAACATCCCTGAGACTTTGGCAGCAATTTAATTAAAAATTTTAATTTGTGTGTCATGATTTAAGTCTTGCCACAAGCCTTTGTGCAGTTAAAAGGGAATGATTACACATACTTTTAGCTGATTTTGATATTTTTAAAAATGAGCAAAACGTTTTCTCTAAGTGCAACTGGGGCACAGATTTGCATTCTCAATTGGACTACTGAAGAGTCGACAGCATGTTTGTTTTTTCTGCTGCAACCGCTGCTCCTGTTCGTTCTTTTCGTGCTGCTCCTGCTGCTGATGGCGGAAAGTGGAATGCGAAAAATGGATCAAGTGTGACTGACAAAGGACCTGATCAGGAGTCCTGCCAACATTAGAGGCGAGTCATTTGGCCCAGCCATTCACTTGCCATGCCCAATCTCAATTAGTTTGTTTTAGCATTCGATTGGCGTTCTGTTTGGCTGCTCGACTGTTGGCGCAGCAATTCATAATCGACTAATTAGGGGCTTTAAAAGTCAATCCTTTCGACAACATTGGTGCGATTATGCGGCGGAGTGGGGGCGTAATGTGGGCGAAACACTCATTAGCTATTCATTTATTAATCGCATTCGCCACTCGAGCTCGATTGCCGATTGAAATTCGAATTTATTCGCGTCGTTCGCCGCTTCATTGTTAATTTCTCAATTTAATTTAGTCCGCCACTTGGGCGCTACAATGGCCAATGCAGATGTCAGCATAATCGCATTGAGTTGTCATTAGTGTGTGACATTAATTAAGTTAATCGCCATCAGCGACGGCAAGAGCAAAAACAACGTCAACAGGGCGACTTGCGTGCGTGAAACAAGTAGAAAATCGAAAATCCAATTAGAGCCAGTCCATCAGTCAGTCAGTCAGTCAGTCATTTCGTTATTTAGTCATTCACTCATTCGGTCAGCCAGTTGACAGGTCAGTTGTTGGGGCTATAGCCCGATTTCAAGTCCGATTGCACCTCTTAGGCCCATCAGTAATTCACATGCGAGTGGTCTAAGGGTTTAGATACAATTTATCGTGCCTACTTTCCAATATTAACCCCACTTAGGCACCACTCAGATCTAATCATAATAATAAATAATAGTAAATAAGCAACAATTTGATTGCAAGGCCCTGGGCACATGTGATTTATGTGCTGTGCAAGCGCCTTCTCGACCTTGAAAGTTGGAGTGTTTGCCATAATTTCACGGGCAATTTGCCTTTTAGCCAGGCACATAAACTCAATTGCGCGTTAGGCTTAGGGTGTGTGTAAAGTAATTGGATTTACTTGTATAGGGCTTTTACGTTCAGCCAGAGAGCTAAGACCCCACTTAGAATAGCTCAAGAACTGTGTCAAATATATCAGTGAATTTCAACGCGTCTTAACCCCAACGCACAGCTGCTAAATGAAATGAACTCTTCGGCGACATGTTTGCGGTTTCATTCAATTATGCCAAGCGACTGCATTAATATTTTATTCATCGCTTCTGCATCCAGATTCCCGAGTATTTTGCTCTTCTCCTTTAGAGTAGCTTAATCAATAAGAACTGATGCAGCTGCACACGCATGAGGATTGAATGGTGTACACAGAAAAAATAATCTTGGTTTAAGCTAGCATACTTTAAAATAAATACTTATTTTAGCTATTAATCTTGAGAATGCTGATAGACTTCATATTTTTGCTTGTAACTTTCATAACTTTTTCCCGAAACCTATTATATTTATTATCTTACAATTTGAGCAGTGCAGTGAAAAGTTGCGGATAAAAGCCAACACGAAAAATCGAGTTTCCTCCGTCCTGCGCATTTATTATTCAGCCCGAGCTGGCATAAGCGTACCCAATGCTGGCTGCATATGGCCAGTGATCCGGGCTCGTAGCCCAGAAAAGATTTCATATGCAAAAGGGAAAAACTTTTTAAAGTCAAGACATTTGGCAGGCGAACTTAAAGTGAAGCTTGGCCAAGTAAAAAGCAAAATAAATAGGAAAAGGACAGGCCAAGGAGCGTCAAGTCCATGAATATTTCAAGCCGTACAAAGCACACTCACACACGGACGTACATAAGCGCACACACCCGCAAACATGAGTGGAGAGCGCTCACCCACGCATATGTGTGTAATCTTGGCGCTGAAAAGTATGCAGCAGGAAGAGCTGCTTCGCTGTCGTCGCTGCTTAAGCGCAAACAAATCATACGGCACTTTTGCCGCAGCAGACAATTGAAAGTGTGTGGGTGTAAGGATACGGCTTGTGCGTCTCTGTGTGTGTGTGTGTGTATATGTAGCAGAGATGATGCCACAAAGTGCACTCGAGCATCAAGAAATGAAAATACTATTTAAGCCATTTTATCAACATAATCGTAAATCATTTTGCACTTTTCGCATAAAAGTCGCCGTTCTCGTCCTCGTCCTCGTTGTCGCTGCCTTTGCCGCTGTCGCAATAAAGGACCAATTGTCTAGTGCATATAATTTGTTATTGGATTTGAGCAGCTGCTCCTCGGGTCCTGGTTACTGGTTACTGGGTCCTGGTCTTGGGTGTTGATTTTGCTGGCTTTGGCCATTGTTCGGCTGCGTGTGCGTTATGTGCATGTATTTTTAGCTTAACACTCGCCAGCTTTGTTTTGCTCCTTTTGTCATACATTTCACGCTTGGCAGGACCACATCATTATACACACATACGCACGAGTGAGTGTGTGTGTGGCAGGACACTCTCCACGTCCAAAGCTCGTTTATGGCCTGCCAATGTGGAAATGGAAGTTGTTCGTGCCTGGACCCAAAACGCCCACGACCACGCCCAATAAAATATGTGTTGAGCCAGGGGATTATCTTTGGCAGCACAGCGCCTGGAACAACATTGAAATATTTGTCGGCAAGCAAAGCTGCTTAAACTCACTAGCAGCCCGTCTCTCTCATTTGCGACTACATATGTTTATGGCACATAGTTTTCCTTTTAGCCAACACGTGGCCCCGGCCAAAAATCATCCAATTAAAATTCCATGCCAATGCATTTGCCGCACGAATCGTTTATAAATTGAGCAGAGCTGAGCGAGGGGAAAGCACGAATAATGTTTTCTTTGAAAATATTTTCGCTAACACCAGCCAGCTGCATTTTCCACCCATCCAATTGCCACCCCCTCCTGGCCATTGTTCGCACATCCAAAAAAATTGATATTTATGATAATCAAATTGATTTTTAATCATTTTAACAAGGTTCCATTGTGTATCGCAAAATAAATTGTTTACCTCGGCCAACGAAACTACACAATGAATTAGTGTATACCATCGGCTAGTGCGATGTACTTTTTTTCCAGTGTGCTGTTTGTGTTCACAGGCAAATGAGCAGCGAAATGAATGGGAAATGAAACGATAACTATGCCAGACACGTAAACTTTTCCTCTGCTGATCTATAGTACACAAATCGATGACGATTTGAATCCAATTAAAGCCACTGGAAACTATAAGTTTCAGCCACTCGGAGATTTCCGATTCCCCGTGCAATTAAGCAGTTTAGCTATGTGAAAACCCCACTTGCATTGGCCTACATTTGCTGAAAAGCCAAATCTTGCATAAAATAGGTTCATGGCTAAGACCAAGAAATATATAAAGTTAAATTACGGCCGCTGTCGCTGGCACATTTTACGGAAAAGTATAAGAAAGCTAAGGATGGAGAATGAGAAGAGCAACTATTTCCTTTCGGCATAATAAGCGATTTTCCGCTCGTTTTCTATTAAAGGCACATAAGATGGTAGACCCCAGGGCGATTTCTGCGGCTTAAATGCGACACGCCCACAGAAAAAGCAACTCAAGCATACATACGCACACACACACAGATATTCGAGTGTGCTAGTAGCACTCGCACATTTCCGAACGGCCATTGAAAGTGCTATGGCGATATGGTACTATACCAAACCATACCATACCATATATATGTACATATGTACCTGAAACCAAATGTATAAAAGAAAGCGCCACGTTCTGCGCTTTGTGGAAAAACATTCGGCCTTGTACCAGTTGCACTTACTCGTACCTCCGCCTCATTTATTGTATTTCCAGCATATTTTCATGTGCGATAGGAGCTGGGAAATGGGATTTCAAATAAGACTAGTGCCGTGCACTTGGCCACCGTAAAGTTTCCCCCAAACGAGGCTTTAATTGCAGCCGAGAAACGTGCCGCGAAGTTTTTGGCCAGCCAAATGCAACGGATTGGAGCGGTGTGGAGCGGATTACTGCCACTGCGAGCCCAAGCGAATCAAATTGCAGCGAACGATCCGAGTGAGATTCGCAATCAAGTTGTCACGACGTCAGCGAAAGCAGAGATTAAATGACATGCATACTTGCAGCTCAGCCATTTTGGCCGTGCCGTGGCCCATTGATTTATCGCAAATTGATGGTGTCACTCAATTGGCCCCCACGTTTTTCATTTGCAGCCGCGATCAATGCAAATCCGTTTGTCTATGCACATCACGTGGCCATTCACCTGAAATAGACGGAGTGGCTCAGTCCTGAGAAATGCTACGGGTGGTGTACTTCATTACACCCATAACACCAACTGCTCCATAAGGTACTTCAGGCCGAAAGGAAGTGAAATGGGAGTAATAGCAGTGATGGAAGTACTTCGTTAGGGGGAAATGAATTCACTGCACTGGAAGAAAAGTGTTATAAGACCTATGATTCTTATTGAAATGGAAAGGGTAAAGTCAGAGAGAGATAACATTTCTATGAAAAGAGCCCACTAAATTTAAAGTTTAAATCCTTGAGAGCTAGCTTCAACCTTTTCAAGTTGAAGTTGAGCAAAGCTTTTCTTCTTGTGCAGCTATTCATTGATTTCTCGGCACACAAATTTGTGGCAGCTCCTTGGCATATTTCAAACGCTGCAAATGAGTGCGGCACACGCTGCTCCTGATGGGCACAGGGGCAGGGGATGGGGAATGGGAAGTGGGGAATATGCGGGCGGCACAATCAGAGGCACCATCACGGGCACAGGACACATTTTGCAGCTGCACAGCCGCCTCCTAATAATATATGCAAAGCACTAACGACAGCAGTAATAAAAATGCATGAGGCTGTGGGCAGGCAAAAAAATTGCAACTGCGATAAAATGCGTGAGTGTGTGTGTGTGTCGGGTGGGCACATGAATATGGAAATTTTTTGGCATGACTGCCTGGCTGATGCAGGGGAATTACAAAATGCTCAGGCGCTCGAGTTAATTGCCGAGCACATGGCGTATGCGTGATTTCTTCGAATTTGCCTCAAAGTATGCAATGGCCATTGACCACAGAAATGAACTGCCACCCCGTGCAACAAATACTGCTGCTACCAAAGCAATAAAACCAACAACAAAAAATGCCAGACGGTAGGGGAAAAAAGTTCAAATGCACAAAGTTTACAGTTCAGACCACAGAAATGCCAGTTGGAAAAAAATATTGGGAGGGAAAAGTTTAAAATTCAAACAGCAAACTAAAGCTCACATGGCACACAGAGGGAAAACACAGTGATAATTAAACTTTCGACAACGAAGAGCAGACAGTATCACTTCTGCCTTTGCCATTGCCTTTTCCTTTGCCTCTGCCATTGCCATTTGCCATTATTCAACTATTTTACTGACACTCGTAACACTTGTCGTGGGCGGCCAGCCGTGGCCAACATCTACATACATGCTGGCCTGGCCAAAAAGAAAATACAGAGAAATACAAAACACAAAAAAAAAACGTACCAAAAAATAGACCAAGATGAGCACATACTATATAGAGACAACGACAAAGGCGGCCCAGATGGAAGCGGAGTGAGTAGTAAACTTGTAACAACATCCTTATGCGATAACAAGCAGCGGCGGGCAACAATGGCAGGCGAAACTTATTTGCATAAATAAAAATTGAAAAAGCGGAAAATAAAAAGCGAAGAAAGCGCAGGAAAATGGCAGCCAGTGAGGGGGAAGCAAGAGTGAGTGTGAGGCAAAATAAAAGACAAGTGCCAAGCAAATAGTGCAAAACTTTTCCTTTTGAAGGCGAAATGCAGCTAGCAAAGGCAAATACACTCATGTACTTGCACTTGCACCGCAGAAAGAGACGGACAGAGTTCTTATCCGGAGCGGAAAGAGAGATGGATATAGATTATGCGGCTGGTAAACGTTATTATTCTATTTTCCTGACGGCCAAAGTTTTGCTTATTGAATATGCACTGGCCAAATGAAATTATGGAATTTATTTAGACATCTATTTGGCTCTTTGGTCCAACTTTTGCCGCAACTATTTCTGTAACCTTTTTAGCCAGATCAGAGAATATATGTTGATGAAAAAGGGCTTGCGAAACTGTAAGCATAAATTACTCACATATTTTGGTAGGTGCTGGAATTAGGAGTCTAACTTTAGAAGTATTTCAGATAATAAGTTGGGTGTTAAATATTATTTGGTAAATGTGTATGCATTTAAATTACTAAATTTGGAACTTTAGTGAGTTTAAACGAAGATCTGTTTTAAAGAGTTTTCACTTGATTTCGGTTGTGACTCGCAGCTTTTGAAACATTGCAAATCAATATCAAGAAGCGAAATAAAATAAGAATTTATTTAATGGCATTAATTTTTAAGTTAAATAAATACCCACATTTAGACACAAATCATGATCTTGGGTATCAGCTTTAGCCATAATTTATATTTATTTGCGAGCCCGGAAAATATGCGCTGATTCAAATAAATAGAGGAAAGTCGGTGAGTGAGTGAAACCGCAGGCGTAACCAAAGCCCGCTCATTAAATATACAGCAGAGTGAAATGTCAACGTGGAAATTAATTAACTCGTCGCGAAAGCCAGGACTCCCCACTCTCCACTGCCCACTGCCCATCCCCCACTCGCATCTCCACCATTCCAGCGCGGTTGAGGTCACATCGCTGGCAGTTCTAGGCTCATATTTCAATCAAAACTGCGACAGCTGCAAGCCAGCGGCATAAGCTCGAACATAATTTTGGCAACGGTCCATCAACGGTTTTGGCCCGCTCGGTCTGGACCAGATTCGCCTCCTTGCCACATCGCCACCTCGTGGCAGCCGCGGCTCATCAATATTTACAAGCGGCGAGCCCCGAATTTGTCACCCCAACGTTTTCCAACGGGGCCGGAAAGTTAATTGCCAAATGACACAATTAATGCCGGAGCTGTGGCAGTCGGAAAAAGGCCACAAGAACACACCCACACAAACCGGCCAAAATTGACAGTTGGGGGCCAAATGGAGGCGGCTTAACCTCAAGATTAATGTACGGCAATTAAACGTTTAAGTGTTGATTAATGTGACTTTCTGTTTGGCCAGGATCAGCAGAGCCACGAGAGAGGCAGGAGAATGCAGTGGCCAGCTGCTCTGTCAATCTCACCTAAAGGAGAAGAAAACTCAAGCAGCTCGGCCTCGCGTTTTTCCATTTTCTCTGATTGTTTTCCTTGTCGCTTTGTTTGTAATGGTCGTCTTTCGGATGGCCATAAATTCCTTGAGTAGGCACTGCAACAACTCAAACTCAAACGGCAAAGACATTCGCATTTATCATCTTTACGGGTTAACTGCCAAAAATGCTTTGAGGCGCCCTGTGGAAAGTAGAAAGTGGGTGGAAAGTAGAAAGTGGGTGGCAGTACGAGTGGAATTGCTCCATGCCTCACCAAATCCACAAAGTCAAACAATGTTGTATGCTTTACTAGTTTTATCATTGCTGCTCTGGCTCATCGCCCCACCTCCACCTTTGCTATCGTGGTTTTCCCTGTTTCCTAGCCATATTTTTGCTCATCTTCCTTTATCCCATTTCACCCAGGGAATTTCGACTGCGTTTATCTTGTTGAGTAAGGTGAACAGAACACGAAGCATAAACTATGAATGTCAGATAAACAGCCGTTAGCTTCGCAGGACCAGCAAAAGCTGAAGGATTTGAAGGGTTCGCATTAGTGGGTGAGCGAATTTTAAAACCATTAGGTCGTTTTTGCTTTTCAAACGAATCCTTTCCGTCCATAAAGAGTGAACTTTATTGGCTTGGCTAGCATGGCATACTTTTGACGCAATCGTAAATTCCACCGAAATCGCCAAGGGAAGAATAAAAATGTTATTCGATTTGCAACGACAGCGAGCGAAAGCAAGGCCATTTCCTAGTAAAATTAATAATGGCAACACAAACTGTTATCTAGTTCAACTTCCATACTCGCGAGTAAAAATTGAAGCTTTAAAAAAGGAAAAGATTTCGTTAAGACTGCTTTTCAAAATTCTAATCACATTAAATATATAAAAACACCTTAGATTCCTAATGTTTTAGAGACGAAGACATATCTTCTTATTATGTCTCTATTTCACGTGCTTACGAATATTTAATTTACATGTAATGCGAGTGAAACTTAGTTTGTGCTTAGTGCTAAACTCGGCACATGTATTCAGTTGCGGATCAGATTTATCTCTCCAGCAATAAAATATTCAAGACACAAGCATATCAACTTACGATTTGCCTGTCCTTGCACTTTTTCTACCAATTTCACAGATTTCCATCAACTTGGCTCCTGCTGACAGGCGAATACTTCCCTACCAAGGAGCAGCTATCCGAGGGGAATACAATGGCAAGTTCTCGTGGCTGGCAAAACAAATGACTAGAAGAGGCTAGAGCAGCATTTCTGCTGATTTTCAAATGAAATTTTAATGAATGCAAACACACTCACATGCAGATATGCCATATACCAGATACCCATGGCGAGTGCCAGGAATCGAAACTGAAACTGAAAACTGAAACTGTTTTTCGTGCCATTCGTGCGTCAACGAAATGTGAAATCTCCAGAGCGCCAAGCGGCCAAAAATCTGTCTGTCCAAGTGTCCATCAGTTTCAGCCAAACGACCCCGAAGGCACTCCCACTTGGCCTCCAGTAAAAGCAGCAGTGTACATTTACAACTTTTTTAGAATCAGCATTTGGGACATTAGTTGACTTTTTAAAAAAATTCTTATATTTTTTTTTTCTAATTTTGTAAGAGAAAATGTAAAAGTTTTAGCTAAGATATGTATCTAATGCCGTGGAGCATACTTCGCTTGACTTAAGATATTTAACACATGACATTTTACAGGGTACCTCAAAGTCGACTCACTTTGCTTCACCGTTTTTTATTTGCATTGGTGGCTGTGACCCTGCCACTTAATTATTTATCAGCCAACAGCGAGAACCTTCAGTGTAAAACTGCAGAACTGCAAAACATTTTCTCCTCGTGTTCATTCACTAAATTAGTTGAAGCATACATCCGTTAGATACGATTCTGATGATGAATGGGCGGTCGGTTAATTGATACCGAAATTCGCAAATGAATACCCATTGTTCATTGTTCGGTTCGTCCTTTTTGGCCGCTTGACTGCTGAACAGACTGAACAGGAACAGGTAGTGGGCAATTAAAACGGCTGAGGCTAAGGGATTTGCTCCTGATTCAGCGCCATTGTGTGTGAGGCGGTGCTGATGTCTTTAATTAAATTTGCCTTTAGCCGCAAATCCTTTTATGCCGCCGCCATTTTGCTGGGGCTTCCTTTGGCATTTGACTTCGCCTTCGTCTGATGCCTTCCCAGTGTTTTTCTGTGCGGATTCCAAGGATGCAACCGCAGTTGCCCCCGGGCATCCCCAGCTCCTGGCGAACAGCGGCGGCATCTTGTGATTTATTATTAAACATGAATATGAATTCCTGGATGGAATGTGCTAGGCGAAGGCTGCAGGGGATTGAGACGCGAGAACTGAGCAAAAGAAAGAAAACGCTGCCAGGACCTGTTGGCATTTTTATGCCAGCGTTTTTATGATTAATTAAAATTTATGCCCGAGCAAATTATGCTTCCAAATACAAAGACCCATAGACCCATAGAGCCATAGACCCATGGACCTATAGAACCGCATGCGTATAAATATTCCTATTCAACGCGCGGGCATCAATTCCTTGTGGACATCAAGTCGCGTGATTAAGATTAAGAGGATTGTCATAAAGAAGAACACAATTTGGGCAACTTAATTGGTGGCACTCGAGGGGCGAGTGGTGAATGGGGAATGGTGAGTGGCGCGAAAAAAGCAAAACTATGCCGAATGTCCGGAAAAAAAAGTAAGAGCATTTCATATTTATTAAAGCAATAAAATAAAGTAGGAACCAACACGGTCGTCGCCCAGATAACGTGTCAGGACCCAGAGAAATATCACCGTGTCACCCACACACCAGCCTACACCCACACAAGCACTCGTCACACACACACACACACACACACACGCACGCAGAAAGAGACACTCCCACGCACACCACCATTGTAGCTTTGGTTGCGGTTAACGTGCAAATTTGTGTGCTTCCGTCACGATTGGCCTACGGATTTGTCGTAGGTCCCTGGGCAAGGATTCGACTCGAATAAGTTAGTGTGGGCAGGGCCATAAATTTAAAATTAACCCTTTACAAAAGGAGCACAGCTTTTGACCTTCAGTCGACGCGCGGCAACATGCTTAACCATAAATCCTAGGGACCGAAAGCCTCTTCTCGAGTTCTGCGAAATTAATCTGCTTTGCAGGTGGCCCGTTTGTGCATTTTAAATCAGTAAAAATAATTCCCAGTCACAATACGATTAATTAATTGAATGAGTTTCCACTCTCGAGCCAAATGGAATAATTCAAGCATATTGGCTCGGATGGCAACCGATAAGGGATATTCGCAGCAAAATGTCATTGCAGTAGCAGCACGCCATACAATAATAAATAAATGGGAAATACGACTTGGCTTCGGGCATTTTTGAAACAGGGCCGAAATGAAACTGAAATGAGGGAATAAGGAACGAAAGTCGAACGGACTGACTCAAGTGGTTGCTTCGCAGTCAAGACAATTCGAAAAATGCTTTTAAAAGGAAATCAGTAAAGGAATTTCGCTTATGGGCAACTGATTGTGCCATCGAATCGGGCGGAACAAGTTGAACAAGTACCGGAGGGTTTGGCGGAACAGGATGGAAGCGATTTTTTGTTGTCCGCTTTTGCCTTTATTTTGTTTTTCTCTTTCTGGCTGAAACACTTGGAAAATTGAATTGTTTTAGATTTTCCTTCACTTTGGGGCTCTCCCTGCCGCAGCGTATAAATCAAATTGGATTTTCTTGTGCACTTAACTCCGATTGACCGAATCGGAAGTAAACCCAAAACTCAATCACAGGCTATCGATGAAAAGTTCATTAGTAGGCTGGCAACGAATTGTTTAGCGGCATTTATTTCAGTAATCTATTGAAATCGGTTGAGGATGGCGTATATTCGAAATTTTCTGAATTCCCCCAATGACTGGACCCGACTTAATGAAAATATCAATGGAATAAAGCCACTGAATAGCTGCTTTTATTTCTTCAGCTTGAAAACGGGCTGCAATTTGATCGCCGGATTCGAAGCATTGGTAAATGTGCTACAAATGTGCAGCATTTACTTGTCGGAGATGGAGGTCAAGACCACAATCACAACTACGGAGTCACCGGATTCGATGCTTGTCACTAGGGAACCGGACGGAGATATGCTGGGACCCAACATGAGAACGCCTATGTTTGAAACTAACCTCTTCTTCCAAAAAGCACTAATCTCGTTGACTATCTTCAGATCAGTGCTACTTATTGTAGGTGCAGAATGGGTAAGTAGCTTTCATACGAGTTCAAATAATACATAATACTATACTCTTTCCAGAGTCACATATCCTGTCTCGTCCTTTGGATTTGTATTACGGTTATAACCTTGTTAATTAGCACTTGTAATGATATCATGCAAGATGACGAGCTGCTGACTTTTCTCTTTTCTACCATTTCTATTTGTGAGTAAAGAAGTAGTAGTAGTATGTGTATACCCCTTCTTAACCCTTAACTTTCGTTTTAATACAAATTTCAGTTCTTGAAATCTATTTCTGCGCAGTGGTTGCCTCCTTGGTTTTGAAATTGCAGCAAAAACTTCGTCGTAACGTGCAGGAATCGGAAGTGCTGTTCACACGAATGGAGGAAGTTTAATTAAATTCAAGATAATTAAACTATACATTTAAATTTGCAAGCTCCTACTTACAATTATTTAATTTTTACTTGTGTTGTTGCATTCCCAAATTGAAAAAGCATGTACTCATAATAATTTGGAAAAAAATACACAATATACTGCAATACTTTGTCATTTTCATATCTAAAACAATGCTATATAATGCTGACTTAAAAGCGTTTTTAGCTTAGTTATATGGTAAAGCATATGGTAATTTAAACAAATATTTCATTGGTAGTTAAGTTATAACATGCCTGGCCACTACAACCAATTTTTGAGCTACATATGTATGCACAGATTGCTACTTAAACATGCGTTTATTGTGGCTAAGTAATTGCATTTGCATTCAAAATCATGAAACATACACGAGCGGCGCGAAAACTTGCACATTTGCATGGGAAAATCCAGCAAATGTGCACACTGAAAATATAAAATATCGGGGTGTAGGAATCTCAAAAATTGATTGCACTGGCAAATTGGACAGGAAACAAAAGGCTGAAACGCTCGTTATCGCGATAACGAGTATTTCATCGTCGAAAATTGAAACCAAATATTGAGAGTATCGAGTTTAAATTCAAATTCTTACTTTTGCGTATGGCGATTTTTTGGGCGGTTCTCGCGAGGAGGTGGCCGCTGCTGCCGTGGGCGTGCCGCGTTTGTTGGGCCGATTCTTTTTGAGAACGATAACGCGCATGATGTGGCAGATATATATATATTTATTTATGTATATATTTTGTGAGAGAGGGGGTGTACGTGTGTGCGTGTGTCTCTCGGCTACTGGTATTTATTTACGCAAAGTGTTTTTAACAAACAACAAATTCGAGGTGTCGCCGTGGTCGCTAGTCTCTCTTTCAATTTTTCAAGTGATGGCCGTTCACAAACGGATTTCCACTCCTCGCGACATCGAAGTCGGATTAAGATATAGCTTTCGGATTTGGATTCGGATGCGAATTCAGATGCGGATACGGATGCGAAGTGTGTTGTGGGTGGTTGGTAGTTGGTAGTATTTTGTGGTTACAAGTACGTGTACGGGTGCTATTGCGACTGCACCCACATTCGGGTGGTGCGGTGCAGGCACAAAGGTCACGAAATTACAAAATGCAAAGCGAGCCGAGCCTCTAGCTCTAGATAGATTTTTACATAGTTGATGTTGCAATTACTGAGTAAGAATAGGTTAAACTACATCTAGATTAGCAAAGAGTATTGGTTATTTACAGTACATACGAGCTAGCTAGATTGATTGAGTTGTGTTTTATTGGCATTAGTTTGCACTAGCTTCTGATTGGTGAAATTAAGCGCTTGGCCACGAATTTCGACTACTTGGCTAGAAATTTGTTGTAGAAGGCAGGCAAAAGATTTGAAGTAATTCTGGCAGTGCTACATTAATTCGTTTTTTGTTTATTTATATTCTTTTCTATTTGTTTTTTGATTCGAATTCGTTGGGCGCACGGTGCGTATGCGTGATTGGTTAATAAAGCTAAGTTATTTTACATGGACTGTCGACTAGTTGGTTGCATTACTATTTTGATCATCGTTTGGTTACTTACGCGCTGCACTCAATTCAATTTATCTTGTGTGTGGCTATCAAAATAGAGAACAACTCGCCTAGAAAAGCCTGCCCTGAACTGCGCTCTAAAATTATGCATATATATTAGGAGGATATATATATATATATGAATGGTGTCTGTTTTCGGGATATATATATATTAATATATTTCAATTTTATTTGGATTTAAGGTTTGTGTTTCGTTTGCATTGGTTTCTTAGCTAGCCCCTCCAATTGCGCGATTGGCAGCCAATCGCACCTCAGTCGCGACGAAAAACGACGACGACGGCGCGTTTACGGATACGGATACGGCTGCGGAAGTACGGCTACGGCTACGGCTACGGCACTACGGCTACGGCTAATTTGTCGAACGGATCACCCAAGAGCGGAGCTGGCGAGCCGCGTTACGTATACGTCGAAGTGCAAGCACGTGACTGACTCGGAGCGACCGTTGCACGCTGCTTTTATAAACAGCTACATCGGGAGATGGCTCGAATGTCTGGCAACGCTTCGCATGCAATTTTCCGCGCGCGCTCTCTCTCTCTCTCTCTCTCTCACTCTCTGTCTCTCTCTTGCTCTCTCTGAAGTGACTTTTCCGAGCCCTGTTCGGCAACAGCTGATTCACTTGCAGGCCCAGAGGTTGAGGTTACAGTCAAAAGCCTGATGGTTTTTCCCAAACTCCCACGCAGTAATAGTTTGTCACACCAGAAAACACAGAAAATCGCACAGCACACGGTGTAATTTTGACTGAGTAACTCTCTTGTGAGGACCGCAAAAAAAAAACAGGGACCTAGCAAATGCAGGACAAAATCAAGCCAAACAGCCGCACTGACCACGCACAAGCTAATCTACCGCAGGACTAAGCGAAAGGCGAAGGACGAACCTGACCCACAGTTGGCTCCTGCTGGCGGCTTTCAGTGCTCCAAAAAGCGAGGGAGATGGCGAAACGCTTGGGTCACATGCGCAGTCGCCAATCAGCTGTTTGACCTACATACGAGCGCCAGTTCATCTGTACTTTCAAGCGTGCAAACGGGGGGCGTGTCGGGCGTCCCGACCCCGCCTAATGGAACTCATTAGATCTCGGCCATGAAAAGTTCACCCAAAAAGCTGTCAGCAACAGGTCTGTGGAAAGCTAAGTGAAAGCTTTTCCATGGCATAAACTTAACTTCGAAGTGGTTTCTTTTGCTGCTTTTCCAGCTTTATCGTGGTATATTTTCCCGCTAAACTTTATAGCTTTTCACCCCGACTAAATCGAAACTCACCTGAGCCCTTATGGCCGCCAAATGGATCTGCTTGGCTCGCAGGTCGAACTTCTTCATGGACAAATCTTCTTGAAGCTCATTGACCTTGTTGTACAGCTGACCCTCGATTCCACGGGTCTGCGTTCGATTTAGAGCCTCGATGGAGTCCTACGAGAGGAAAAGTAACCAGTCAAATTGATTATTTAAATAAATATTTTTGTAATAGATCTTGTAAAAGTTTACAATTTTTAAGAATAAAATGTATTTGTAATATTATAGATCTACTTGTAAAAGAAGGCTAGTTAAAAGCTTTCATAGGCAATACCCCAAATAACATATATTTAACTATCATTAAAAGCAATTTCCTGAAAATGTCTTCTAATGAGAATTGCCAAGGAAATCGCCGCATTTCGGAAAATCAGCATTGGAACAACATAAGGCTCAATTGTAAGGCCCTCCCAAGATTGAAGAGCTTCTTCTACTTTTTCGATTTGGAAAAAGGATGCAGGATTATAGCGGGCTTTGAGGCTTTGGTGAGCGTAATACAGATATTCAGTATATATCGTTTATCCAATCAATCAGTGCCAAGTTATATGATACCTGATCCCTTTTGGATCACAAAAATCGATAGGGAAGGAATAATCAAAAGAATGTTGCTTTATCATACAAGTAATCGTTTTTGCATGGGACTCGGATTGGTTACTGTTCTCAATTCTCTGCTGTTGCTAATTGGAAGCAAATGGGTGAGAGTCAACAGATGGTATTCGAATATAAAGGCTAATACCCATACTTTTTCGTCAAGGGCCACCAGGTTTGCCTCTTTCTTTGGATTTATATAACGGTATTCACCACTCTCATATCGAATATAAATAATAACTTAAGGAACCCAAATTTTGCACAAACTTTTCTAATAGTTCCATCATTGAGTAAGTGCCAAAACGTGAAGTCATTGCAAAAAAAATAAACAATATAACCTCTAACAGCTCTGGAGGGCTATTTCACATTGATAGTCGCATCTTTAATTTGTAAATTCCAAGACAAGCAAGATGAGTGTAACTCATACACCGAAATGCACACTTCAGATGGCAAAGAGTGCAGTTCTATCGAGAATACCGAACAGATATAAGCGGTTTTTTAATTGTATGACTTTACATAGTTTTTTGTGAAAGTTAAAGGATAACAGAAAAAAAAAACAATTGTGATATTGGCCACCCATTCAAATAAAATCTTTGGAAACATAACAAACCATTTTTTTTAAGTACCGACATGGCTGCGATATCGTACTGTGAGCTTTTATCATTTTGTGTATTATTGTGGATTATTCATCTCACCTGCAGCTGACGTATTTGCAATTCCAATTCGATGGCCTCCCGCTTCAGCGACTCCAACGCGGAGCGTTGTGACAGTGTGGAGTGCCGGTCGAAGACCAACTCGTTCCGCAGGCAGGGCGTCATCTCCTGCGGCGGACAGGTGCCCACAAAAACAATCACTTTAGTCCGCCGGACAGGTGTTATATGCACTACTACTCACGTTGTGGTCGCCCGCCTCCTCGCCGACCTCTGCTTGCGGCGATGCAAAGAGCCGTCTGGGAATCTTCTGGGCCTGCGATGGTTGGGCCAGGAGCCGGACGAAGTTCACTAGATCCTGTTGAGGTGAGACAGCTGCGCACTGGTTGCTCAGACTGTTGTACCGCTTAGCTTGGTCATTGGCCTGCGGAAAAATTATGATTTGGACACATTATTGACACAGATGTTTTGGTTTCCCTTAAACTGCAGTTGCATGGAGACTTAACTTATCTTTATCTTTACTTTCATATTAAATTGTGCAGTTCCAATACCCTTAAATTTTATAGTTATCTAGATCCTTAAGCCCTTCTATATTCTTCTTTGTTTGAATTTTATTCCAGTATTTATTGTTGTATATTTTTTCATCGAGCTACCTACCAATTCATATATGTTTTTTTCCATTTCCTCATACCCTACACCGGTAAAAAAAAGTGTCGCAATCATCAGGCAGGACCTGCCCACGCATTAGGCAAATTACCAGGGCAAATTGCTACACCGCGCAATTATAATAATCGGGTACAAATTACTGTCCAGGAAACAAAAGGTGCTGCAGAAATTAACTCGAATTCGAGGTGCCACTGGGCGGGCAACTACCACTATCACACTATACCATGTTTATGGGGTGCGACAACCACCTGCTGCAGTGATAAATCACTGGTCGGCGGGGCACTCACCTTGCCGGCAATTACTTCTGCGCCCTGCATCAGCGAGTCGGACACAATGGCGACCAGGTCGTTGTGGATCTCCTCCAGCTCCTGCATCTGCTGGGGCAGGGTGTCCGTGTGGTAGGCCTCCAGCATTCCATTTGTGGCATGCAGCTGCTGCACGTACGCATTATGGGCGTCGATGTATTCGGTGAGCGAGTGCTGGCTGGGATTCTGTCGGTGGGCCAGGTGGCACTGCTTGTAGTCCACACGGCACTGTGGATGGGGAGAGAATGGCAATGGCAATGGCAATGGCAACGGCAACCAACAAAAGGGAGGGGGTAAAGGTTCACAAGGGTTGGGTGGTCAATTTATGGGTAATCACAGAAAAGGGTAAATTGGCACACGCACAATGGACAGAGCATTTGACGGGCAATTGGACCGGCCCACACTGCGTATGCGATATTTTCTGCTTGAACAGAGTTTTAAGGCATCTTAAAGGCCTGTTCGGTAAGATTACTTTTGGGACTTCAAAACCTTGAGGACTCAACGCTTTTTTGTTAATTAAACTCACCTTTGACAGCTTCTCTTCAGTCTTTGCGATAATAGTCTCAAAAGACTCCCTGTGTGTAAATATTTTACGGCTTTGAACTTTGCGATGAAAGGATTTATCCAGCATTGGTCGCGACACCTAAAGAAGTGGGTAAATAAATTATGTATGGCATATCTTTCAGTCCCCTGCCAGTTTTACGAATGAAAAAAGGGCAAATCATCGTGAAAAATGAAAATTAAATGTGTAAGCCAAGTAAAACAAAGCAAACGCCGCGGCAAAACAACATTATTCGGCACTCGAAAAACATATGTCATTTCCCAAGGCCCCGCAGCGCCACGCCCCCACTAATTAACCATAATTAGAGTCTGCCTTTTATAATGCAAATTGGGATTTTTTTTTGTGCTGCCTCAAGGCCCCAAAAACACACATATGGCTAGCACATCCGATCGATGTGGTAACTGGTACAAATAAAAATTATCATATATTATTATTAGTATAAATCTGGCTATTGTTTCAAAGGGAAAGTAAATCAATGAATTCCCGCATTAAGTTAATTAAAAATATTTTAGGGCAAGTGCACAACAGTCGTCCGTAAAGTTCTATTTTCAGTGAAGGTAACTGAATATTTAACGCGACACGATAATGCCATTAACCCATTTCGGTTTCGGCAACTTTCTCGACGAAAACCGTAATTTAAGGGACTCTCACCTGGCGGGAAAGGACGCTGGCCACGTCGTTGCAGGCCTGTGAATCGGTTTCGACCTCCTGCAGGAATGTTTCCCATGCCTGAAAGATGGCCAAGTGGCAGGCGGGTCTGCACGCCACTCGGTTGGGTTTTTGGCAACTGAATTTGGCTGGGAAAATCGTTTGGGCCACTTACCTTTCTTTGCGTAATTCGGCATTCTTCTTGCGATAATTGGACACCGCAACTTGGAGGGCAGTTGCGTGTTCCTCGTACAGACGGGATAGTGTTTCGGAGAAATCGGATACTGTAATTGAATTAGGTTGAGTGAGCTTTAAGGTCAAATAAAACTAAGAGGCAGTCACGCTTTATGACGAGCCACAAAGTGCATTAGACACACTGAAAGCACCGGAAACGGATATGCCAACAGGGGAGAGGTGGGCACTTCCGGCTAAAGTCTTTGTGCTTTTCTCCCAAGGCAGTGAACAAAAAATACCTTAGACAATAAAATGTATTTATTTATTTACTTTTGAAACATTTAAATGTTTTAAAAACTTTTTACGAGTGTGATTTTTTCACATTTCCCATACTTTGGTTTGCCTGTAACAAAAGTAGCCAGTTTATGCGCAGTAAAGCACAAAAAGTCAGCCTCTTTAAAAGGATTGACTGTCTGTTGGATAATCCATCACATTTACGATTACTCAGGCATATATGAATATGGATGTTTGGCTTTTAGCCACTTAAGCTGCCAGTTTATGGCCCAATCGTTTTATGGCCTGCCAGATACGCGATTATAGCGTCACGGCAACAGGTTGTCAAATGTGTTGAAACTGAAAAGTTTCTGACACTGTTGTAGGCAACTTTAATTTAATCAATAATTTTTTATTCCAACTTCTCTGATTTCACATGCAGTTCACAGCAAAAATGTTATTAAAAACTTTACAGGCTACACAGAACTACTGGAAACTCTGATGTTCGCCAGTGCCAAAGGTGCCATCCGCTGGGACAACTTTCTCCGACAGCGCCGTAATTCAAAGTCAAAGTTATGTCGAAAAGTTGCAGCTGTGTCAGGGGATGTTGTTCGTTGGGTAAACATACTCATAGTTGGAATAGCGAATTTACGAGGCTTTGCTGGCTGAAGAGCCTCTGCCTGAACTGATTTATGTCTCAATCTGACGAACCGACAAAGACAATCGGCAATCGAAATCAATAAGCCATAAAAGCGACTACGGAAACTTATCAAATAAAATGCTGCCACATAAATTGCTTTTCGTTTTCCCTTTCAGGGCGCAACCAACGCCCGCTGTTTGTCACTTTTTTGTGCCACCTGGCGAGCGTGTCAGGTGTGAAAGTCTGGCACACGTCACGTGTACTCCCATGTGTCGGAATGGGATAGGAGTTGGAAATATATTGGCTTCTGGTTTAACTCACCTGTTTTAATTAACTTAAAGTTGACATTGTTCTGTGATTTGAATGCCTCGTTCAAACTGCTGTGACTGTAATCCTTGAGCACGCCGTTGTAGGACGCCATGCTGCCGCCCTGGGGGCTAAGGGAACCACCTCGTGGTCCCCTCCACCCAAAGATCCTCCTCCTACGACTTCTTCGACCACTTGAAGATTTTACCGAAGAACCTGCCGACGACAATATCGTTATCACTCACTGGACTTACAACAAATGTAATCCATTTTTTACTCAAACCAAAAATTAATCAACTCGTAAAACCAAACAATTAAATAAGGAAAACAAACAGAACGCAGCATAAATTCCAAACAAAACGAACCGAATTGAAAGCAAACAAATGAGAATTTCCAAACGAAATGTGATTTGATTTCGGGTGGTGGGAGTAAAGTATCCGTCAGGCAATGTCAGGAATTATTTTGGCCACGCCATAGTAAATACACAAGTCGGCCCTCCATTCCCCCAAACCCCTGGCCAATCAAACAGATCGCTGCCTTTTGTATTTATGCATAAATAATGAGTGAAGGCAGCTCCCCATTTGCCCCCCACGGCCTTTCACTTTTTCTATCGCTCCTATTTTCGCCTTGCACCAAGACGGAAATTCGAGTATTTCAGTCCAAGACAGCTCCTTAAACCCGAGCCCCATTACCAAAGTCAACAAAAGGACTCAAACAACAGCGGGCAAAATGGTGGTTCACCCCCTTGAATACTAAGCTCTAATAAATGATTTGGTTAGTTATTGGTAATTTAAGAATAAAACTTTAATTTTGTATTTATCAAGCAATGGTTCTCAAAAAGGTTTTACTTAAAGATAGAAGTATACCATCTCGATTTAACACTAATAAAAATTAGCTGTGATGCTTTTTAGTCCTATATCTTTAAGCTTTACTGTATGTAGGTTCCTCTGACTTGCTGGTCTTTAGTTCCTTTTTGCTCTGATGTTTGGCGCCAAAGTAAAAGCCAGGGAAGATGGAAGTCCCCTCATTTAAAATTCAATCAATAAATGAAGCGTAATTTCATTGCCGCGCCGAGAGTCGAGATTTCGTTAGAACACATTCGCAGCTAAAAAGACTCGGGGGTCCGTTTGTTTGGTATGTCTGGAGATTGTTTCACCCGGACTCCGCACTCCACCACTCGACCCCTTCTAACCAAGTCCAAACCCACTGTCCAAAGTGTCTGTCGTGTTTGTTTGGACACGCTCACACGAGGCTCAATTACTGTCCGACTGGTTGGCCCAATGAAATATGTAGGAGCTGCAGCGGATCGCCCACGAAAGTGTGCTTTAGAAATTATTAAAGGACCCGGCTGCATGAAATGCTCGGCTGTCGCATCCTTTTGGCCCCGTCCAATTTGAAGTAACATTGCCGGAATAAACAGGGCGTGTCCGAGATTTCCAGCGATCACGTAGCTCTTGATTTACTTTGCCGCTGGTCATCAAATTTGCCGCGCTGTGAACTTTGAAATGAATTCCAGTGGGTGGGCCTGGTGCTGTTGTTGTTACCGGTGGTTTAGCAGGATCTCGGGCTGTTCGAGCTCACGTGCCAGCTGCAAGGATGTCGTTATCGCTGTTGTTGATTACACTTCACGCGCTGCTAAGCTGACATTCATTTCGAAACGCCAGTCTCAACTGGATGTGCTGCTCCTTTTGCTTTTGCTTTTGCTCCTGCCCCTACTCCCACATCAGTTCTTACTAGTTTTCCAAACGAATTATGTGCGTGCCTGCATTTGGAGAATGCGCTCCAGGCACGCAACTCAGTTGTAGCTCCAGTTGCACTCGCAGTTGCATCCACGGGCACAGGTAATCCAATTATGCATGCGAGGAGCAGCTGTGGACCCCACTCAAGCGATAAGGTGGCACGATGGATATGCAGATGGGAAATGGGAAATGGGCGGGCGAAAAGTCAAGCATCCTAAGCACTTTAAGTTCGCCTTTCCCCTTTGTGTGTGTTTAGTACCAAAAGTTAACCAAGCTTAACTAAGCGAGGACGGCACAAGGATGGGTTTGCGAGCATTGGCAGGGCCAAAGGTTGAGTATCCTTGGAAAAACTGCGAACTAGAAATCTGAGAGTCCATTATGAGGATTGTGGTCTTAGTGTGCAGGAATTGAACGAGTTCGTAATGCGGCTAATTGAAAGGTTCAAGGGCAGAAAAGGACTGAACAATAAACAAAATCACTTCCGCTCACTAGTAGTCAAAGAATAAATTAATAACCAGCTCTATTATACCATATGGCATCAATTTTAAACCGAAATCAAAAATTTTAATAAATAACGATGTATTTAAATTAAATCGGACGCTAGAAAATTAACCTTATCAGTCACTCTAAACATTATAATGACTCTAATCCAAGGATACTATATTTAGATGCAGTGTTCAAAGGCATTCTCAAACTATAACATAACTCCAAACTGCGAATGAAAAGTTGCTTTAAACTAAAAAGGAGTTCCAGATTTTTCACATTCACTAGTCTTGATGGAGTTCCATTTGCTTGGAAAGTTCAGATATGATTTTATGAAGAGATTTCCAACTCAAATTGAATACCATCAAACTACTTGAAAGTGAATTCCGAAACATCCCCATATGCTGCATGTTATGGCGATCAACTCGAGGTTGTTTCTACGAGACGCGCGGCAAACAACTGTAAACGATTCGATTAGCAGGTGCAAGAGATGACTTGGAAGGCACCTGTCACCTTTGGAAGGCGTTCCGCCAGAACTGGCACCGCCCCCGCCGCCACCCGCCGAGTTGGATCCCCTGGCCGCCGCACCACTGGCTTGTCCGCCCACTGCTCCGTCGCACTGATCCGCACTCCGTGACCTTGCGCCGGCCATCCTTTCCCGATCCTCGCGCGGCGATCGCGCAAATAGGCCGCCACCGCTTGCGCCGCTCTTGCCCGCCGGACTCCTCGTCCTTGGTGAATCGTATACACCCGCATAGTTCTCCAGAGGCGGCGAGTAACCCCTCCCACTGCCATCCGCTGGCGCCGTGTTAGGGGTCTTCGGATGAAGCTTGATGACCGGCTCGCGGGCCTCGAAGAATGCATCGAAGTTGTTCTGGCGCAGATTCTCGCTACTGAATACGGGATTCTCGACGTGCACATGCACATCCTCGCGCAGTCTGTTGCTCTCTCTCGTGTCCGAGGAGCTGGAGCGGCCCAATCGTCCCAGCGGAAGGTGGAGCTTGGGCCGCAGACGCGACTTTCCGGTGGGCGATTTGCTGCCGGATGCGCTGGCCGACGATCTTTCCGGCGGCAGATCCATGGGCGACATTGGTCGACCCCATCCCGGTCCGAAGTGGGCGTGCGTCGGATCCGGCGTGGGTGGTTCCAGAAAGATGCTGGGGCTGCGTGAGCGGAGATCCCCATAGTGTTCTAGTGCTCCTCCTGCTGCCGAATCCTGATCGATAGCTGCGCTGCTGCGCTGGAATGGTGCTCGTCCTGGTCCAGTGGCACTGTTCCCCTGCATCTGGCTGGCATCATTATAATCATTATACATGGACGCAGTAGGCGGCCGCTGGGGGTTCCTCCGTAGGCTGCTCCTCTTCGTGGAGCCCTGATGCGAAAGATTGGAGTTATTAGAGTGAGTTAACGAGGCGCGCGATGTGCGGCGTGTGGGCGTGGGCGGCAGACTTTGAGATTGACACTGAAAAGTCGGTGGCGGTACTACCTCCTCGAAGTCAAAGAAGTTAGAGGGAACAGGTGATCCCGGGTAGGTGAACGGCGGTGAGGCTGGCGGAGATCCTGGGTAGAAAGAGGCTAGTGCTGCCGGAGCGGTTGCTGGCTGGATGGCAATGGGCGGAGTGATGGCCTCGAAGTGGACGGCGGCGTTAGTTGGGACTTTGTTGGTGTGGTGGCCGGCGAGGTTACTGGTGTTGGTGGCTCTGGCTGGATACTCGATGGGCACGAGCGGCTCGGGCAGGCAGTCGAGTGAGGGTCGTGGTTTCACACGTGGCGCAAAGAAACCATAGGTCATCAAGATGAGCTCATCGGCGGGATATATTACGTACATTCCTCACTGTCCCCATGTGGCATGGTGGCACAGCGCTAAGTGGATCTCAGCTGTTGGCTTTGTTGGGATTGTCTCTTCGTTTCTGAGGGATTCTTGGGGATAACTCTAATCAGGGTTAGGTGGGTTCGGTCTAGTTGGGTCTTATTCAAGTTCCTGTCTTTTTAGGGTTCTCAGTTAGCAGTGCTGTCAGCTGTCTGTCTTTTTTGGGTTGTCTAACTAAAGTGCTTTAAGTTACCAAAACAATATAGAGAGTATCTAGGTTCGTTTACAACTAGGGCTTAACGTACTTTCTGCTAGTCGGGTATATCACAAAGTGAGTTCAAGTTTAGTTCAATTCTCGGGGACGTGCTGTCATTTGGATCGCTGCATGTTGTCGATACTTAAAGACGATGCTAAAACGAGAAGAATGAACAAAACAAGTCAATGATTAATTAGTCGTAATTACTGAATGCGCTGCATTTTAGAACACGAAACAAAAAAGTTTGACCACAAAAACCAAACAGAGCTCAGCTTGTGCCTCATTAAAAATATTCCTTTCTGCTGTTCGCTCATTCATGCGAGTCTTTTTGCTCATTAAATTGTTCCGTTTCCCTGGAAGAACAGAAGTTACCACTCGAGGGCCAGAATTCGGGTCAAACTTTTGGCACTCCTTCTCTCTAAGTTGGTAAACAAAGTTTGACCGGGGGCAAATTTCTGGCCAGGTTTGCACGGCCAAGGACAAGGCCCAAAGATTTTGGGGGCCAGGTGGCAAATTGTCAGGGTGTCAATTGTACAATAGGCACCTATTTTTTGACTAATGTGGGATATGACTAATATTGCCCTTATTAACAAACTTTCTTTGTTTTATTAAAAGTTCATTAAATGTAAAACTACATAAGTTATACTGTAGCTTTTTCCTTTAAGTCATTAATTAGAAGCAAAGGAACTTGAAAGCTATAATCCATTTCCGTGTAATAACACTACTTTAGTTTATCTTGAAGTAAAACAATCGCTCACTGTTCCACAGGGTGGTGCTCAAACACAAATTAACAGGAATTGGCAATGACAGCCCGAGCTGAAAGTTGGTGAAACCACCAACCCACCACCCACTAAGTTTGTGCGTGTCTAAGCCACTTGTGGGTGCGAGTGGGTGTGTTTGTGGGTGGTGGGCGAATTACTGGCTCGCCACATGCAAGGCTTATTATTATGCCATTTTATTGGTCAATCGATGGACCCATATCAATTAAATTTGCATTAAATATTCATGATAACCGATGGTTACACGCCGCTTTAATTATCGGATCAGAATTAACTGGATGAGTGATTATAGCGTGCCATTGTCTTGTCCTCCCAGGCAAAGTTTATGGGTCTTCCAATTGCAGAATACGTAAAGGGATTTCTGGCCATGATATTAGCAATATTGGAAACTATAAAAGTGTTATAAGATACTTAAATCAGACATTCGAAAATTTAAAGATAAGTAGTTTTCACAAAAATTAAAATTAAAATTTATATGCGAAAGCCATCTTTATTGTTAATCAAGTCTCATGTATACTTATATTGCTTAATGGATTTTTGTTGCTATGTTGAGTAAACATTTAAAGCACATTTTGCATTGCTATTGGGCTTAAGTATCTTTTGCGATAGCAATTTCATTTTAATTTTAATTCCCATCTTAGGCTTTTCGTCTGACTAAAGCTCGTGTTTTAAAACGTACCATTTGCATAATTGATATATAATGGATACTGACCCAATGATATTCACCCACGAAATCTGAGAGGGCGGGTCCTTGGCCGGCATTAAAATCGCATTAAGCGCACAACGGCACGGGAAATCGGGGGAGATTAAATTCATATATCGCGTACGGCGGCCTTGCGTGTGCGTATGTGAAAATGAGGAAAACCCGAAAAGAAAACTTACAACAAGAATGCGATGCGATGGACGGTGAGAAGGGGGTGGCACACGGAAGGGGGGTGGGTATTCACGAACAAGTATGAGGAAAAGCTAAAGCCAAGACAGAAATTGCATTTCATAAATGGGGGGCTACACAGCTTGTGGCAAGGCGAGCCGAAAAGAAATCACGCAATTTAATTCAATGTGAATTATTTATTAGCTGCCAGATAGGGGCGGTCGCATGAATAATTCCCCATATTTAATGCCATGACGGTGGGGCTTCGAAGGTTGCAAAGGCGGAGGAGGATGTGTTGGTGGATGTGGGTGGCACAAAAAGGAGGAGCAGTCACTGCCGATGACACTATCCGTGCGGGGTACGCAAATATTTCCTTTTCATCCCCAACTTTCACCCCCAACCCTGCACACACACACACACACATAATTGAATTGTTTTGCTGCACTTTACCAGCTCGTTAAATATGTCAACATTGATCAATCAAACCGGTTGAGAGGGGGAGTAAGTGAAAGTGGGCGGACAAAGAGAAAGTTGTCCCATCTCCAGCTGAAAGTTGTAAAAGCCGAGGGATCCGGGAATTTCCTCGTTTCCCCCTCCGGCAACGACTGGCATTTTAAAAGCCTTTCCAACGACGAACAGAAAAAGCCAACCGAAAGTAATTTTGCAAAAATGCACAAACAGCAGCCCATGAAAGGGCAAATGGCAACTGCTTCTATTGAAATTAATTAACTACAGAAAACAATGAAGCCCGAAGAGCAATGTCAGTTCGCTTATCAGAACGAGGAAGCCAGCGGCAAATAAATTGTTATAAATAATCAAGCAGACAAACCCCTGGTTTTGGCTAGCTGCACATTGGCAAGAAGTCCCAAGATGCCGAGATGCTAATATGCTGAGAATGCCCAGGAAAAGCCGGCCAACTAGAGGAAGCAAACTTGACTCAAGTGCATTGCCAAGGCGGTACACGAAAACAGAAACAGAAACGGCTAGGAAAAAAAAGGAAAACATCGAGGAGGAGCAATGTGAAGGCGCCCATGCGATGCACTTGCTCTTCTCGGCCAGCGACATACATAATTACATGGCAGTGAGCCCAGAAGACGGGGCACATGTGTATTTATATTTCGAAGCGTATAAACATATAAACAAATGTATTATTGTTGCTCTGCACGCCGAGGTATTCGCCGTCTGCTATGAGAATACAAATTAACCAAATTCCTTGCAACTTGCTATGAAAATACGAGAACATGCTAAGATCAAGGCAACTTGCTTGGGTGCCTTTGACCCTGCTTTTGAATTCCACCTCAAGCCGTGGGGCTTGCAAAACGCTCTTCGCTTTCATTTTATTTTTCTAATTAAATCTAAACGCATATAAATAAATATTTGGCTCGCTAAGAATATATTCTCTGAAAAGGTTACTGGGATTGCTACAAAAATAAGACGCTCAAGTACGCTCGAAAAATTCACATCATTATACTTCTTATTCTGGAGGGTATACTAGACTTGATGAAAACTATGGAACAAGTGGGAAACGCCATATATTTCTGAGTAAGATACGAGAATTTAAAGTAATGAAATAAGGTTTCGCACTTCCGAATAATCGTCTATATCTTCAACTGAATAAGGGATATATGATAGTCTGGACTTTCTGGTTCTCTCACGTACATTAATAAACAGTGCGCATATCTAAAATTCTTAGCGACAACATCAAATCTGTGCTCTTCTCTTTATTTCCTAAATATTAAATATAATTGCTCTAACAGTGTTTTGTGTTTCCTTTTTAACTCCTTTTAAAAAGAAGATAAAAACATCGAAACTCAGAAAGTCCGTATGCGTAGTTAGCCTAGCTATGAGAATGCACATAACATAAATTCCTAAAGACGTTCAACGAAAAACGGAAAACAAGAAATCTAAAGCAAAGGTCAAGGAAAATCTACTGAATAATTTGGATGCTAAAGAAAAATTTCGCATGCTTATTTGATTTTCAAAATGAATACAACAAAGTGCATATGCATGCATATTTATATGAATTCAGCAAATTCCAATAGTTATTCAGTTTTCTTTAAGATGATAACTATACAACATGCAGATACAAATTTTGTATTAGCCATTAGTCCAATTAGCAAGATGCCTTTGACTTCACTGCCAATCAAAAGGAAGGTCATTCATGTAATGGCTCAATCAATCTCATTTCTCCCAGGAATTTTGCACTCCAGCTGAGAAAACATAACGAACAATAAAGTTTTGTGCTGATTTGTGTGGGCCATAATTCGCTATAATTCCCGTACACATCCAAATGGGCATAGCCATCAAAGGCAGGCGCAAAAAATATACAAAGATACAATGATACAGGTAGCATAGATATGTGATACTTATGCAAAAGGAAATTAGATGAAGATGGGGGTGTGCTGCGATAGCAAGGCAAACAAAGCTGTCGAAAAGAGTAAACTCAATTTATGAGAAAAGCGTTGGAAGAGGCTGGCAAAACACGGAGCAGCTTCAACGAAAATTGCGTATTCGCAACGTGGGCCCCATGCAGAGTTACCCGAGCAGCAAAACCAGGCGCTGAGGGTTGGGCCTCCGATGGGTATGGGCTCCAGTCCCCACACGAATTGAAATTCAGTCTGACATGCACAGTCTGACAGAAGAGCAGACCGTCATTTTCGGGACATGAACAAGTTTCGGGGATGGAATCTACATTAGGGTAATTAAATTCTGCTTCTGTTCATATCGCAGGTATGATACATACATATTGCTATGTTATCGTATTAAAAACTCGCATTTTATTCTTATTAATGTGGCTCGGATACCAATCAGGATAAACCAATTATTGTTAATCTATAAAAAAAAATACAAATATCCATTTCAATATTCAATCTTTAAAGCCTTAAAATCACGAACACAAAAGAGAAATTCAATACCCGTAGTGTTTTGCTAAAACCAAACTAGCTGTACAACAAATCCCAATAGAAATAATTCAAAAGTACTAAAACCAAAACAAAACCTCAATTTAAATGCAAGAATTCGCAGAAACAAAGAGCTCATAATGAATTGGTATTTCATGTACACCATTGACAGGGAATCCAACTCACCGTTTTTCAGAATTTGCAGCTAAGTTGTATTCGTATCGGTTCGTTGGGTTGACATTTCTATATTCCCTTTAAATTTGAATGTAACACAAATATTTGTTTGTTTACACAACACACGCACTGTTGTTTGTTCGATTCACTGGGTTTACATATGTGTGGCACATGAATGTGGTGCGTTTGGTTGACTTTCGGTTTTGGTTTGGTTTTGGGTTAAGTTTGGTTTCGTTTCGGTACGGTACTAGACTTAGTGTCTCGTTTCGAGTCGTTTCAGTTACACTTCCATTTTATTTTTGCAATTTTTATTCATATGTCGCTGGCACACAACAACACACACAACATAAATAATAATAACAACAACAGGAACTACGACCGATCGACGACGAATTTAGACTGAGACTCGAGCAGCTGTAAGCATTTAAATATTTTGACAATTCTTGTTTGTGTTCCGCCTCTCTTTCTTTTTGCTGTGCTTTCTCGCGATTCCCATGGCTGCTCTACTAATGTTGCTGCTGCTGTTGATGCGGCTACTAGTTGTGCGGTTGCTGCTGCTGCAGATGTTGCTCCTGTTGCTGTTGCTGTTGGATTTGCTTCTTTCAATGATGCTGCTGCTGCTACTGCTGGCTGTACGCATATTGCCGCCGTTGATAATAATATCATAGCGCTGCCATGGCGCTGCTGTTTGTCTAGCGCTTCAATTGGGAAACACTCGAGCGTTTTTGTTTGCCGTGGGTCAACGGGGCGTATGCGCGATATGCTTTCATTGGCCTTAGCCAGACCAGTTTATACCGCATCCGTGACGTGGCTCATCCAGCCAATGACGTCATGGCCGCTGTCACAGCTGTCACGCGCAGAAAGTGTTCAAAGACTATTTATAGACGAAACGGCCTCCCGCACCGAACGCCGCCAACCGCCCATTCGTCCATCAGCTGCTGCTGCTAATTTTTGCAAGTGTTTTTCTTAGCGCTTTTCTTGGATAGCAGCTGAAAATAGACAGAAACAGCGGAGAGTGTGAGGAAGAAATTGTCGTTTTTGTGTGTGAAGCTCATTGAAATGTTTGCGCGTACTCAATTTTTATTCGCATCTAAATATACATGCACAAGTGTAGTATACTACAGAGAATGGCAATCGATGGCAACCGTGATTACTCATACGCCCCGCGAGCCAAGCAGATGCAAAATGCAAATTAAATTGCATTCGAGTGCTTTTGCATTCCAAATGTTGGCTCAATCACAGTTGCCATTATGATTTATGGATTGAATACCATTGAAGAAGCCTTAAACACCGAACAATCAGCGAGGTACAATTTCAATTGCAGCTACCTCATAATTCTGGTTCAGTGAAACTGTGATTGCTAATTGCCCGCCCTCCAGTTACCTGTGTCTTTTGGCCCCCTTCAGCGTGGAATTAATTTAATTACCCAATGACAAGCTTTGATGTTCAGTTTTGGTTTAATTGTATTAATTTTATCAATGTGTTAACGACATCAGCAGTGTGAATTTCCCACTGTCAATTTAATAAATTGGACCCGGTCTTGGTTGGTTAGGATTGAAGGGCGACGGCCTCGTATCGAAAATGGGTCCCTGGTGACGATGAGGCTCTGCCAGCACTGATGTAGCCGTGGCCATCACACCCAGCAGGGCCAGAAAAATCGCTCCAAGATTAAGTTGCATCTTAGCTCGGTGGCGGGAATTGATTGATGCTTTGAGCGTTGAGATGGTGAGGCTTTTATAGCTCAGTCCCAGACAAACGAGTCGCAGATTGGGGACTTTTTATTTGAGCTTCTGCGATAAGCAGCCGAATGAATGACGGGCAAGTGTCAGCCGGGGGCAGATAACCGATTGTGGCCAGGGGAACCCAGCCAGCACCACCCAAAGGGGACTTCCCACGGTCCCGGATTATCAGCCTAGACTAAATGTAAATATGACGTTTCTCGCTGAATATTTATGTTGCCCCCAGTGACCATCTCCACCTCCCACGAAAACACTCTCCTTTTTAGCGCCCTGTTGGTTTTTCTGCATTGCAAATTACCCACCGACAACCACGGCAGCCATTCAAAGGCATAGTCAACATGCGTCAACACGGAGCCACGCCCACTGCCCTACGCCCCTCGCAGCTTCTGCCTTCTAAGCCGTACACAGAAAGAAAACTAATAAATAAAATATTCATATTTAATCAGATCCTATAGAGGATTGTCTTGAAGCTTTTAATCATCTTTTTTCTCTTGTTTGTCATTTTCTACCAACATTTACGATATGCGCGAATGATTTATATCTGTTTTGTGGGGCAATATACACGCAATAAAGCAACAAAAATGAAGCAATTAAAGCGGAAAACCCCTGTCCGTGAAAATAAAATTAGTCTCTGTATGGAAACGTCAGCAACTACAAATGTTTTTAATAACTGAGCAGCTAGTTTTACAACAGATAATTCGGCCTGTCCGTGTGCCGATATCTTTCACATTACCTAATTTTAAACTATTTCTTGTAAAAATTTGGATTCTTTTTCAGTGCATGATGAGAACATCTAGAAAGCGGGTTTTTGGGTGCACGGATGCGGAGGTGCAAAGTGCAGCTGCAGCAACACAAGAAATTGCCCCTTGGCTCGATTAGAGCACTTTGTTAGTTTTCTCGCAGCAGAATGGGGCTGCAAAAGAGGTTGAACGTGGCGCTACCCTTTAAATGACTCGACATTTTGACATTTTGAGTAATTTTGCACTTGCGTTTTATTGTTTGTGTGCTTACTTTTTAGGAGGAAAAAAAAGCGGTTATAGTCACGGCTCATTAGGCTTTAAAAACGCTTCACTTACGCTGGTAGTTTAGGAAAAACGGGGTAAGCTGCATTGATTGACGCAGTTTCCGCTTCAGCAAAGTACGCAAAACCCCAGCAAGACAAACAATAGGTGTACATAAAACATAAAAATGTTATTGTTTATCAAATCGATTTGAATTGACCTCAGCATTCAATATCAGTTTACGAAAATTCCTTTTATGTTCTCTTCGGCAGCTATAAATCAAATAAATCAAACGGAATTCCAAATAAAATTAATCCATTTCCATGGTTAGCGCATTAAAAAATAAATGTTTGGCTTGCGCGTAAACAGAGGAATAGATTGTGAATGTAAACATCGGTGGGAGACAGGCAAATTGCGGTATTAGTCAATCAATCACAGCCGATGGCTAATGGCAGAAAAGTCGACTTTTTGGCCCAGAACTAAGAACTGGGCTAAGAAATTTTAGCTTAACTGGTGCAAAAAGTTTAACGTTTGCTCTTGCCATTTTGCCCGGCATTCATTTCGTAGCTGTGCGGCTGACATTTTGAAATGTTTCTTGCAAATCGTTGTTGAGTAGGCTAAGCACAAGTGCCACGCCCCCCAGCCCGAAGGCCTGCCCCCAGAGGCTAACGACCGTAACAAGAGTAACGGAGCACAGCAATGAAAAAAAGTATACTTACTATATATGTACACATATCTAGCCCACCCACGAAAAGGCAAAGTTAAAATTTTTGGAAAAATCACACGGCTACGAAAACTTGAATTTGAGCCGATAAGAGCCGCGTGATGAAGGCAATTCAATTGAAAACATGAAAAGTTGTCAACCGTGCAGAGTGGCGGAAAATCGGAAAATGCTTTCGCACCGTTCCTAGGAAACGGATACCAGCTCGAAGGTAAAACAGTCGACGACTTCTGGCGACTGCCAAATCGATACGACCTTGACGCCTCAAATGACAGCTGAGAAATCATTAAAAAATATATTCTAATTATGAGTGGCAACTCGCAAACGCAAATGTTTTGCAAATTCATCACGAATCAGCTCGGTTTCATTATTTCAAATTTCAAAGTAAATCTCTAGCGGCGCTATGATTTTGCCGACAGTTGATGGACAAACTTGTATCAGTAAATAAGCGCCGGTTATTTTTGCTCTACTCAAGCGTATGTACTTTGAATAATTGTTTCATAATAAATTTCAATAAACCTTCTTTGGTTTGGGTATGCTTTTATGTATTTTGTGTGTACAAGCCAATTCTAGGAAGTATAATTGGGATTTATTCTAATTGTGAATAGACAGCTTAATGGATTTCGGACAAAGTAGGATGTTTAAGCATGCATTGGCTTAGCAATATCTGCTAAAATTTAAAAATAAGCTCTTTTTTCTTATTCCATTCGGTAATGAATATACAGAGTCTAACGTGTTTTCTTCTTAGCAAATATATCCCTTTTTGACCATCTAAAATTCAGTATGATGGCCGTGAAACTCATTAGCTAACCAGTTAACGACTTAACTTTTAACTTCACCTTAGCAACTTATTTTTGCAACATTTTTGTGGTTATCAAATGTAGTTACTTTTGAAACCGAGCATATAAAATCTTAGACAGACAAAGGGTAGGAGAAAAAGAAATTTATACGTTTAGCATGCAAAATGAGTTATTAAGTTTATTGTTGGCAGGTTCACAGAGTTTGCAGTACATCCATAACTCAGGGACTCGGATCAATAAAGTGCCAGAAAACGTTCTGAAATGCAAAGGCAGCCCGCCCGAAATAGGCAGCCTCGTAAATATGCATTTTCCCCTTGCAGAGGCAATCATAAATAAGCTCCGGGGATGGCAGATGGGCCAGGTAACCAAACCCGAAGCGAACAGAAGCTATTTAGGTGTGCTTGAAACGAGAATACAAAGTTCATTAAATACGTATGAAGGCAGGAATTCTGGCGGGGCACTAAATGCCAGTTGTTCGTCCCGAAAATGGCTGCCATAAATGCGCCAGCTCATTTCTTGGGGGAGGAAATGGGAAATGGAGCTGGGAGCCCAGAGCTTGGAGCTGAAAGCTGAGAGCTAAGAGCTGGAGGAATGGAAATGAGGTAAATGCTTCTGTTCCTACTTAGGTCCTGCCCCAAATGTTATTCAGACAAGATGAAGCACTTATAGCAACGTTGTGGGATGTCAGCATCCTGCCGGGAGTGTGAGCGCCTGCACATCCCTCCCGGGTATCACATTCGCTTTGTCTGTGTGCGTCCCGGACGGACAGGTGATAATGAATACACTCACGGCTTCGCTGGCGAACATGTTGCTATTTAAGCAGTTAATGACGCGTCTAAAGCTAAACGCCAACCGCAAGCCTCAACGACTACTCTTTTATTAACTTTGCAATTTCCTTAACGGCCCTTTTCTGCCTGCCATTTCGGTCCGCCACTTGGCCAAATGCCTTTGTTTCTCCATGAATTCCAAATTAATAATATTTTGGGTGTATTTGCTCTGCAGATTAGGCATGCAGCTTAAAATTTCTATTGGCCTTAGATTTAACTTTCTAGCTATAAAAAAAAATGAACACAATGTATTCCATTTAAATAAAATCTCATGAATTTCACATTAGTCGATATTTACAGGCAATTAAATATTCGAGACTGTGCCAAAGTTTAGCCAATGTTTTTCTTATCTAGGGAAGCACATACAGCAGGGCGGCTTTCTTTGTCAATAAATACTCTACTGTGAAAATATGTTTGTTTATTTTCCCGACAAGAGCGAAACTCATAATTTTTCCTTAGCCATCCTGGCAGTTAATCAAAAGTGGATGGGAAACTGGCGAAAATTGAGTAGACAATAAAACTGAAGGCCCACCAAGCAGATCACTCAAAATTGGTGCTTTGATAGTCGATGCGCGACTGCAGCCTCAGCCTACAAATTCGATTCGTCCTTTATTGAGCTGCCTTGTGATTGCCACACGTCACACGGCTCAAAGGACGTGCTGCCATTTCAGAGCTTCCTTTTTCCATTCTCCATCCTTCCTTCCTACTTTTTTTTTTTTTTGAAATGAACCAAAAGCCAAGCTGGAACTAAACCCACCTGACACATGTCGCGTGGCATACAAAGTGTCCAAAAATCATGGCACAAAAGGAGGGGACAATGTGCTCTTTGTTGGTCAGCAGGTGATTGCTTCCTGTGTGTGTGCTCCACCTCCCAGCATGGCGACATTGCGTATACGCCACGGGTGAGCGGGCAGTGTTTGATGGACAAAGCCGTCGTAAATCTAATTAAATTTCACACAGCTGCCCAAACATTGAAGCGGACACTTGTTGGCCCTCGAAATTTTGGGGAAAGTCCCGGAGTCAAATAGCAGCAGGACCGCACCGATAGCTATCGGGGGGTTTTCGCGCGGATAATGTTAAAATGACAGGCCATGTATAAATGCGAAAGCGTGGCGAAACATGTTGGTCGTTTTCTCAGTTTTTTAGCGTTTTTGTTTTCTTTTTTTATTTTTTGTATTTTGGCCATTCAGGAAGGTGGTCGTTGGACGTTATTAGCATGCCATCATCACCATTGCCGGCTGGGCCAGCAGTTCATGTAGAACGTGCTCAAGTGGGCACGGTCGCGTACCTCATTATTCCCCCCAAGGACCTCCTACTAACACCACTCTCCGTGGGGGCTTCCCCGTAAAATGTTTTCATTTGGGAATGGACCCGGTGTTTTCGGTGGTCTCGTTTTCGTGCAACTAAAGAAGAAATCAGAATCAGGTCAGCGACAGTAACGGCGGTACCAAAAACTTGAAAGTCACTTTAAGGCTGCCACACAAAGCCGAGAAGAGAGCAGATGAAATAAATGTTAAGGTCAACATGGAAGGAAACCGAGATATGCTGCCCGAGCGTAAAGGCGGGAGTCAAACCAACAAGTCTCGAAATATTCACTTTGTAATTGGATGCTGTCGTCTGCTGCCTGCTGCATACCTTTATAGCCCAGTCGACCCTCAA
Organism: Drosophila melanogaster; assembly: GCF_000001215.4. NCBI lineage: Eukaryota > Metazoa > Arthropoda > Insecta > Diptera > Drosophilidae > Drosophila > Drosophila melanogaster. Next base: position 15,403,807 of record NT_033778.4, on the reverse strand, counting down.
CAAAACCATACCAACGAACACCCACCGCCAGCGGCCATAAAAAAGGAGCTCAGAATGAATGCACATGGGCTTGTGTATGTGTACACCGCGAGTAAAAGTGCTGGAATCGAAGTGGGGTCCTTCAAGTGAGAAAATCCAAAGCGATGCAAGACATATTACAGAGAAAAACATAAATACTCTCCATATAATATTCCTTTAAACCCCAAGGAGTTTCCAAATCTTAAATATTTTAAAGTTTACATTGTCTAACCTATCTTGCAGTGTACCGGAGCCCAGCACTCTTAAATCAATACTTTTATTGTGTAATTTAAATCATTCAGTTTTCACCCAGTGTATTCGTATCTGTGAGTCTCCGTTGTTCTTCAGCGTTGTTTTCTTTCTTCACATAAAGTCGGTTTGCCTCTGTCTGTGTGTGTTCAGCCATTTTTTGTAGCCCCAAAGTTGAAGCGAATTGTCGTGTTTGTTTTATAGTTATTGCTTTTGTTTCGCTTTCGCCCATCGCAGTGCTCTATTGCCCAGCTTTTCCTACAGCTTTCTCCTTTTTTTCCCTAGCACTTTCCATTTTTTTTTTCATCCTCCTGCGGAGGAGTGCGCTCTTCTTGTCCTTGCCCCTCCTCCAGCTTATGCACATTTAATCTTATGACAGCAAAAATGTTGTAAAATTGTTTATGGCACTTTGCGACATGGTCAGTATTTTTACAGTTTACAGTTTACTCCTTGGGATCTTTTCATTTCGTACACATATGTTCCGGAACTACAGGAGCATTTACATGTTGCTGCTGGGCGGGAATGGGATTTGACGGATGGAATCTCGTGACGAGTGGGATTACGTGGATAATGGATGGAGGAATTGGGCAGCCGTGCGCAGGACCTTTGCAAAAAGCGACGAACTTGCAGGAGTGAAGAAAGTCACCAATGACACTTTAATTTCTTAACTGCATAGCATTCTTTTAATCACATTTCTCAGCTGTAAGTAGTTGCACTTAATTAATGGATACAGATTTGGGAATTGTGAGGTGAGTAAACTTAAAAAGAATTTTAAATGCACTCTGCCAACACGAAATATATGCAATTAAGAAAATTGCTTTAAAAGTAGCCAAATGACCATTTTAGTTTGTAATGATTTTTGTCAAACTTTAACTTTGCTAAAGAAATTATTTAGTTTATTCAAAACTTGCAGTAGTTTCTTTCACTTTGGCAAAACTTAAGCTTCCACAGAAACCCAAATTCATTTTCAATCAAGTTTTCAAAGCTTAATCTCCTTTATTAGTTGATGGCAAAGCTCTTAGCAAAATAAAATCATTGACAAAACTTAGCATACCATTTAATAAACTTCTAAATCAGACTATCCTTCCAAGTGGTAGAAATGAAGTGCCACATTCATTATTTTTCATTCGTTCTACACTGCTGTGATTTCAACTTACCAATTTCGAGAAAATGTTGGCCTTATCTGTCGTCGACAACCTGTTGGCTGCTTTTTCCCATTCACTTAAACGCTTTTCCTCTGATTCCGAATCTTATCTCTATTGTTGCCGCAATAATCAGGCGAATTTCATAAAATTCACTTGGCAAACGATTTGGTTTTCGTGTCAAAGCTCTGTCCAGTTCAATTTGGTATATATTTTAATCGAAATATATTTGCCAAGCTGTCTACATTTTGCTATATACCCGCATTTATTTGTATACGTTCCTTGTGTGGCCAGCAGATGTTTGTTAGTCTCGTTTTTGTTGTCGTTTAAATCTAAAAATTATTATTAGTAATTTGTTGGTCTGCAGACAGCGTATATCCCTCTCTCTCTCTCTCTTCTCTTTCAGGGGCTTTTCTTCTTCTATCGTTTTTGGGTGAAAATTGAAATTGGCTTTCAGCGCCTAAGAATTTTTATCACGATAATTTATGATTGGAATATGCGTGGTCAGTTAGCACTAAGTAAGTACATATATAGTAGACTCTCTCTTGTTAATATGGTATAGTATAGCTATAGTTCTGTCGAAAAATATAGTGTATTCCCTCCTTGTTCCTCAGGCTTCTTGTGTGTTGTATTTTTTTTTTTTTTTTGTTGCGAATTTTGGTCAGGTTATCTCTTTGTGTTATTGGGCTTTTCGGGCACACTTAGTGACTTGTAGCTTGGGGAGCTCTCATTATGGTCACGTTGAAACCGTTGTGGCACTGGCCCAGGCACACTCCACGGCGGAACGGGTTCAAATTGCTTGATTGCATTAATTATTCAGTGCCAACGTCGACGTCGTTACATCTACATCAGCGGCAGCAGGCCGCGCGCATGCCAAAGTTTACTTATGTAAATGCGCCGCGGTAGTCAAATAAACACAGAAACAGAAACTTTTCAGAGTTACAAGTACACACGCGGAGTGGCGATAGTAAAAATTTAAAGCATACTTTTCAGGTGAGCTGCGCTTTGATTTGCATCCAAAAACACAGTTAGCGCGCACACACACGCACGCACCAGGACTTAGGTGGCCAACACGCACACACTCGGACAAACCGACCAAACGACCAACCGACCGACCGACTAACCGAAATAGAAAGTACTGTGCTGGATACTTGTTGTTTCAGCGGCACGAACACCTAACTACTGCCACACTTGTTACGGCCTGGAGTTCAGTTCAGCTCAGCTATTGTTCAGCTGTTTTGGCTAAGTCTTTATTTGTTTGCCGTGCTGCTCTTCCGGCCAACATCACGTCCAGCTAGCGACTGAACAGTGGTTCCAAACGAACGGCGGCGACAACACTGCGTATACGCAACGTCCACAAGTCGGCTGCTTTATTTTCGGAATAGCTTGATGCGGCTGCGTGGGCAAACGAAGAGAAAGCAACTGGGAATTCCAAAGAGCGGGCAGGTGCTCTTGGCCAGAAAAGAGCAGTTATGGGAAGGGAATCAAGCAAGTGGTTGGGCCCTAAGCAAAACAATTGCCATGGAAGTTAATCATTTGGTGCCGATGGCGGTGTGAATACGGAATTCTTTATATACTAATTAATTGCATTACTAATGTATTATTCGACCGGCTCATAATCGAATAATGGAACTTTTTGACGTGAAACAATTTGTTTGCACAGCCAAGTGACGCGATACCGTACACATTCAGGTCAAAGGTTAATTTTTGTCCCTATCTCCCGACACATGTGAGGCCATTAAATAGCAGGACCAGCAGCTTGGTAATGTGTTATTAGAGGGGAGATGCGGCAGGATGGTAGTTGCCACAACAGAGGACAATTAATGAAGCAATCCACGAAGCAATCTGTTGCACTTTTGCCACGGCAATGCACGTAATTAAGTGTAAATTAAAACCAAGTTAACAGGTTAGAGGGCGAACGGAATGCAACGAATGGTGAATGTTCTAAGCGGAATTTTATTGAAATAAAATACCTCATTGAAATCCTCTACCAACATATTTTAACTTATTACTATTATTACAACTTTACAACAATCAGGGAGGGCGCTATAGACGAGTTCTTCGACTACCACATACCCTCTACTTAGCAGGGGTGATGTAAATGTGAAAGAGATTGCAACTAATTAAGTATAGTTATTTTAAAAAATTAGGCTTTCTTTAAATCGCATTAGTGAAAGAAGCTGTTCTCGTCTAATAAACATGGCTAAAAATAGGATTACCCGTTTACCCATCTAAATAAACGGTCAGCTAGAGCCATCTTTATGCTTGATCGCATTACAGTGATTATAGAAGTTGTTTACCCCAACCGCTAACCGCTGAATAGCTCCAAGAATTTGTTAGCCAACCTGGTCCTGTTTGCTGCCCATGGAATCGGGTTTCGCGCGAAGGTAGCGCAAATAAAAGAAACAAGCTTAAGCTCCTTTCAAATACCGTTCAAAGTTAGCAGAAAATCGATGCAATCGAAGCAACAGCAACAACAGCAGCCAACACGAAAGGACATCCGATTCGCAGTGGGAGATTTCGAGGAAAAGGCGGTGGGACAGAGATTATCTCGGTTGGAAAGTGAGAAAAGTTTTTAATTAAAATTCACACGCAATATGTTGCGCATACGCAGCGTTGCTCCGCCACCATCTTACCACAAATTCCTTGCTCATTAGCGTTCAAATTGTGCGCATATCATGTAATTTAGATTAGATTGAAATTGAAAATGTTAAGCGAACCAAGTGGCTGTCTCCAGCCAGCCATCGGAATTTCCAAGAGGGTTGATTTTGATTGCGTGGTCGGGGGAATTATTGCGGCTTTGGCTAAGCTCCTGCTAGAGAGTCCAACTTATAAATATTAATAAAGCCAGCAGCGTGGATCCTTCGTCCTGCACGGGCACATTCGTCAAGTAAATGAAGTCGTCATGAATGAAGCGGCCAGCAATAGAAACAAAATAAATAACTTGTGTAAAAATTCCATCAGTAAATTGTGGTCCTGCTCTACTCTCAATTTTTCAAGAGGTCGACAAGACAAATGGCTGATCAGCTGGAAATGTTTACATTATCTAATCAAAAATTATTCTAAAACATAGTTTAAAATCTATTTTTATTTATTTGTTTATACTTCATTTAGTAAGTTAAATATAAAGAAAGCTTTCATTCAATGCAGCTTATATTGTGCGGAAATTTATACCACATTATATTTGAGTTACCTGAAATTGGCCTTAGATCTGCTAATTTATTTATTTTTGGGTACTACATGTGATTTCTCTGGTATTTTAGTGTTCGGCTTGAATTATATATTTTCTATCGATGCGTTACGCAGAAATGGCGAACTTGTTGCTGGTGGGACACGTTTTGAGGATGCCTCATTGAGAATGCGGTTGGCATTTGCCGCAGTATTCCCTCACACACGCATACGTGTAGCACCTTGGTCGTGGTGCCGTAACTGCTGGATGTCCTCAATTATTGCGACAACTTGTGATTGGAAACTTTGGTAGATTGCCATCGCAGGACTTGCCATCTGCACTTTGACCTATCAAGTGTGAACGAATCGGAACTGCTGTGCGAAGTTTTACGAAGTGTAATGATTGCACTTTCAGGCGGTAAATGAAATTTATCTACTTTGATGTGGCCACTTTGTCAACTTCGTAGCCACATAATTGAGTTTTAATTACGGGTCGACGGTCAGTGGAGACGCTGTCATTGTTATGCCACAGCGATGCACCTCTCAAGTGGCACGTATTGGACCCCGGAGAAGGTACCTCCATTAGCGCCACGTTAACGGTAATTGGTCGAGTTGCAGGCCTGGAAACTTTAGTTTCCCTGACAGCGCGCGATTTCCGGCGGTATGCTTAATTAGGAATCCAATTAGCGTTGCCACCGCCACCGGTGCAATAATTAGAATTATTAAGCAGCTCAATTAAATGCTTATTTTGTTGAAGCAATCATAATCCCCAGCGGTTTACCTGTCTATCTATCATCTATCTGCCCATCTATCACGTAGCAATCCCCACCGTCCAGTTAGCCTTCAATCAAAGTTCCTGTAATTAGTGTTTATTTTTGGTCTACCATTTTGCTCAATCGTATCGATTTTAGTTTGCCCGAACAGCTAGCCCGCACACTAATTATGGTCATTTCTGGGGGTGGCATAACCAGGATTTAAGCCAAATCACTGGCAAGTTAAGTGACGAAGGTAAATCAAAAGCGATGACGTGCCAGCCATCATCGATCCGTGATTTGTCCGATCAGAAAGCCAAGCGCAAAAAGCCAACTCAAGCATCGGAAATGTGAATGACAATTTCAATTTAACAATTTCCATGCTAATGCTTTTCGGTGAGCAGAAGCCAGAAGAGCCATAAAAACACGAAGGTGTACGCTGGGAAAAATATTTCAACAGTCACTAAATTATCAGCTTATAGTTTTACATGATACTCGTTTGAGTATTTGACTTATATTTCAGAATTTTGGGTTAAATGCCAAATATGCAATAATATCTTCAATCATTGATGTATTTCAAAGCAGTTATTGGTCAAAAAATGTATTAAATAACCCTATGTTCTGATCAGCTTTTGACCCTATAAAGGCTAAAGTCAAGGGCTGAGTTTTTCCACGTGAACATGACACAGGGCATCAATTTGGCTGAGCCTCTTCCATTTAGCTGTCAGCACAAACAATTGAATACGAAACGAATGCCACGGCAGAGTTGTGTATGTGTGTGTTTGTTGGCTTACTGTTTGTTATTTGACAAATGTGTTTGGGCCATGTCCGCCTGCCACACCCACCTTCATCCACCGACCACCCTGCGTGTCTCCGTGTAGTTTGTTCGGTGCCCGGGGCTCAGGAGTTTTCGATTAACCGAAAGATAAGCTTTCAGATACATTTACCTTTGTTAAAATTTCATTAAGCTGCCAGTCCAGCACAAAGGCAATTATAATGCTGTTGCTTTTCGACGCACTAATTTACATATTGTGTTTTGCTTCGGCATTTTGGGTTTGGATAAGGTATATTAACAGTCCCCAGTGTAGCGCGTTCGATTCCGACAACAAAGTAACTAATTAGATTTTAGTCTATTTAATAAGCATATTATGTTTAGAGTAAATTTATATAAACTGTAGATGAAATCTACAGCCAGACCATTTAAACAGAATGTTGTGGTTTATCTTCACTTAATAGGGTATTATACGAATACGAAAGCAAAGTAACATCGGGTTTAAGTAATTCTAAAACGGCATTACTTTCCCTGATTCCAATTTGAATGTATAAACTGATCAGCAACCTATCCTCCTTCGACTGGTTGGCATATTAGAAAGTCCTTACAAGACGTGGGAGTACACTTTGGTTGCAATTGAATACCTCACGAGTGTGTAGGTGGTGCCGGGCAAGGACTTAATAAACTTAAGACTTTAAAACTTGCCACTGAACTGCAAGAAGACAAACTAATTGCAACACATGGAGCAACACAGAGCCGTTTTCCCCGGCAAAATGCCACTTGGCAAAGTTAAATGAGATGAATCTCTGGGAAAAGGGAAGGGCGGTGGGAAACGCGGAAATGGTGAAAAGGGAAGAAGGGAAATGGTGATGTCAGCACGTCGTCAAGCACTTATAGTCGGGAATTGTGCCAACTGCTTTTCCAGAGTTACTCTCAACTGTGCAGCGTAAATAACGTGCTGAAAATCTCGCTTAATGAACTGAAAATAGAATTAGAAATGGTAGCATGTGCAGCCACTGCAGATTCAAGGTTAATCCTCAAAGAGCTCAACTTTAAATTGAATTCAAATGCTGGAGGGGGAAAATGGAAAAGTTTAAAATTACACAACCAGCAATAAGCTAAGAACAATGGGGGAGATTTCGAAAAAGTAAGAAGAAGTTAAGTAAAAAGTCGATACAATAAACGAGTTTCACAAAAAATGGGTAACTGTAGCCACAAAAATTCAGCATTGTGCTCTTAAATACGAGTATTGTGGACCCCGAATGAGAAGCCCCCGAAAAACTCGCATTCTAATTAAAATCATGCAAATTGCTGTCAAAAACAATGGTCGCCGCATAATCCTGACCTCAAATCAAATCTAATCAAATCATTCCGCTGGCTCATTGGATACTTATACATCAGCAATCAACAATGTACTGCTTACAAATACGAAAGTGAATACAAATTCAAATGGAATTTCCCATCAACTTGTGTCGCATTTCAATGCCATCCCGCTGCAATTACCCGAAATCTGTGTGCCAACCATCCACCCAGCCAACCGCATCCCTGCGGTTTTGACAGTTGTGTAACGCGAATTGGGCCGATGTTTACTTCAACTCTGACATTTGATATGCGCTCGTACATCTTTGGGGGCCAATTAAGTAAATAATTCAGCCAGGGTATCCCTGCACGACGGCCAAGTAAATCATAATGTCCTGGCAAGTATCTGTGCTGCATTGCAGCTCCTTGCGAGTCAAGCACTTTGTGCCTAAGTATAAGCCGTTTTGGGATGCACACAAAAAAATAGGTCAAATAAAAGGGTATACATAAAAAGCAGACTTATATTCTAGAATTCTAGGACAACCTGCATTAATGGAAATATAAACTTTTGTAGTTTTCTTTCAGTGTAAGCGAGTGTCAAGCCACAACACAAACTTGTGAATCCAGTGGCGATGTGGCTTTCGCTGTTTGCGCCTCACTTTCTGTTCCAGTGGCTATTTCTGCACGGTCACGTATTACGTATTTTGTTAAACATTTCGATACCATTCACGTTCCATACAAAATTGAATATGCTTATTTATTTACGCGACTCTTTTAATATGCAGGACATACTGGGCAATGGAATTGAATAGGGAATAGCTTGGGGAAGGATAAAACCAGGCGGTTAGATCCATGCCAACCCGCCCCCCTCGAAATAGGAAAACTTTAGCTACACACTTGTCGCTCATGTCTAAACATTTGACAATTAACAAATGGCCCCCACCGACCCACCAGGTATTAAGTGGCATTTGTGATGTAATCGGGCCACAATCTATAACCTGCCATCTGTATTCTCATTGGCAGTCCAAGCGGTGGGTCATTTCCATGTGAAGCCAAAATCAATAGCTACGGGCCAAGCATAAATCAAAAATTAATAAACACAGTTCTGCTAAATACTAGCTTTCCAAATTCAAATGGAAACTGAAATTGCGGGTAAATCAGAGCCAAACCGCATTTTCCAGTTTCCCAAAAAATTACCACATTAAAGGTTTTGGAGTGTCAGTTGAAGTCATATTTCATAGTCACAATTGTGTCAAAAACAACAAGCATTTTTTCAATCTTGAAGTTCGATCAAGGTGTAAAAGGTGTAAAAGGTGTAAAACAACAGAGAAATAAATGCAAGTCAAACCGGAATTTGCCATGTTAGGTAGGTGTGAAATATTAGGGCCACCCCCAAAAACTCGGGTTTTCCGATTTACCTTGTGTGTTCCAATACAATACAGAAAAACTAAGCTAGCAAGGACATATCTAAATAAGATTCTTGTACTCGACAGCAGATACATTTTTAACTAACTTAGTTAATTGTCAGTTCAACGGTCTTAGACAAACTTAATTGATTATCTTATTTCTTATTCTAATTTTCAATCTAGTGAAACTTTAAACATGTGATTTGGCAGCAACATTGTGGTAGGGTTTTAAATATTTATCTTATACCATGAGCAGCAAATACTCCATCCTAAATTTTGGGAAACAATAAATAAATAAAGAAGAATTAAAAATCAATAATAAATGTAACAGTTACATTTATTTACCTTTAATTAAACAACATAACGGCAAACGTGAAATCATTTGAAAATATCCAAATTGGTTGTTCCGCATAACGAGGTTCCACGTTATCAGATCGAACTTCTGTACGTAAGCCAGTTACGTCAGGCTCTAACGTCAGACCGCCAGTGGCTGCAGTTGAAATGTAAATCGAAGTTTCATTCGGCAAGGACACAGGGACAGGACGAGTGGGAGGACACCAGGACATCGGGACATCGGGAATCGGGGCTGAAGGAATGGCAATCAACCGAAGAGCTTGTAGCGCATACACTTTAGAGTGACTTGGCTGGGTTATATTTAATTCATTTGGCGCTCCACTTCAACAACCCGAGAACCTTTTTCCTTAGACCCCGGCTAACCGACTCCTTGTCTCGTCTATATCGTTGTCTATTCTAGGAGGGTACCACACGAACTTGCTCAAGTCCTGCTCTTTGGCCATTATATATTTACATTTTTGATAGCTTCTTCGTCGGCGGTGTGTTTGCGTTCCTTCCACCATTCTTTGCCTCCTTAAAGGGGCCCGAAAACTTGAGTGACATTTCCGCCAGCGTTTTTCGCCATCTCAATTAGTTTTGGCCACAGACAAGCTACAGTGAACGGAAATTGCTTGCCATTTCCACAGTAAATACGAAATACAAGGAACAGGCTGCAACAAGTGGGTAGAGCGGAATATGGATAAAGTAAACGAATTGCAATCGTAGCAGGAATTGTGCATAAGGACTTTTCAATGGAAATTCAGGCCAGAAAAGCAAGAGCCAAGAATTCCATAAATCCACTTAAGCCTGCAAAATATGTAAATCAACACACACAACAAAGGCCACGGAAAGGAGTCACAATGGAAATCGATTGCCACCGGGGCCAAAAGGGAATTCTTAATGGTGCATTGACATACGGCCAACTGCAGCTACGACCCGGCCCACACACAAATAAATGTCAATAAAAAATGTATGCGCACACGGGAAACGGAAAAACTGAAAGAAAAAATAACATGAATGGAGAAGGCAAACAAAAGCCCAAGAATCAAAGGAGAAATTCTCGCAAATTTGTCAAACTTTGACACATTCGTGCTGAGCTGGCAGCGCATTCGGATTTTAAGTCCCACTGAGTCCATGGTCAGAAATAAGTACGTACAATCCATAAGTTTATGTCCGCAATGGAATGTTCACTGACTTTCCAAATGAAAAGATCTCAATCGGCTTGTGGAAAAGTCAAACAACGCATTTGCAATACCATTTCAGAAATATTAAGTTTTTTATATGTACAATCGTTTGTAGTTTTTAAATCGAAAAGGGGTCATGTTTTTCAATTGGAATTTATCCGCTTCTGGGAAAACGGCCCTTTTCATTGGATTTGAGTGCATTCGTATTTGGAGGGGCTTAAAATTGATTTATATCTGCCATAGCCATTAGCAGTCCTTATAAAAGTCAGGGGCATGTGTGTCATAATGGTGGCGGTAAATAATTGCCCACCCACACAGGCATACACCCTATGTACACATACATATACACGCTTACCGTTATACGTATAATTGTCAGGTGCCAGCGCCAAGTTCCGGCAATTTCCGGTTGCGCAAAAAAAAAAGTAGCCGACAAATGCGGCATACTTTCGGCCATAAAACCTGGGAAACTGAGAGCAAATGATGATGGGAATCCAGTGGCCAGCTTATAAATACCATTAAAACAGAAGCATAATTTTACCAAAAACCAAACCAAAACCAAAATGAACAAGCTTCTTCCATTAAAAGCTTAAACAGCTTGACATGAAGGCTGCTTCAAAACTTGTTGCCCTTTAAAGAGATAAAAGATACGATTTTTGACCTTTCAAGAGATTAAAATATTATACATTTCAGTGCCGAATCATTAAATACGCTAATAGAATCGTAACAAACTCAATATTTTATTATTCTATTCGTTATTATGTACCTATTGAAATAAATTGACACACCACATGCACTTTGTTAAGAACGTGTACCTATTTCCTTAATTATTAAAGGTTTAAGGCATAAATGCACAAGGAAAGTAATACATTTAAGAAGTCTGACATCGCCTAGGAAATTCAGAAGTATCTTTGCAATTTGGCCAAGCATTGGAATATTTGTCATACCCACTTTGAGGGCACATAAGCTCGTGAACGTGATTAAATTAATTTTCGGACCCTGAACACAACGAAAGTAAATGAAATCGAAAGGAATTGTTGAAGGTCGCCAGCTCATCAATTAGCTGCCAAAAAGTTGGTTAGACTCCCGACTCAAAGGACGGGAAATTGAGCGTTGTTGGCGTGCCGCACGGGTTCCTCAGATGTTTATAAAGGCATTTCATCTTATCAGTCGAAAATCTTGAGCACAGTAGTGTGGGAAGGGGGGAGGGAAGTGAATAGGGTAATTAGGCTGGCAGCTTGTTGCCTGTGTATAACAGATCTTGGGTAAATATAGCCGTTGTACGTGAAGTGTTAGCCAAATCCGTGGAGCCAAAGCGCCCGTGCCAAAAACCGCTCATTCCGCTGGGACTTTTACGTGACAAATTGAACGGTTGAGACTGGGCAGCTGCCAAAGTGCCGGGATGCCGTGATGCCAGGATATCAGGGTGTGAGGATGCGAGGATGCGAGGATGCTGGGCAGCTGTCATGCAAATTGAAAATGTCAAATGCAAACAGTGGAACTGAAGCGGGCAGACAGTTCAACTGTCAGACCGCACACACGACACCCACTCAGCCACCTCCACCCGCTTAAAGTGGGTTGACTACTTTGAGCCACCCATAGACGCACAGCTCCAAGTCGTCACGAGTGTGCCCGTGTGTGTGCAGTTATAACAGTTTCAAGGTCACTCTCCGGGATTTGGGTGCGGGGGTCGTGACATTGGACAGTAGCCTCTGGCCATAGTGCAAATGTGTGTGTGTGTGGGTGGTGGGTGGTGGTGTGACGTGAAGTTAACTAACACACGGTCATGTGTGCTGGTGGCTGCTCGGCAATTTCAAGTGCAAATATTGTATTTGAAAAAAGAAAAACATTATGCAATTAAAAGGCAATTTTGCCGTTAGCCCACACTGTGCTAGCGATTACCAAACACACAGGAATATAACAAAAACAGCAAATAAAAGTTAATTATGTCAAAACGGAGCCAACTTTCACAACTTTCTCGGAAGGAACAGTTCTTTTATCTAAATTGAGAAACTAGCCATAAAATTGCATATCACTACATCATCAAATTTGTAAATTGGGCACAATATAATTTCGAAAATATTTCTGCAGTTTTATGAAACAAAAACACTTTCAAAAACACAAATATTCCCTTCGAAATTTATATTTAATATCTTATCTTTGTTACCTTGAAACTGAGATCCACTCATGTATAGTATGAGTATATAATTATCATGATTTATCAAAGCACTAATTTGAGCAAAATTATATCTGCAAATTAAAGTCATTTAAGTAGTGATAACAATGATGGCTCGCCCCAATGAAAACTTTAAACTGTTGACAGTCTGTTTGTTTAGGGCCACGAACACGTCTTTGGCTTTTCCGCCTCTTTGTGGGGCAGAGTAAATATTGAGCTTCGAATGGCTAGCGATGGGGCAGTAGAACACAGGACTTTGCAGAATCGAAGTGGCATCTGATTGTGATGGGTTTCCTTGCCAGCACTCCAACCTCAGGGTCATGTGTGTGTATATTTGCCCGGACAGCAGAAATATAAATTTAATCAAGTGGCCATCGTTTATTTCCCTTCTGATTTCGACAAATTCAATTGACATTCGATTTTATTATCTCCGCTCCCCAGATCCAATGCCGCACAATTACTACACGCTTTGTAAATGCATTTCATAAATTTATGATACCAACAGATGACCATTTCCTCAAGGGATTGACGGTCATGTGAAATAAATACGATTCCCGACCGTTAGTCGTTCGTTGTTGTATGGGAAATATTTCACATATCATCGTTTTTCCACACAGTACGGCTATCTCATTTTATATCTCATTTTGCCATTTCAGGCTGGAATTTCTGTGGAATTTTCTGTTGGCTCAGGACCCTTTGAGGTTTCCCAGTGTTTGTGGGAACGCTGTTTACCGCCTTGCACATAGATTTTAATTAAGTCCACTTTCCCAATTTAATATTTACAGAGATGGTGTTAAGCATGAAAACTTTGCTCTATGCTGGGAGTTCCTGTCCAAAAAACTCAGCAGTTTTCCCGCCCACCCAAAACGAAAGCTCAAGTGGGAAGTAGCGCAAAACTGTTCCTTTCTGCTGAAAAAGGGCCCAGTTACTTTACGTTTAAAGAAAGAAAACCGAAGTACCACACAACATTTTAAGGTCGAAATGAAAAGTGTTTTCCCAACTTAAGAGAGTCCGCGTCAAAGAGAAAGTGTGCAATCTCTTTGCCTAAAAAGTTTCGGAGTAAGTCCGAAATCGAAATGAAATTATTATAGTGCCCACAAGTGGTTGCCTACTTAAAACACGAAAGGTAAGGCATATTTTAGTGTTAGTGGTTGTGGGTCCCAAAACAACAAAAGACATTTTTAAAATTATCCAAATTCATTTAAATTTAAATAAATGTTTCTAAACAGATTAAATAGATACAGAACCTTCAAAGAATGTTTAAAAAATGTAATTTTCCATTTTATAATCAGTTTTAGATGAAAGGAGATTTTAAGGAAAACCAAAAGGTTAATACCTCTGAACAGAGCTTGACAAACTAACCCACATGAAACCATCGCCTTAAGGAGAACACTGGAAAAAAGGATTATAATTACTTTATTTACTTTAATAAAAGGTGGTACCAGATTAATTCGGAATGCATAGTTTAAACCCTTCAGATTGATTGTCTAGGACTTTTACATATATTATTATGTAAAAATAATCACTTTCTTTAATTCAAAAAGCTTATATGTACAATGTATATTTCGATTTTATATAAATTGTCAGACTTGTATATGATAATTTTGGCCAGTGTAGGACCTGTGTGCCCACACAGCCACCGTAGACGCCGCAACTACAACAATGGCCAGCTTGACAGACAGAAACGGGAAGCTGAGTTAGGAGTGTAGAGGGGTTAAGCCGGCGTGGGGTGAATCCGCTTTTGTTTATCTACTTTAAACTAACATCAGGCACTTTTGCCATCTAATCCTGACCAACCCGACAGCTACTTAATGTCATCGGTGTGCCACTCGCTGGCATTTTCAACAAGGACATTTGGAAGTGCACAACGATTCTGGAGAGGAATGGGGGGAGAGGTTATCAAGGGTAGGAGGGAATCAGAGGTCGACGACGCTAAACGCTTCCCATTGAGCTCAGATTCACCGAGTGCAAATTGAATAATCGTTTGCGCTTCGCCGCATCTACAAAAAGGACCTCTTAAAAGTTCCATTTTGCCCCTCTTTGTGCTTGTGTGTGACAAATATCGATCATCAATGCCGGCTGATGGACGACTAGGACACACAATTGTTTGCGTTTATTCTAATGCTCCGCAAAACTTCTGACCAAGTTGTCTGAAGAGTTTTCCTTCGGCGAGTTTTCTTTGCCATGGGAAAAACTTTTGCCGTCCTTCTTTTGTCAAGTTTGTCATTTGTTGGACATTTATAAGCAAATCCAGATTCGGGTGCGGGTTTAAATGTTTGGGTGTGGAAAAGGTCCTGCTCCTGGACCATGGACTGTGGGTCTCGTTAGCATACGTACCTTGAAAGCGGGTCGGGTTTCCTTGCTGAGCTGAGCTCTCGAGCAAATGAAATTGAATGCCCATCCCAAGGAGTTCAACTCAACTGTGAGAGCTTTAAAAAGTATTTGCCAGTTGAGAATACATATTTAATTCATTTGAGACTTGCTCGAGCATTGCTGGACTCTACTTGTGGATGTTTGGAATTCTTGGATAAACAAGATGAGGTGATTATCTATCGCTTAACATGCTTCCTGTTTGTCTAAGGGTTTTCCCATACTTTTAATTACCAAGCACAAATTGCCAACTACAACTTTAAAAACTATTTAATGAAATAACCAAATGGTATCATTATATCGCTACTAAAAGTGATGATGTTGTGCATTTATGTAGTATATCTTGTATATCCTAATGCTTAGCCTGCATATAACCCCCATTTTTATTTGCACAGCGGGCCAAGTTGCATCACAACTCCCTTCGCTTTCAACTTTGATCCCCAGCTTAAACGCAAAGCACTTTTCACTTAGCCAAAACTTTGGCCAACAAACAATAAACCAAATACCAGAGACTATGTGCGCTGAGCTCTTCGAATTTGTCTTAGATCAATTCCCCGGAGCTCGAGTATTCTACGGCGAGAGTTGGCAAAGGCAATGCAAACAGCGCGGATTTAACTTTCGCCGGATGCCATTGAGACGGAGCCACTTCCCGGAGCCATGGACGCTCGCCTCTTCTGCTTAAGGTGGAATGGGGCAGATGAAATAGTCACACGAGGCAACCGAGCACTGGCATTGCCTTTGAGCCCCAAAGTCCCAAATATGTGCATAGCATTTACCAAGTGGCCAGCGGACGTTCATTCGGTGGCACGTGTGGATAAAATTCAATTTCGAGCCATTGACAAACAAACGTGATGAATACCTGGACTGGGGATATATGTAACATGGAATTAATGCGAACCAGTCGAAGGTCAGCCTTCTCTTAAACCATTCATTGAGAACTTCAAAGCTTTTGTGTATTTTATGTGGCCATAAATCGCCCGGATAGTCGTTTCTCTGTCCCAATCCTTTGCTCGTCCTGGCGGAAATTAATGGCCAAGAGATAGATACTCTGCTGGTTGTGCACACATAAAAAGAAAGTGTCGATTGCTTTCCAATTTGTGTAATTTGTTGTTTATTTTGTTTATAACTACATCAATAAATTATGTATCGTATCGTATAATTCATAATTATACTCTTTGAAAGCGTGAGAACATACTGGAATTGCAATTCGGCAGCTGGGTTCCTGATTCTGGTTTTACATATGTAATTCATTTAAAAGTGGTCATCCGTGCTGGGCTTCTGTCCCCGGATTTTCCACCTGTGATACCAAGTTTAGTACATAGCTTCGTTCGGAAGTCTGGGCGATTTTCAAAGAGTATATGCGTAAGTATTTTCGAAACATCGGCCAGCCGAAGATTATTGAATTTTCTTTAATGTTATGTTACGATTAACTTGATGACAACGTCGTAGATCGATATTGGGCTGCTACTTAGAACCGTTTCATTCTTCAATTCCCCTAGATCCTGGACACGTTTAGTTTAATTTTAGATTGATATATGCATGCTAGCTGGCTAGGCTGTCTAGTTACAATAATGTCTGCTCGAGTTACCATAATATTCATACCTAATTCTTTAACTTCTTAGTTCGCGCAGCGTAAATTGTGTTTGCAATAGCTTTCTCAGATTGGCTGGTGTACTTGGTTTCGTATCGTTTTGTGGTTTGTAGTTAGCTTGTTGGGTGCGTGTGGTGATTGTGGTGCGTTGTGTGGTGCGGAGAACCGAATTATTAAGGCCACTTATCCATATATATATGTGTACGTACTCGTAATAGTCATTAGTCAGTTATGCACACATCCCCTGCCCTCCGATCCGATCTCGCGTTTCTGCTAATCCGTCGCCTTTGTTTTTACTTTTGCTGCCCTACCGCTCCGAGTCGAATCGTTTCTATTGAGAAAATCGCTCTAAGTCCTAGTCCTAACTAAAGTGGCCTCTAGGTGTTAATGCTTGTGTTAAGAGTGGTCAAGAATAATTTCATAAATTTCGTGTGGCTCTAGTCTTGATAAAGTGCCAAATTTTATGTGTCTGTGTCTTCAATATTTATCTATTTGATAAAGCTTCAATTGCGCTTGCGCTACTATTTAATGTTGAACAATACGATTTTTTTGTGGCGGCTACTTTAATTATATTTATACGCCTATTAGTTCCGATTAGGGGTTAAGGATTACTTTCACTTGTGGTTGTTGTTGGTAGTGCATTCGCTTTCCTATTTCAGGTTACGTTTTTAAGAGTTACTAATGCCATGTCGATCACTATGCCGAGGATAAACTAATTAACTACGTTCTCATTATTGTTATGTTCAGCTCAAGTTTCTGCATCCATGTACATATACATATGCTTATAAAAATCCAGACGCGCTGCCCTACAAGTCCATCGAATCGACGATGGCACGCGTGAGACACATCGATGGCTCGACTTATGTACGTTTATAAATGTAAATGTACAGTAACACATATATGGTTTGTATGCGGCACTCGCTCATGCTTTAACATCGCTCTCTTATGCGTCGCTTTAATTAAAATGAACAATGGGATCGAGAACTGTCGACCCTATGTACAGGATTCGTGGGGACGTGTTCGTGTAGGCGGTAATACAATATTATAATTTCATATGTAGCAACAAAGATGGTCTAACTGTCGATGTAAAACACAGGAAACAAATTAAGCGCTGGCGTGTGTAAAACTAAATCGAATGGTAATTCATTAACATTAAGCTCGAGCTCGAGTTAACTGGATCACGGAGATTAGCGACTGCTGGTTGGCTGGCTGGCTGCTGATGCTTTAGTGGTTGCTGAAATAAAAGTTGTTGTTGCGTATGTTGCCACGGGTTCGCCAGCGGATGCAGCTGAGCAGGGCCACGCGGGCTGCGCGCAGCAGGATCTGGCCGTAGGCACAGCAGGCGCAGATGCGCCTCACCCGCTCGGCCAGGTTGCGACGACGACAGCGACGGGCGGGACGATGCCAGCGGGGCAAGTCCTGCCGGCGACGCCGTCACTTGCGACGCTGGAAGACACGTCGCAGAGCCTTGCGCCAGAAAAAGCGCTGCGATTTGTTCTTTGTGTGTGTCTGTGTGTCCTCTATTTGAGCAAGCGCCACATCCAAGTCCTCAACCAAGTTTAAATCGTCTTCGGGAGCGATGCGACGACGTGTAGGTGTAGCTGGAGCTGTGCGGGCCGTGCTTGTCGAAATGGATGCGTGGGGATGTGGAGTGGGTGGTGCTGAGGCTGTGGTTACAAAGGGTGCAACCAAATAAGGTCGGGCCTTCAGTGCCGCCATTGCTGCAGCCGATGTGGAAGCAATTGATGAGATGGAAGCCAAAGTAGCCACTGATGCTGAAGATTCTATATAGCCCCTGCCAACTTCTCCGTCTGCTGGTACTGCCGGTGATCCACCTTTTAGTGCTGTTGCTCTTGCTCTTGTTCCTTTTCCTGTTCCGGTTCCTGCTAGAGCTCCCCCATCTCCATCTGCTGTTGCTGGCTGGGTGGCACGCAGCCAACAACCAGGTTGCATCGTATCTTATCTAAGCCACGGGTGCTGCAGACACTCCGCAGCGGTGGCTCGCTTGTTCGGATCGAACTCGAGCATGGGCGTAAGGAACGAAGCGAATGACGCCGCATCCTTTTGCGACCACTCGTACTTCTCCAGAAGAACGTCCATTAGGCCCCAGGGCTTAAGGCCCGAGATATTTCGTAGCTCGCAGGAACGGGTAAACGACTTCGCCGCATATGTGCCGTTTAACAAAATCTCCCGCGGTATTGGACCCAGCAGCTCGATGATGTGGGCCAAATGGTCCTCGTCGCGGGTGTACGATTCGCCGGAGTGTGGCTCAAACAGATAGTCACCGGTGGCCAATTCGAATACCATGCATGCAGTGCTCCAAATATCCGCCGAGGTGTTATAGCCCGCACCGATAATAACTTCTAGTGACCGATATTGGCGCGTTTGAATGTCCTCGGTGAAGTGACGATCCACCCAACAAGCGTTGCCCAGATCGGCGATCTTTACGTGGACGTTGCATTCATCTAACGCCGGATCCTTTTTAGCCTTGTGCTTTGCTTGCGGCGGCGGAGGAGGTGTTGGCAGCGTTGAATTCGAATGCGGTCCATTCGTAGCCGAGGATGTATTCTCCACGGAGCCGCTTGAGATTTTTGAATCGCTGTTCGAGTTAGGCTTAGAGTTGTTGTTGTTTAGCTGATGGTTTGATCCCTGCTTCTCCTGCTTGGGTCGCAATGGCATTTTTTTGCCGTTTGATTGTCCTTTCAAGGTGCCACTTGAATTGGTGTTGGATTTATTGTTGGTAGTGCTATTACTGCCATTAGCCTGTTGACTCTTGAGCGCACTGCTGCTCTCGGCACTGCTGGTAGAGTTTTCCAGTTGTGGCGGCTGTTGCCCTTTTGATTGATTAGATTTGTCTATCAAAGAAATGATTAAATTTGCATAAGAAATCTTATTTATAAAAAAAAGGCATTAGTTCAAAAAGGAAAGCGCAAGTAATGAAAAGAGTGCGGCCAGAACTAAAAGTTTCGATAAATAAACGTAGCCAAGAAATACTATGAATTAATAAAAGTGCCTTAGTAAAGCAACTTTCGCTTCTCGTTTTTTACTCACTTTTGTTCTTCTTTTTCTTCTTCTTTTTGGCTTTGTCAGTGCCCTCAGTCAGCGGATCCTGCTCCTGCGCCTCCTCACTTTGCTCCGGGGGCGCCTTGCGCTCCTCCCTCTGCTTACGCGATGGCTGCCCAGCGGCCACGTGCACGTTATCCTCCACAGAGTTTGCATCAAAGTATTCATCAGCATCGGAGATTCCGGCGTCGCCGTTCTGCACCTCATTAGGATTGATGGCTCCTTGGCCATCAGCCTGCTCCAAGTAGTCCCTCTGCTGCTTGAATAGCTCCATGCGCTTCTTGGCCTTCTTCTTAAGCTTCTTCTTCCGGTTCTTGCTCATTTTGCCAGTAATAGGTGGCTCACGATACTCCTTGGGCGCCCTGCTCACCAAGGAGGGGTACATCTTTGAGTTCATGCAATACAACTGGGTGGCTTCAGTTGCTAGTGAGCGCACATGAGGCTCGTCCACGCACAGGAGGACATTCTCGGGCTTTATGTCCGTGTGGATGATCTTGCAGCACGTGTGAAGATAGTCAAGACCCTCCAGCACCTGGCGGGTAATAGTTTTGACGTTGGCCAGCGGAATACCGCGGTAGTTGGACTTCCGGATGAGTTTCAGCAGATTGTCACCAAGCACCTCGAACACCATACAAATATGGGTGCCATTAACGCCGGTAATCTTGAAGTCGTCCAGCATCTGGACGGTTTTGTGACGGCGTGGATTCGATGGATCGGTCTCGCGCACAGTCTTGAGTATCTTTATCTCGTCTCTTGCCGTCTCGGCAAAGTGCGGTGCCGACTTGACAATTTTAATTGCCACATATCCCATTGCTTGCAAATCCCAGCACAGCCAAACAGTTGAAAAGTGGCCCCAGCCCAATTTTCGGATGACATGGTAGCGATCTGATGAACAAAAATTGCATTAATTCGGTGCTCTTCTCGACAAGGGTCAAAGTTTAAAGGTTTGGGAAGAGTAGCGCAGTACCACTTAGGGAAATTAAATTACCAATGATCTTATCGGATGGCTCATAATCCATTTTAATCGCAACACTGTCACCTCGTGACTGACCAAGCGAATAGCCGAACGAAAGAGTTGTTCTCCGCTTAAATTCAATTAAAATACGACAGCGAATTCAGTTGAGTGCGTTTTCACGGGATTACTTCAATATTTCAGCCCAAATGTAAATGTATGATATGATGCGAGAATCAGTAGTTTGGCATTTGGAAGCTCCAAATGTATTCTACTAAAAATGTATGTCAACTTGACGTTTATTTCAAGGGTTGTTTTATATTTTGTAAACACTAGCCTGCTCCTCCAAATGTTTAATTTCAAAACCATGCAAGATTCTATTAATAATCATTTTTTTCAATAAATCCGCTTGGATTGCAAAGACAGAGAGGGTCGCATATCATGTCATAGCTCTATCTGCCGGTTTAGTCGAGCCTGTTTGACCGTTATCAGGTCCTCATTGCCTTATCGCTACCAAGCGATTGCTCAGATTTCTTTCGCCAAAAGCTGCAGAGCCTGGAAATGGATTGGGAAAGTGGCATGGACAGCTGGCGTTGTAAAATGTGTGGAGACGACATGCAAGCAAGGGGTGGAGCCACGGGCTTATGTTGGCGACAACATTTGGAGGAGACAGCCGCCCCCCAAATGGGTTGCTGTTGCTATTGTTGTCGTCGCCACAACACGAGGAGCCCTCTTTCTCGCCAAAAAAACAACCCTTGCCCAAATGGGGATAGAGGTCTGAAAAACCACCCGCTGTGCGTTCGATTTATCTGTGCTGTGCTTGTCTTTGGCAACCTGTTGTTGTTGCTGCTTCTGGGGAGGGGCTGGTGGTTTTTTGGATCGGAAAATGCCAATATATGTGGGTTGCTAACAGGTGACTTACCATGAAACAGGTCACCGATGTTCACGGGGTGGTAGCCACCCTTGCAGTAGTCCTCCATAAGCTCCTGGTCCTCGTTATCGCTGAATGTCTCGGATTCATAGGACTCATTGGAGCTGCTCCGCGGCGGCTGCTGTTGGTGCTCCTTCTGGGTATTGGGCTTCGCCTTCGCCTGCGTTTTTTTGGGTGGCTGATATTGATCGGGAGTACCTGCTGATCCTCCGCTGGATGTGGAGGCCGTAGCAGTTGCAGTCGCCTTGCTAAATGCGGCCGAACTAGGCGCATTCAAATGGCTATTATTAGCATTATCCGGTGCCTGCAAGTTCTCGCTGCTCCGATTCGGTTCCGGAATGGGATTGGAACTTGGTTTGGGATTCTGGTTCTGGCTGGAATTCGACTGCTCCTGTGGGTTAGTGCCATTCTGCTTGCCTCGCTTCCTGTTCTTATGACGCTTCTTCTTCGCCTGAATGGCCAAAACGCGGCGGTTGACGTCAGCCTTGTTCATTTCGCTGCTGCTGGTCGCTTCTATTTTCCTATATTACCCTTTATTTCCGCCAGGTGTAACAGCTGTTGTGTGTGGCAAATGGGAAGAGAAGAGGAGAGAAGACGAGTGGTTACGGGAGGGTTGATAAAAAAGGAAGTAACGCGACAGAGAAGTAGAGAACTGACAACGTGCACAAATCTCAATAAGGCAATGTTCGAGGTTCGGTTCACGCTTCTCGTTTTTTTTTTTCCTGCTTTTGTTGTTTTCTCTGCCCTGTTTTTTGGCATTCACTTCTATGGTCTGTTATTTTGTAGTACAAAAAGCAACACTGAGCTGCTGGAACATCTAGAAATTTCAGATAATAATCTACTTGCCTCGGGCTCCCACTTGTTCCCAATTAACACGGCTGCTGTGTCGATTTCTGCACAAAATTAGCACAAAAAATCTTCGCTAAACGGCAATCCCAAAAACTCGATTCCAGTGTGACCACAGCGATAAAGTCACAAAATACCATCGGGCTCTGGCAAAGAATGGGGAAAAAAAAATGAAATTAGTGATGGAATTATATTTTATACGATACAAAAAACAATAGGTGTATGACATTTGTATACTAGCTTAATTATTTGTAGGTTTGTAGGGAACAGCCTACCTTGATAATACATACATTTTCTTATTACATTTTTTTTTATCAAATCCAAAGCAAAACCCATACTTTTAGAAAAAAAATTTTTTTTAACATTTTTTGGAAACATAAAATATGTATCGTACACATTAAAGACCAGCTTCACTTTATTATTTATATAATAAATAAAACTTCTGCTACAAGCCAGAAAAAGCTAAAATGTAGCCAAATATAGCATGGACCCAAACCAGCGGGAGCACTAACAACTCGTAACGTAAGCGCAGCACGTAACATTTCCGCTATCTCACTCGCACGTTCAGCTACATAGTGCGGACTCACTTGCACCTAGTAGTATTCGATCCGCTTGGAAATTTTGCTCGCCGTTTGCTTTCTCAAAGGCTCAAAAAAATGCAGCTACCACCGACTTACCTGGCTTCGCAAGTGAACGCGAACTAAGCCAATAGCATCTCGATTCGCCGGCGTTGCGCAGCGTTCGCAAATGCAGCTGAAACGAGCAAAAAACACGCGCACAACGAAAAATCCGCAAGTGGAAAAAACTGCTACGGAAAAATCAACTCTGCCAGCAAACAGTGTTGCAAATCGATGGAGTTAAACAGCTGAGTGGTTAGTGTTGACTGACAGCCGAGTACGGCAACTTACAACACTGTAGGCGTTTTGGCGCGATTTTAGGTTTTGGAGGGAAACTGCATCTAGTGAAAAATCGTGGCCAGTTGTAATTCGAGCAGTGCGCTGGCACGACGTGGTGATAAAAAAGGAAAACTAATAGAATTATACTGACTAGTGATAATTAACCGGACGTGCCCATCTGTTAATTCAGCCAAGTGGTATCTTTACAACCGTTTAGCCAACAACCAAATTGCTATCAGAAATATATATTATACACACTTACTATGGCCCAGCCATCGGTAGCTGCATTTTTCACAAACCGCAAACGCGCCGCCTTGGATGATGCTATCAGTATCAAGAACAGGGTAAGACTTCCGTCCCAGCAACGTGACTCCAGATACAAAAGTATCTGCAAGGACGTTCTGCCAATACAGGCATTTTAAAAATGGATTTGTTTTGCAGCGTTTGGTGGAACCCGCTGAAACCGTCTCTCCTGCCTCCGCCCCTTCCCAGTTGCCAGCCGGCGACCAGGATGCGGATCTAGACACCCTGAAGGCGGCGGCCACGGGCATGCGTACCCGATCCGGACGCACTGCCCGACTAATTGTCACCGCCGCTCAAGAGAGCAAAAAGAAGACACCGGCTGCCGCCAAGATGGAGCCACACATCAAGCAGCCCAAGCTGGTGCAATTCATTAAAAAGGGCACTCTGTCGCCCAGGAAACAGGCTCAGTCCAGTAAGCTGGACGAGGAGGAGCTGCAGCAGTCGTCGGCCATAAGCGAGCACACGCCCAAGGTTAACTTCACCATCACAAGCCAGCAGAATGCGGACAATGTGCAGCGTGGCCTGCGCACACCCACCAAGCAGATCCTCAAGGATGCCTCGCCGATCAAGGCGGATCTCCGCCGTCAGCTCACTTTCGACGAGGTAAAAACGAAGGTATCGCGGAGTGCCAAGCTGCAGGAACTCAAGGCAGTGCTGGCCCTTAAGGCGGCGCTCGAGCAGAAGCGCAAGGAGCAGGAGGAGCGCAACAGGAAACTCCGCGACGCTGGCCCCTCCCCATCGAAGTCCAAGATGAGCGTGCAGCTCAAGGAATTCGACACAATCGAACTGGAGGTGCTTATAAGGTGAGCTTTATGCTTATATAAGAAGTTTTATGGGTACTGAACCAAATTCGGCTTCAAATACTTAAAAGAGATTGAAGCTATATTGAACATCATGTTGTGTCCTATAGTTTCAAGTCCTCTCGAATCAACAATTTCTTTTTAAATTTCTTTGAGGTTGTTTGATACTCGCTTTATCATTCGAAGAGGCATCCTTAGGGTATTAAACCTTGATTGAATGATATAATTTGACATGCCTTTCGCATCCTCTTCAAATCGAGTAATCATGGGTGTCGAAGAAAATCAGCCATGTAAGAAGCTCAAGATATGTGCCTGCCGCAACAATTTTGATTGAGCTGGCTGGTGGCCTAGAATCGGCATAAACAAACCACGGACTGTGGAGTGTGGTCTATGAAAAAACCGGGTAACATCATTTAGCGAAAGGCCAGCAGTTGCTGCCGTGCAGTTCTGCTGCAATCGAGGTCGTTCTCCGGGTCTCCAGCTTATTCAAGCTCTCGACTGCTGAAGTTGCATATTTTCCGCCCAAGAGTCGTCAAGTCACCGATGGCTTGGCTTTGGTTCGGCAATATGGCTATTTTTGTACGAGCAATTGCTGCTGATTCGTGACGTCTGTACAACATGCATAAATACCCAACTGGCTGACTGACCCTCCCCATGCGGCGACGCTGTGTGTGTGTATCGCTATGCGCAGCATGTTTACCCTTCGCAGACGTTACAATCTAGCCTGACCTTCCCTTTGAAAATGCTTATTTTCCGCCCGCATTCGGTGGTTGCTTTCCCTTCGGCACTCGGAAAACAAGGATCTTAACTGCTGTACTGCATGGGAATGTGCATGTGTATATCTGTGTATATGTATTTTGGGTCTGACGCTCAGGTAGCAACCTTTTTTTGTAACGGTCGTCTTGAAGAAAAGTCCCAAGCAGCAAGCAGGATAAATTTTCAAATAGGACATGCCTGTTTGTATTTCGTATTAATTTCATGAAATAAATAAGTGCATTAGCAACCCTAATGTTTAGAAGATTTTTTTTCTTCTATTTTTATATAATGAAATTATTGTTTCGCGCAAACTTAAGCACCGAATTTTAAAATGTTGATATAGATAACTTATAATTTTCGTTTTTTTTTTTTTCACAATCAGCCCTTTGAAGACCTTCAAGACTCCCACAAAAATACCGCCACCCACCCCGGACAAACATGAGCTTATGTCGCCGCGTCACACTGACGTCTCCAAGCGCCTTCTCTTCAGTCCGGCCAAAAATGGATCTCCTGTCAAATTGGTGGAGGTGCCGGCTTATAAGCGCTACGCCAGTCTGGTGGAAAGCAGCCGCGCCGGCCAACTTCCATTGCCTTATAAGTACCGACACCTGTTGGACGTGTTCAAGGGTCTCGATTCCGTGGTGGCCATGTTTCACAACCGCAAGGAGACCATCACATTCAAGAAGCTTAAGCCGGCAGTGCAGCGCATGCTCCGGAAGAACTTCACTGAGACCCATTTGGCCCAGATCAAGCACATCTATCCAGACGCATTTATCTTCAGTCAGGTGAAGACGCGCAATTTCGGTTCTGTCTCCAAAGCGGACTATTTCCAGCTGATCATCGCTCCCAATGTGGAGCCACTGCCCGAGCAACAGCAATCGGAGAAGCCACAACATTTCACCAAGATCAACGAAGACGATGTGCTCGCGTCGGCCCAGTCGACGTCCATGAATCCACACGTTATGACGGCGCGCATGCAGCGCTTTCAGAGCCTTCTGCTCGATCGGGCAATGCGGGCGCACGACCAGTTCCTTCGCTCCCAGGATCCGCCGATCATCATCGAAAAGGCGCTGACTCGCTGGCATCCGCAGTTTGATTTGGAGAGTTGTCCGGAAGTGGAGCTGTCCCCTTTGCCGCAGCCGCCCAATGTCGAGAAATACTCGTCAGCTAAGGATATTCTGTCTACCGCTCGAAATCTCTTCAATTGCGCCACGCCCATGGAGAGAGCAATGGATCGCTATGAGGCCAAGTTGGAGTCGGAAAAACAGCAAGCAGCTGAAAGCAATAAAAAGACGGAGGAACAGCAGGCAGGAGAAGTTACCAGGACAAGTACAGCGATTCAAACCAGTCAGGAGGTGCCTGGAATATCTGGATCATCGAAAAACCCAACTGTCCCTGAAACAACAAACCAAACAGAAACTGCCAAGCCCACCGTGAAGGATTGCACAGTGCCAGATGCCAGCTCCAATCTACTGAAGGGACTGCCAAAATCACTGATCGAGAAAATTCGAGCCAAACAGGCAGCAAAGGCTTTGGAGGCGATGACTCGACGTCCTTCGCAGGACCAGGAGGCCACGAAGTACTCACGTTTGCCCGAATTGGCCAGACACCTGCGCAATGTCTTCGTTACCGAGCGTAAAGGAGTGCTCACCCTGGAAGTAATCATCAAGAAGATCCAGAACAGCTTCCGGGCGAACCTCACACCGCAGGAAATTGAGGCGCATCTGAAACTACTTGCCAAGGAGCTACCCAGCTGGGCTTCCTTTCATGAAGTGCGCAAGACCATGTACCTCAAGGTTGCCAAGGACATGGACATGAACAAGATCATCGAGAAGCTGGAGAGCGTGGCTAACGCCAAGAGCAATTAGACCGGAAACACGGAAACGCAACCAGGACGCGGGACTCCGTCGAGCAATGACCCTGTGGCTATATCCAGATATATGTTTAAGTACTTGTCAAACTCGCTGGCCATTACTTGATTAAACAACCGGATTAGGCTAACCATCTTGACATTTCCACATTCAACAAGCACCTTGACAACCAGGATTGGATTCATCACATTTACCCAAGCAATCATTATCATTATATGTGTAATTTTTGGACCAAACGTTTATACATTCATATTTATTAGTTTTAAGACCATTTTCATGTTGTACCACGTTGAATAAATAAATATTTTTCCTGGAAATAATAAACGTACTCATTCAATTGTGTAGACAGGAAATATAAAATTTATAGCCTGGCTCACAAGCATTAAATTCATCTCTTATCTTCCAAGTCTATCTATGTATATATAAGCTATTTAAATCAAAATCATTTTCAGTTCCAAAATGCAGCTCATCGTGAAATTACTGGTGAGTAAGCTAATCAGTGAAAAGGTATCTTTCGCTAACATTCCATCTCCCTCAGATTGTCCTTTTGGCATTATTTGAATTGCTGTCTGGCAATTCAAATAATCGACAAGAGACCTGGGGCCACCCTCCATGGGGGTAAATTAAATGGCGTGAAAATTAGATACAAAAGATTCAACTGTAGTTGTTCTTGATGTCTTATTAAAAAGTGAAATACTTTTGACTTGTGCATTGGCTTTTATTTATAAAAATTAATGGTGATGCGTCTAAAAAACTCGAACTTAATAGTTTTTTTGCGCAATATAATACTTATATACAAAGGCGACAGCGCCCTCTAGCGCTTTTTATTTTACAATAATGCGGGACTATAGCTAATCCCATTGTCCCAGCTGCCAAGTACCATATTCAAAAGATCTGGAAATTCGGGACCCGGCTGAGAGTGGAAACTTTTGGATGCCGTGGAGAGGCCCTGATACGGAATGTGTCATCCAAGTCTACTGACGTGGCGTATTTATTCCCTTAAGCCCACATCCGATTCTTAGAGTTCAAATGTGTAATTTTTAGACTAAATTAGATGTTGAACTACGTTAAATAAATAAATATTTGCCCTGGAAATAATACACATACTTCATCATTTAATTGTGTTGATAAGGGTATAAAATTGAGTGCCTCGGGCTTACAAGCATTAAATTCATCTCTTATCTTCCAAGTCTATCTATGTATATATAAGCCTCCCAAATCAAAATCATTTTCAGTTCCAAAATGCAGCTCATCGTGAAATTACTGGTGAGTAAGCTAGTCAATGTAAAAGAACCTTTCGCTAACATTCCATCTCCCTTAGATTGTCCTTTTGGCATTATTTGCTGTTCTTTATGGAGAAGTAAAACATCCACAAAGATCCTGGAGCCACCTTCCATGGCGGTAAATTAAGTGGCGTGAAAATTAGATACAAAAGATTCAACTGTAGTTGTTCTTGATGTCTTATTAAAAAGTGAAATACTTTTGACTTGTGCAAAAAACTCGAACTTGATAGTTTTTTTGCGCAATATAATACTTATATACAAAGGCGACAGCGCCCTCTAGCGCTTTTCATTTTACAATAATGCGGGACTATAGCTAATCCCATTGTCCCAGCTGCCAAGTACCATATTCAAAAGATCTGGAAATTCGGGAACCGGCTGAGAGTGGAAACTTTTGGATGCCGTGGAGAGGCCCTGATACGGAATGTGTCATCCAAGTCTACTGATGTGGCGTATTTATTCCCTTAAGCCCACATCCAAATTCTTGGAGTTCAGGATCAAGAGGAGATACGGCCTGACTCGTTGGCATCCGCAGTTTGATTTGGAGAGCTGTCCCCTTTGCCCCAGTCGCCCAATGTCGAGAAATTCTCCTCAGACAAGGCTATTCTATCTAACGCTTGTAGGCCAGGTTGAAGGCGAACAAACAAGTAAGTTCTAACTATTTTTACAATTCCACGTACGGCAAGCACATAGACAACCAGGATTGGATGCATCGCTTTCACCCATGGAATCATGAAATGCGTAATTTTTAGACTAAATTAAATGTTGAACCACGTTAAATAAATAAATATTTGCCCTGGAAATAATACACATACTCCCTCATTTAATTGTGTAGATAAGAGTATAAAATTGATTGCCTCGGGCTCACGAGCATTAAGTCTATCTATCTCTAATATAAGCTACCAAAATCAAAATCATTTTCAGTTCCAAAATGCAGCTCATCGTGAAATTATTGGTGAGTAATTAAGTCAGTGAAAAAGTATTTTTCGCTAACATTTCATCTCCCTTAGATTGTCCTTTTGGCATTATTTGCTGTAGTTTCTAGCCGATACTACTCATATGAAGAAGACTGCGATGGAGGATACTACTACGGTCGCAGAAGGAAGAGATATGCCTGGCACTGCCATGAATGGGGTTCTGATTCGAGCTATTGAGCTAATAGCTAACTAAAAACAGTAGTTGTTCTAAATTCTAAATTGGTAATTTTCTTCTATTTGTCTTAAAAACACGAACCATTTTATAGATTTGATTTAATAAAATGTTTGCGCAATAAATTACTTACTGTCAATTACCATATTCAGAAGATCTGGAAATTCGGCTGAGCGTGGAAACTTTTGGAAGCCGTGGAGAGGCCCTGATACGGATATGGTCATCCAAGTCTACTGATGTGGGTGGGTAATGGGCGTAGAGTTCTCTTTACCTTTATTCCCTTAGGCCCACATCCAAATTCTTGGAGTTCAAGATCAAGAGGAGTCACGGCCTGACTCGTTGGCATCCGCAGTTTGATTTGAAGAGCTGTCCACTTTGCCCCCCAGCCGCCCAATGTCGAGAAATACTCCTCAGGCAAGGCTATTCTATCTAACGCTTGGTGGGGGCAGACAAGTGTGTTCTAACCATACGGCAAGCACATTGCATCGTATTCACCCATGCAATCATTAAAAGTGTAATTTTTATACCAAACTTTATACATTTATATTTATTAGTTTTAAGACCATTTGATGTTGAACCACGTTAAATAAATAAATATTTGCCCTGGAAATAATATGCACAGTCACTCATTAAAATTGTGTAGACAGGAATATAAAATTGATTGCCTCTGGTTTAAGACCATTAATTTTCATAAATCTATAATCGAGGTCTAATATAAAAGAGCAAGATTTCAAAATAACTTTCAGTTTCAAAATGCAGCTCGTCGTGAAATTACTGGTGAGTAAGGTAGTAAGTGAAAAAAAAATCTTTCGCTAACATTCCATCTCCCTCAGATTGTCCTTTCGGCATTATTTGCAACAGCTTCTGGCATAAATATACATCGACAAGATTGCGATGACCAATTTCCGTTTGGCTTATATCCCTGTTATCTATGGGATTCCTATGAAAATCATTGAGCCAATAAAGTCCAACTGTTGTTGTTCTTGATGTCTAATTAAAAAGTAAAATACTTTTGACTTGTGAATTGTTTTTTATTTATAAAAATCAAATGGTAGCAATCATTGACAACACATACGGTTTAGTTTTAATATCATGAAATGTTCACGAAACATATTATTTAAATACTACTTACAATTTAATTACCAAGCGACTTCACTGGCTAACCCGCCGACCGGGCGAAGACTGTAGAGGCGTCTTCCAGGAGACCTTTGCTTTTAGCTAATCTAAATTATTATTGAAAATTCTAATAAATCATTGTTGTTATGTTGCGTAACGCCATACGATTTTTTGGCACATGATTTTTTCGCCGTGGCTCTAGAGGTGGCTCCAGGCTCTCTCGAATTTATGTTAGAGAGCGAGAGAGCGGAGATCGCTACAGCGAACAGCTCTTTTCTACGCATACAGTGATAGCAGGCAACTGGATGTGTGCACACGTATGCTCATGCATTGTAAATTTGACAAAATATGCCCTTCACCATAGAAGTTCTTTGACTTTAAATCTATATTATTTTTGATCAATTGGCACCATGCGAAAAATTCTTGTTTTGCATTGCCTTAACGTTATTATTATTTGAAATTAGATTAGAAATAACCAAATCTATGTACATAGTAACACAAAATAAATTTCCAAAATGACTTTATATAAGAATATTTGTCATTAGAGTATTCATCTTGCGGCGTGTGAAAAATTTATTAAGACAATAGAATAATTCTAGTGTCTTTGATATGACTTTTGCAATAAACAGTTATCATATTTTTATTTATTTTATAAATTTATTTTTATGAAATATTTATTTCTCAACGTAATGTCTTCTTTTTGGAAAATTTATGAAATTACAGTAGTTATAATAATTTCTATTGTACTTCCTTTAATTAGTTAGTATATTTATTAAGTCATTTGACTTAATGTAAATGTAAAAAGAGAGCAATTTTGGCCGTCACTAAAAAAGTGGCTATACAGTGGTTTATACACTCCTATTTACTACTTTGAAGAATAAAGAAATATTTTTGCTGGAAATACTTAACATACTCATTTAATTGCGTGCTTTGGGATCAGGAATTTCCTGAGCACCATTAAATCTATCTCTTGTCAAGAAGTAGCCATAATCTAGGTCTTTTATAAAAGAGCAAGTATTCAAAATAATTTTTAGTTCCGAAATGCAGATCATCGTGAAATTGCTGGTGAGTAAGCTAGTAAGTGAAAAAGTATCATAAGCTAAAATTAAATCTTCCGCAGATTGTCGTCCTTTGGGCATTATTTGGTGTTGTTTCTTTCACATCAAATAGTCTACATAAAATGTATGGCAATAGCGCCTGGTCCTGCCCACCATGGTGTAGCAATTAAATGGCGAGAAAAAGAGATACAAAAGGTTCAACTGTAGTTGTTCTCGATGTCTTATTAAAAAGTGAAATACTTTTGACTTGTGCATTAACTTTTATTTATAATTTGATTTAATAAAATGTTTGCGCAATATATTACTCACATAAATTGGCGACAGCGCCCTTTAGCGCTTTTGCATTCTACAATGGTGCGGAACTATAGCTAATCCCATTGTCCACCATTAAATCCATCTCTTATCTTACTTAGTGTATCTCAAATCGTAGCTCAAATATAAAAGAGTTCAACATAATTTTCAGTTCTAAAATTCACCTTATTGTGAAATTCCTGGTGAATTATCTAGTCAGTGAAAATTATCTTACGCTTACATTCCATCCCACTTAGAATTTGCTTTTGGCATTATTAGCTGCTTGTGCGTTTTAATGTTATCCACGGGAATACGATAATTCAAAATGAGATAATATTGTTTAACTGTAGTTGTTCTCAATGCCTAATAAAAAGTATAATACTTTTAACTTGCTTTATTTATTGTAGGCAAGCATTGAAATGTATGCAAAACATAATATTTATATTGACGAAAGCGCCCTCTAGCGTATTTCCGATGTACAAACTTTTTGTACTCCGTATCCGATTAGTTAAGTCATATAATCTGGTCACACAGCAACCTAAAGAGCGCCATAATTTTGTGAATTAGTGCACTCGTTGCATTTAAGCCACAATTATGTTGGAAACCAATTACAATGCTGACACGGAGGAAGAGCCGGATGTGCCTCCACCAACCACCGCGTTGTCGGGTCAGATAAAGGCGATTGGCAAGGATACAGTGCACAAAATATGCTCGGGACAAGTGAGATACAAAATTATTTTTTTTCGTTCAAGTTCCTTAGACCTGGACTCAATTCATTTTAGGTGGTTCTCAGCTTGGCTGTGGCTGTCAAGGAGCTAGTGGAGAACTCAATAGATGCGGGCGCAACGCTGGTGGAGATCAAGCTAAAGGATCAGGGACTGCAGAGCGTAGAGGTCAGCGATAATGGCAGTGGCGTGGAGGAAATGAATCTGGAAGGCATGAGTAAGTGCAGCCAAATCTACAATGATGCGGAACAATAGTTAATCCCACTGCACACAGCTGCAAAATACCACACCTCAAAAATCCGAGAGTTCGTGGACCTCCTGGGCGTGGAAACCTTTGGATTCCGTGGAGAGGCTCTGAGTTCACTGTGTGCCTTGTCGGATATGGTTATCCAAACCCGGCACAAGTCTACCGATGTGGGTGAGTTATGGACGGAACCCTACGTTTAACGCTACTTTTATTCCATTAAAAACGTCCACCTTTCTAGGGGTTAAGGTGGAACTGGACCATGAGGGCAGGATCAAGAAGCGATCTCCTTGTGCCCGTGGAGTTGGCACCACCGTCCTTCTGGCAAATCTTTTTTCCACACTGCCAGTTCGTCGGCGTGACTTTACCCGGAACATCAAGAAGGAGTTCACCAAGATGTGCCAGATTTTGCAGGCCTATTGTCTAGTTACCAAAGGTGTCCGCATCCTTTGCAGCAATCACACTCCCAAAGGGGCCAAAACTATTGTGCTACAAACGCATGGTGACCAGGAGGTCATGGCCAATATATCAGCCATATTTGGAGCACGCCAGGCCGCGGATCTGGTGCCTTTAAAGTCTCCTTTTGGCCAGGGCCAGCTGACCGAGGCGGAATTGCGGGCTGATCTAGAATCTGGTGCAGATTTAGCCGATACTACTTCTCCTCAAATCAGCACCGAGGATGTAGAGCGTCTTAATCAGGCGGACTTCCAACTCGAGGGGTTCATTTCCAGTTGCCGACATGGTGCTGGACGCTCTAGCAGAGATCGCCAGTTCTTTTTTGTCAACTCGAGGCCCTGTGACCCTAAAAATGTGAGACAAACCCCTTTAAAATGCTTAAATAAAGTAAATAATTTATACTGCAGATAGCCAAGGTGATGAACGAGGTCTACCATCGCTATAACGTCCAACAGCAACCCTTTATTTATCTCAACATCATCACGGCCCGTTCTGATGTGGATGTGAATCTCACGCCCGACAAACGCCAATTGCTGATAAACAACGAGCGAATTCTTCTGCTGGCGCTGAAAAAATCCCTGCTGGACACCTTTGGCCAAACTCCAGCTACATTTCAAATGCAAAACACCACAATTGTGAGCATGCTGGAACCCAAGACAAATTCTGGTAAAACTAAATTCCCTAAAGAATCAAGTAAGGACGACCAACACGAAGAAGTATCCGAAGAAGATGTACCCACTACCTCCACGCAAAGGTTTATGGATGTGCTCACCCAGTGGCGACGTACTGGCGATACAAAAGGTACAGCACCGTCAGTTCCAGTAAAGCGCCGGTGCAGTGAATCCGAAGAATTGGTTACCCGAACGTTAAAAATGCAAAAGATTCATACATTTCTCAGCCAAGAGTCACCCAATGAGCAGAGTTCCAAATGCGAGGCAGAATCTGATGCAGCAAGTGATGTTGACATGGCAAAAAAAGACAAGACGCAAGTCTCCTTGGATAATAGTTTCCTGAACCTGAAAGAGCTGGCTAAGGAGTCTGAGGGTGAGAAAGCTTAACTATCATATCATCGTTAATAAATTTTAATTTATTCAAATTGGTTACAGCTTATGATCTTTTAACGAAACCACAGAATACACCTCGCATTGATTGCAAGGTTCTGACCCCAATTAAAAGTCGTCGCAGTATTTTCGAGTTTAAGACTGATGCTATGGCATTAGACAAACAGGAATCACCGGCAGAACTCAATTCCCAACCGCCTAGTTTCACTCAGCTGTCGGAAGAAACTGATATTGCTAGCGACGAAGATGACCACATTGAGCTGCCCACTCGGATTGAGTTCGATGAAGAGATGGAGGAGGGTCTGCCATCAAATTTTTCAAGCGGGGAAATAACTACTTCTCTAGAGGAGATCGCATCTTCTTTAAAGGCCCACGAGCAACAGCAGCGTGATCGGAGGACTCGAACCAAACTTCAGCGTCTGCGCTTCAAGACGGAAATTAATCCGAACCAGAACACCAGTGCAGAAGCAGAACTTCAGCGTGAGATCGATAAGGAGGATTTCGCCCGCATGGAAATAATAGGACAGTTTAATCTTGGCTTTATCATAGTCAAGCTAGAGGATGATCTATTCATAGTAGATCAGCATGCCACTGATGAAAAGTACAACTTTGAAACGCTGCAGCGCACAACTCAATTGGAGTATCAGCGCTTGGCAGTGCCGCAAAATCTCGAACTAACTGCGGTTAACGAGATGGTGCTATTGAACCACATTGATGTGTTCGAGAAGAATGGCTTCAAGTTTGAAGTAGACCACGAAGGTGGGATTTCAACTGACCTTCTGTTATTTTACTTATAAACGATTGCCATTTCAGCTCCTGCCACGAAGAAGGTGCGTCTGTTGGGCAAGCCGCACAGCAAGCGATGGGAATTCGGCAAGGAGGACATTGATGAGCTCATTTTTATGCTGCAAGATGCGCCCGAAGGCACCATCTGTCGCCCGTCTAGGGTGCGAGCTATGTTTGCCTCACGTGCTTGCCGAAAATCGGTGATGATTGGTACAGCTCTTAGCAGGAATACAACGATGAGAAGACTGATCACACAGATGGGAGAAATTGAACAGCCATGGGTATGTAAATGTACAATTTGGAATTAAGAATTGCAAATTCTCAGTTTTATAGAACTGTCCACATGGACGTCCTACGATGCGACACCTCATAAACATCGCAATGCTAATTAATAGTGACGAAAACGATGAGCAAGAGCCTCCGGCCTAATAGAAACGACTATGTGTAAAAAATCAGTTGTTAAATTATTGTTGCAGTTTTAATTTTATTTAACTTTTCGTTTGAGCCACTAAGTATACGTCATTGTTCTGTAAATGCTTACTTGATTAACGATTAAACGACAGGATCAGACTTACATCTAAAGACAAATACAAAGGTTATCACTTGAGTATGTCTAACAAACTACTCGTTTTGTTGTTTTGTTTTATAACTATTACTAGATGTTACACTAAATATATATATATATATATATATGGGTACGCTTTATATAATTTGAGAGGCTACATACTTTAGGGTATATGTGTGCTATGTTTTAGTTTTGATTACTAAATGCTCCTCTTCTTTAGTGACTATTCGTACCTAGAGTCGGTTGAGAAATTCAACGATTTGGCAAACAGTTTACAACTACCGCATTTGAATTAAAATGTTTGTCGGTTGTCTTTCGTAGTTGGCCATCACTTACTCTATGTATTTTGGCCTATTGCCCCATGTGAACTCGTATCTTACAGCTGTCGTATCGTACACAAACAGTTTTTCACCGTAATGCTAGAGTTATGTGTTTAAAACTATAAGTTTGCTAAGCCACAAGTATAATTAAACGCTACATTCTTCCTGTTTAGTGTATAAAATGCATGGCACCCATAGGGAACAAAGTTCGTTGAGCAAGTTACCTTAGAACACAACACTACAGTAACTTAGTGACTATGACTACAGCTACACTTTGATCCAATATTCTTTTCATTTCGATTCCAGTTTTCCACATTTCGTTTCGTTTTTCGTTCGCGTCGTTCATACATTTTGTAAATAAAAGGCAACTCATGAACATTTTTTGTTTTTAACAACAAGGGGCCATGAGCCTCACGCTGATTTCCCCCCATCTCACTTTAACAAACTTTGCAGGTGGTTCAGTTCTTAGGTGTTACTTGTTTGTTGGATTAGTTATCTTTGGAAACAAATAGTGATTTGTCACTGGAAACAGGGTGAAGTTAGGTAAAACTGGCAAAACTTTTAAAAACTCAACGGATACATTGAACGCTTTTCGTTTCCGTTTTTGCGGAATGGAATTTCAAAATGTTTACCCTTAAAGCTTTTTCTGTTAGTTTCAGAAATACTAAATTCATGTTTTACTTCCGTTAAATATCTTTGTAATATAGCGTATGAAGGGAACGTGCCTTAAATCCACAAAGGGCCTATGGTTTCAACTATGATGTCTAGCACATCCTGACGTCCCATCTCCTTAAGCGTCAGCAGGAGTGCCATTATCGTATGTGAAACTGAGTTGGAACTACTACCAGGACTGCTATTCGCTCGGCACTCCCACAGATTCAGGATCTGTTCGGTGGGCGAGGCTTTGGTGGCAAAGTACGCAATATATCGGTCGGTATTCAGCTTCTTGGCCAGTAATCGCCAATCCCGCTCGTCCGCCCGTGGAGGATCCAAGGCGCCGCAGATCAAACGCTTCGTGGCGTGCGGCAGCTGGACGAAGTCCATCACACAGCTTTCGTTTACATAGTTGCCCTGGCGGTCAATTGAGATGGTGGTGTTTGTGGTGGATGCCAGTTCCTCTGCCGACCCGCTCATAGAGTGCGCTGGAATGTTAAAGGTGTAGTAGTCGTCCTCGCTGCCCTGGCCAAAGTCCACGCACAGGCTGTTCTGATCCTGCCTCCTCAAGCTAAACTCGCAGTGCAGAATGGAGTTGTTGCTGAGGATGTGCTGGTAGGGTATGGCATGTTCGTAGGGAGCTGCTGCCTCGACATCCGCGCTTCTCACCCGGATGTTTAGATTTCGGCTATTCAGGGTAAACGCAAAGACCTGGCTCTCGCCAAGAAAACTGCCACCCAGCTTGGCCTCCACATTGGCGCAGATATCCCTGCTATTGGGGAAGTCCTTGACCACGTAAATCCGCAAACTGCAATTTGCGTTGCTGGGTGGTGTATGTTGACTGAAGGCCAGCAGCTTCATCTTGATCGAGGGTTGTTGAATCCTCGGCTCCGCCACCACGGTGAAGTGACCCAGTTGCTCAGTCATAATGAACACATGCGTCGCCTCCAGCTGTACGAACATGGGTGTGTTGATGGTTTCCTCGCCGACAGAAACTGCCCGCCTCCAGTTGACACTCAGCTCGTCGTGTTCGCTGTCCGCGTGATAGATGTGAACATGCCACTGCTCCGGAGCCACCAGGCAGTGGGGAATCTTCAGGATCACTGGTTTCACGAAGCTGTAGTTCCGCGGGGCACTATGAACCACACTGCTGCACAGAATGGAGCTCTCGGTGGCGCAGGACACGCGACTGCACTCGTCGCTCAGCAGCAGCAGGGATACGTGCTTCTTGACGTGCTTTCCAATGGCGTGCTCCGGGACAAAGAGCAGCAGCTCGCCGCCATAGAGGCGGAGCTGTCCTCCTGCGCTTCCCAGCATCTCATATGTGCTGCTCTTTGAGGCATTGAGTATGGACAGCTTGCCGTTCATATCGAAGGTTGAGTTCGCTGTTGGATGACAGGAATATTTAAACCGATTCAAATCAAGTTAAACTTGGTTTCTTACATGTATCAGCTGTGGAGGATTCCCCGGTCTCTGACAAATAGTCCACGCTTAGATGATCTATTGGATTAGTGTAGCTGAAAGTAAAACCAACCCACAATGATCAGAATCGTTTATTATTGGAAAATGGGCTTTAAAAATATGAACTTAAAGTTGAGGGTGTTGGAATGTAAGAGAATGTTAAGAGTTTATATCTACACATTGTTAAAACACTGGAAGGGAAGTTATGGAGGAAGTAATTCTCTGTGAGCACCACATTTTCGTGCCAAGAATAATAAAAAGCGCATAACTATTCTCGTTCTTCGGCGAATTTTAATGTCGTATGAGTCATATTAAAATGTAAACTCCTGTCATGAACAAGTCTTAGAATTTATGAAACCAGACGCACTCCAAATATATAATGTATAGAGTCCATAACATGAAGTAATATAGCATATGAGCGCTCATCAGATAATTAATAAAATTGAATATGTTCACTTTAATGTCAAAGTGATATTAAATGCAAAGATTCATATTCATATATATTTTAATTAAATAGTGAACCCAAAAGATGAAAGGGCAATGGAAAAGTATTTACGAAATTTAGTCGAACTCATTGGAATTTAATATTTTTTTTTTGTATCTTCGAAATATACGTACTAAGGACTCAGGAACTCCAATGGCATCAAATGGCATTAAAGATAATCCCTCGATATTAAAATGTTTCATGGCTTATTGGCAAGCTGTAAAGTTTATGGCTATAGTATTTATACCATATTGCAACCAAATCAAGACTCAAGAGTACCCAAAGGATAAAGGGACATATAAAAGGGCGAACTAATAACATTGATGGCTTATTTGTACACTTACTTGGCGGACAGATTGGGCACGTCGTAATGGTGCTCGGTGACGCCTCCACAACCGATGCCCATGCCCATGATGTGCTCGCCGGGCAAATAACGATGTCCGGGATTGACGTAATCGTATCCCATGTTGCTGGCCTCGATGTGCATGCGCATCTCCTTCTTCTCCACAACGCCGGGCATATAATCCGCGTCCATTACTGCAAACGGAGTCGAAATAAACACGGTCAATTGCTGGCGACCAACGCAACGTTGTACGGACGCAGGACGACCGACGCAGGACACTGGAGTCCTTTGAACTCACCTGAACGGGCCATGTTGTAATGGGGATTGGTGCGGATGCCACGGCGAGCGCAGCAGATCAGTGCGGTCCCGAAGGCGAAGCACACCGCCGTTATGAAGGCCAATCCCAGATAGAGGGTCCAATCGAAATCTGCAATGGTGAAGCGATGCGCACTCATATTAAACTGCTGAATCGGCTGATTGTACCCCGTAATTTTACTTAAGGGAAAGTTTATTGGCACCTAGGTCGTTAGCTTTTTTTATAGTCTCACAGAAAACTTTTGTAATGAAGTAATGAAATGGCGGAATTACATTTTCAAAATCTTTAA
Source organism: Drosophila melanogaster (assembly GCF_000001215.4). Taxonomy (NCBI): domain Eukaryota; kingdom Metazoa; phylum Arthropoda; class Insecta; order Diptera; family Drosophilidae; genus Drosophila; species Drosophila melanogaster. The sequence continues at coordinate 15,364,334 of NT_033778.4, read as the reverse complement.
AAACTTCATAAATAATTGAAAATATATATGGATCTTTTATTCTAAAGAGCGGAAAGTACAGAGTATTTCCGAATTCAATCTCCAAAGTGGAGTCTTAAAATCAGTTCACCTTCTAGGGAACTGAACTGGCAATATAGCCAGCCTGCGAACCAAGATGCCACCACCCCATCCCCTTCCAATTGCCAATCTTTGTGTGCTTGGGCATTAAAAAAAAAGGAAACCAAGAGATTTCTGCGTAAATCCGCCACCCTCATGCTTTTCAGGATGCCTGCCAAGCAAAATCCACACATTCATGGACGTTGAGTCAACCCGAAACCGAAACCAAACCGAACTGAACCGAACTGAGCTGAACTGAACTTTTCCATAACCAAACAGGCATCCTCTCACCCATTGTCATCAATCCCGAGCAGCCATGCGTATCCGTATCTGGCGGAGCGGAGCAGTGTATGTCTGTATTTAATGTTTTATGTTTGTATGCTCATCCCCAGTCCAGCTTCGTCTATTTCGCATTATAATTCGCCGGCGGCCCCCCGTCGCCAGCAGTCAGTTGCCCGACATCCCAGATTCCGCAACCCAAACCCCATCTATGGTGCCCATCTCCATCTCCATGCCCAGCTCCATTCCCATATCCACACCCACTGCCACCCATCCATTGGACGCCCATTGTTGCGCTGCCTGTTTCCGTTGCTGTGATTGTTGTCGTCATTGTTGCCGGCGCTGGCGGTGACTGGTTGTTGGCCAAAAAGGAATCGCTGCAGCGCAAGGAATTACTCTGTATATATTATGATTATTATGCCGTATATAGTACAGTCAGTGGTGTGCTAGCAGGGCTAGAAGTGGGTGGGCGGACGCATTATACAATGTATGAAATGAGCAATTATATTCGCTGTAAATCAGCGGCAGCATCGGAAACAGCGATAGAAGTAGAAGTTGAAGACCCTAGCAGCATCCCCAGCTGGGATACTCCAAGGATCTTGCAGCTTTCGTTTTCCCTTTGCTTTTGTGCATTTTGCATGCTGGCTTTTTTACATCCATATATATATATATATATATATATTGTGTTGCTTTCTTTTTTTTTTTTTTTGCCTCCTGCAAGGGACATCAAAAGGGGATTCGTCTCCTTGGTCTGACAAATACGCTTTTAATATCAGATGGTTGAGTACGAGATGCTGACAATGGGCCATGATGAAGCCGCAGGTATCGGTGGCCCCAGGGATTTGCCCGGATTGCTCGAGCTTTAGCGAATCGTAATAAAATCGAAAATAAGCTGCAGAGTGTCACAGCTCTTCGAAAACTTTTCAGCAGGCAATCAAATAAAGGACAAACCTGCCAAAAAAGCCGAACAACTCCTGGTACTCCCTGTGTATCCTGATCCTTTCAATTACACACTGTGACAGCCATCTAATTGATCCCCATGGACCGCACAAAACTATGTTTGAGTTGGGTCAATCGCACAATTTTCCCCTCTAGCCGCCCTGCCGATGAAAATCGAATCGCAAACAGCAACAATGACACGGGAAAAGCCCCGGATTGGGGTGGCAAATGGGTGTGTGGATGCTGATGCTGATGCTGCTGTCTTTGCCGCACGCCTAATTATCTGGCAAAGCACATAAACCCTCGGAAGACTTGTGTGGGACCCCCACTTAAATCTCAATTCCAAGTGGTGCTGCTGCGATTGATTTGCGACCCTTCTTCGATTGGGTCCGGGATTCATTTGGGGCGATTGAAAGTCGCAAGTTGAGAGCTTACAGCTGGGGGTCCTTTGGGGTGAAAAGTGAAATGTCCTGGCCATGCTTTCTATACCATCTATACTTCCATTATATATATATAAATAAGCCCGTGGTCGTGCACAAACAAATGCACTTGGTTAATTTCCCATTGTGACAATCAGCGTTGAGTGCTCATCTTTTGTGCGAGGGATTCTGGGATTCTGGTTTTGTGGATGCTGCACTCCGGCTTTGCTGTTATTGTTGTCTAACTGTCTACTTTGTTGATCCTGCCAGGCATTCATCCTAGTCATGAGCACAGACTTACCATCCTTGCCAATCTGGCACTGTTCGCCGCGGCATTCGGCCGTTTGTATGTCTTTTCCGGCGCACAATGATTTGCCATATCCCGGGATAATGTCGGAACTGGAGCCAGTCGCTTCGCTGGGGCTTCCTACTGCGCCCACTCCTGCAGCGGCGATGAGGGCGGCCATGCCCACTCCGGGAGCTCCCAGGAGCAGATCACCGGCTTCCTCCGCCTCGGAGGAAATCTGAGTCTGGCCCTGAGTCAGGCACTTCCGGCGACGCACTTGAATGCACTCCGCGGAGCAGATGCTCCAGTCACTCCACGCCGACCAGCGGGCCACTGTAAATGGAAGAGCAGAGGCAAAAGCACAGGCAGTTTAGAAATCAAAAGTCATATTAACATGATTTAGCACACATTCCCGACAGCGGCACTCCCCGGGTCATATATCAAGACCATCGGGGCCACAACCATGGACGTGGCATTCCAACCCCCCCCCCCCCCCTTTGTTCACAGCTTCTCCGGCTGCACAATTACGGTCTAATAGATGGTCCATGGGGAGAAATCGAAAGTTTGTTCCCACCATAAAATTAGTGGGTCTTCCTCCACTCCTGATTCCCATTTCCCGTTTTTTTCTTAACCCCCAAAACTCCACTGACGACGCCTCTGTTGATTTGTGGGGTTTGGTTTGGGCTGGTTTCTGCGTGGGTGGGTGAGTAAAAGTGATTGTCATTTTAATGCTTTTCTATTTTCGCATTTTCTTTGCTATTTCAATTTCCACTAAATGAGGGGGAGAAAGCGGAAAGTCCGAAAGCTAAACAAAAAGCCAAAAATGTCCATGGTGTGATGCATGCCAATGGCAGCTGAAATATATGTTCGACAGCTATGCACTGAGAAAAAGAAGTTGACTTGAATCTATTCAAAGCGATTCAAGTTATTCAAGTTATTCTTAATGAAAACAGATACAATTAACAAGCCTACTTTATAAACATAATACATATGTGTACACTCTTTTCTCTGGTTTGATTTAATCGAATTCAAAATGTTTTCATTAAGTTACTTCTTTTGCAATAATATTCATATTTCCACATGTCTGCGATGGTTTATTTTAATTATGTATTTAGTTCCTGGGCTAGTTTTTCGCTAAGTGTGCGCACATCCTGGTATAAATACATCGGCATTTGGCACTTCCTGTTTTGGAAACATAAAACCACCCTCAGAAAGGGCGCACAAAATTCCGGACTTGTCGCCAGCCATCATCACATTGCCAGGCATTTAGTTTTCCCCGCTGCCACGCCGTGCGCATCCTGATCCCCAACCCATCCCGCCTGTCAATACCCATCCCAGGACGTATCCTTTTCGACCCCAGCCAAAAACCGAGACCCAGAACTAGACCCAGACCCAGACTCAGACTGTTGCATGAATCAGAGAGCGTGAGTCGTGGTAAGTGATTTTTAAGTTGCTATCTGCCGCAGTGACGTCACCAACAACTACCCCGTCGCAAAGTAAGTCACTTCAGTTAAAGTCAGTTAAAGTGCGGAGGATTTTTTTTTGGGGGAAGTCCCGAAACGAATGACGCCACGGTTGGTTGGATGCTGATGCCTCCGGTTCGGGTTAACACGATTGTTTATTGGATTGTTAAGGACCCAGTGGATAGCGAGGCGACCCCAACTAAAAAATTTAACTGTCGTCGGCTCGTTAAACATTCAAGTTTAACTGCTCGAACACAATGTCGATGTATTGAATCCTTTGGAACCCCCATCCACCCATTCGAGTAGCCCCATCCCATTGGATCCTGAAACGGCTCGGAAGCCTTTGAGGGAAATGCATATTGTCGGGCTTTCGGTTCAACTTACTGCGCTTACTCGACGAAATGTCAAATCCATCAGGGCTCACGATTTGAGTGTCCTCTGTTGTTGGCGGGCGACGATGGCGACGATGGCGACGGGACGTCAGGACGACGGGACGTCAGAGCGACAGCGTAATCACGGGGCGTTGGTGGGCGTGGCAGCGGCAGGACCATAAGGTTGACACGGTTCCATGGGGATGAAAAGTCGTCCGGGGACAAAAAAAAAAAAGGAAGAAAAACGAAAGCCAAGCGAAATTTAAAATTAATTTTATGACACACTTTTCATAGAAAAGAAATACCCGAGCCCACAATGGCGTCCCCCTCTTGACGACCGAAAGGCCCCCTTCTGGAGCACAGTATATACTCGTAGTCCACCCACCCATTTCCCATCACCCATTTGGCCCGCTTGTCTGTCAACAATTGCTCATTGCTGTGCCCGCTGTGCGCCTGGCCAAGTATCCTACGAAATCTCCGTGTGGGTGAGTATCTGTGCGAGCACTACAATACAATACAATGCAATACAATAAATTTACATGAATAAAAGTGAAGAGTCTCAAACACATGCCGCCCGTGCGTCTGTCAAAAAGAGCGCCCCAGCTACCACCGTCCGACCCATTCCATGCCACTCCACTCCAGATTTCATCCTCACATCTCCAGTCCTCAATGCTGAGTCGCACCAAGTCTCTGGACTGCCTTCCCCCGGATTCATTCCTTTGTCACCATTTAGTCGGTGGCACGCCGGCGGCAGGCGTTCCCCACTGCCAAAGGCGGCGGCCCAATCTATCCATCTATATACGCATCTCGCATGTGGAGATATCTGTCGTCGGTCCGAGGAACCGAATGCGTGTTTAAAATGAAATACTCAGCACTCACTCAAAAGTGTATTATACCATTGTTCGGTCGGGGCATGTTGACTATGTACTGGGGTTGGTCTATATTTAGTTCTAGTGGGTATTAAGTTATTAATCTTGAAATAGGCATTTTTTGATGTACTCATTATTGTAAGAAATAGTTATCGCTAATTGTTGAAATAAGGTGTGTCAAAAAGTTATAATGAGACTAACTTTAAACCGGGAAAATATTTTGACATCTAGTAACTTTGATTGCTGATAAAAATCTGTAGAAATTTGTAAGAACCATGCGGATTAGTCTTAAATAAATTTAATATTAAAATATTTCGTTCAGCTGTTGTACTTTGTAAATTAATCCCAATGCCACTCCCATCATTCAGGTAAATCCGCTCCCTTTCGGATTATGATAATTCACTGAGGTCCTTAGAGTATGTCTAGTTCGCATTGACCCTCAAAAGCTTATCTTGTCTTTTATTTCTCATCTTTTTTTTTTGTGAAACGCCCCCTGAACTTTTGCGTTGTGCAGTGCTTTGTATTTTGGGCAGTCCTTGCCACTCCACACCATCCTGGTATCCTCATGTCCGCCCTGGTGTGAAAAATACGCGTTGTTCTCGACGCTCCGGGAGATGTATCGACAGAAGCAGCGGGGCAACCAGATGGGGATTTTCAGGTGGCGCCCAAGCTGGAATCCCGGCCGCAAAATACCATTTAAATTGACAATTTTGGCTTCTGCTTAACATCTGCCTTTAAGCATTTTCCCATTCCCATTTTCCCCCCAAAAACCCCACAGCAGCACATATAATGGGCCCGTATAATGGGCGTGTTGGCCGCAATTCGATGCGCCCACAATTTTGCGGATGACCGCAGGAACGTACCTGGACATGCGGCGCAGTCGGCGGACTTCTGGATCTGGGGGCCCGGACACTGGGCGCCCCCATTCAATGGCATCGGATTGTTGCAGGTGCGCGAACGCTTCCTTCCCTGGCTGGGCTTGCCCGCACACTTGCATTCGCGCCATGGACTCCAGGTGCTCCAGCCACCGTTGACTGTGGGATGAAAACGGAAAATAAAACAATTAAGAGCTTTATCGACCTGCAATACCAAATGATTTTTCGCTACTCCATTTAAGGTGCTATGCGATTTTTGGCCATATAATTTAAGAGTATATTAGTGTAAAATGATTATAGTTCCTCAGTTCTATTAGCAATAAATTTAATAAAATTTCATGGAAAATGATTAAAACCGAGAACCCCCAGTAAATGGGGTTTCTTTCTGGAATTTACAGCATGAAACCTATAAATTTTTAATTTGCCCCAAAGCCCATCTGTACTGACCATAAACGATGAGCACGGCGGAATCGGAGACGCGTCTGCCAGCGATATTCTCCGCACTGCAGCTATAGTTGGCCATATGCTGCAGGGCCACCTGGCGGAAGATGAGTGTGCCGGCCGAAACGGTGATCCCCGGCTCGCTGTCCGCCGTGATGACCGCGTTGTTTTTGTGCCAGGTGAGCTTCGGTTCGGGGAAACCGCCGGGTGGTTCGCAGCGCAGTTCCGCCCGACTGCCCAGCTCCAGGCGCAGCGAGGTGGGCGACTGGTTGAAGGACTTGCGAATATCTGTGGGGGTTAAACGGACAGATGCAGGTTACCGATGTAGATTCAGATACAGATAGGGGTAAGCTAAGCGAGGGTCAGTTGTTGACAGGAAGCCACCCCCGAACAAAGGTGCAAAGTTAACTACAAAAATTACATTTTCAACTGCATGCCATTATACTGAAACAAAAATTCGTAAGGAAAATTAACTATTGTAGAATAAATATTTATTTTAACTTTTTTTCCGATACGAAAATCCTAGGATAAGGTTTCGCTCATAATAAATTTGTAAACTACAACTTTTTGAACAGTGTACTCACAAGCAATGTGCACGGTGGCCGCCTGACTCTTGACCACGCCACGCGACGACCACGCGTGGCACTCGCACTTGAAGGGTCCGTCGCCGAAGAACTCGTCGACCAGGTCGCGGTGGATGGTGGCGGTGACCTCCTCCATGTTGACCCCCGTGTGCGGATCCACGTGAGTTTCGTGCGTGGACGGCGGTGGTTGCGAACTGCCGCTACACTTGAAGATCACCTGCAGCGAGTGGGAGGCCTTGCACTTAAGCACCGCCGGCCGGTTCTTGACCACGAACACGCTCTCCGGCTCGATGAGGAATATGGGCAGCGTATTACTCGCCTCTCCGGGACTCAGTTTGCCGCTGTTAAACTCCTCGAGCAGTATGCCTGATCCACCTGCTGCTCCCGATGATCCTAGTCCCGAGGAAGAGGACCCTTGCTGCGGTCTCACATTCTCATCCTCACTGCTATTGCCAAGCAGCTCGGCGTTGTTCTTGTGCTGCGCCGATTCTTCGGTGACCAGGGAGTTGGCGAAGGGTGCCATCGCCGTGAGTGGGTCAATAGCATCCTCCTCCAGGGATGCGGACAAGCTGCCGTAGTCCAGCTGCGGCAACTCTCCGGAAACTGACAGCGTGAACAGCAGGATTAGCTGAAGCTTAACCAGCAGGAGGGCAATCACATTTCCGGCTTTATTAATCACCGCCATGCTTCGCTGTCAGTTGACCTGTCGTTTCGTGGTTGAGATGGTGAAGGTGGTGTAGGTGTCCCTTTGTCCGGCGCTTCCTGTGCAACTGATGCACCTGCAGGGGCACCTGCAATTGTTGTTGCTGCTGCTGGCGATGTGGCGAGCTAGCTGAAGGAGCTGGCATTAGCATTAGCCGCACACTCGCTTTGTTCACGTGGTGAATACGATCTGGAAAGTCAGATAAGAAACGCCAGTTAGCTACATTTACTTTTGCTCCTTCGACCAGGCAATTTGCGCACTTGGCCATAAGGCGATTATTTACAAAGCGGTCTGTCAAGCCACGAAAGTGTCCACGGTTTGACTAAACTGTTCATATCTTTGACGCACACGCTCAGCATTAACAAACTTATGGTCTTGCACTTGGATTTTGCTATCTGAGACGACTAGTACACACTCTATTGCCTAAGAAATCTGCTGTTCAGTGAATTTATATTGAATTCATTCATTATAGAACCTAACCTAAACATCATGTTACATTTTGTTGTAGATATTGCTAACCTGTATCTGTATTTAGGCTGCATATCCTATTACAGTGTTATTCAAACATTTAATGGAACCCTCAGATGTACACCTGCTTTTTTATGACGCAAATCCTCTTTATGAGTAAGGAAGAAAAAGGTGTCTGCTTACAATCACATTTCCCAGAATCAACAATATTTTAAGGGTGGTGTCTGCGAAGAGAAGATGAAATGATCACGCAACAAACCCTTCCAAAAGGTCAAAAAATATGCTCCTTTCACGAATGAAACTATCTCGAGTTGTACGCATGAGTTTAGATATCATTTCCTGGCGAAGGTAGGCCCAGATTCCAATCTACTGTCAGGATCTATGGGAAAATGAGGATGTATCGGCTGCACTTAGGGACACTTCCTGTCCTCGCCGCACAATCGATGAGTTGTCTCCATCAATCAGGGGACCAATCCGACGACCCCGTCCGACGACCCACAAATTGTAGGGCAGCGTGGTCACAAGTTACAAAATTTCCCATTAGCCATGCAAGTCATGCGTCAGGTTCTACGAATCGTTGGTACCTAATCGAAATATTAATAACAGGTATAAGTATGCTCCGCCACACTGCAGTTCTCCGGGCACCTAGGCAGCTTGGCTCGGTTCAGGACGTGGTCTCCTCCACGGGCTTTGCCTTTGCCTTTGCCTTTGGCTGTGGGAAAAGTGCCTTTTGTCTTTTAGAGTTATTAAGTGGTGGTGTGGTGGACGTTGGAGTGGCAAATGGTTATATGGAGGAGGCATACCTGCACGAATACCGCGATAAGTCCGGCCCCCCTCTTTGGGCCTCACTTAGAGCTGGAGTTTGAGTTGGAGTTTATGCGTTTGTCTTTGTAATTATGTATTAATCATGCATAAGTTAAAACTCAAAGGCCCCCGCACGCTCAGTCTCTCAATATTTTATTGCCGTCGACGTGGGCCATTAAAAGGCGCATCAAGTAAAAGTCGATATGTAAATTTTGCGGAAACGCTGATATGCGATAAGTGATTATTATTGGGGGATCCATGCGCCACAGCTCCATAGCTACACCAAATCAGTGGTACCCAGTAGCCGGCGTGACCACGAAACGTAATAAAATATCGGGTAATCAGAAGTTAAAGGGAAATCATACATTTGATGGGTCGTCATCATCGAGAGACTCGTTTCGTTCGGCTTAAGCGCCTTTATGCGTAATTCAATTGGATTTACAGGGTGCTTGTGGACACTTGAGTGTCTGTCAATATTCTCCTTTGTGTGTGGATGGGTTGGGGTAATAGTAATGGTAAATGCCATATATGCCATATATACTATGTGCTATCTCATATCTGCTATATTTGTGGATATGGAGTGTGTGGGCGGGCGGTGCTCATGTAACTGACCAGATTATAATAGTCTTCCAACTCTATCCGCTTTGTTTTGTGTGTGCATTCAATTATAGATGGGATATTGAAGTTCGTTTTGTTTTCGATTTGTCTAGACCTTTGTTTGACGAGGCCGATATTGGGCCACATTGTTTGCCGGGCTGCTTAGCCAAATTACATTTCGGCTAAACTAAATCGATATCGCCATCAGCGAAAATCGAACAAATTTTCAGCTCTTACAAACATGGCTTATTTATTACTGCAGCTACTCTCAAGAATAATGCTGAATTGCAGACAGATACAGATAGCTGTACATATGTACATATATTCCGCATGACAAGGGAACAACCGAACTGATGGCGAGATTAATCAAAGTCTCGCACATTAAATAGCCCCGATTCGATCGATTGGATGGCTGTCTGCCTTATCGGACCGAAAGCTTCATGCATAGGGGAGGTGGGGTATTGTACATTACATTTTAATAGATTTTTAATGAACTGAAGTAGGCCAAATGGATTGTAAGAGGCGCTTATCAGCGACATTTCATTGTCTGCGGGTGTACTTTATAATCGAATGGGTTTTATTTATTGAATGCAAACTTGTCGTTGACAAATAAAAAAACCTGCATTGATTTTGGCACGCAAGCATCCGGCGAAAACCCCCTCTACATCCACTTCCTCATCCTCTGAATGGAATGACTGAGTGACAAACTGTGGGACACACACGCACATGCACTGAGCGAAAAAATCAAAGAAAAGGAGAATTTTAAACAAAATATTAAAATAAATATTAGAACTTCTGCCAAATTGGTGATATTTCTTGTTCTTTACATAGAACGGAATACTGCGTCAAGGAACGTGTATTTCAGATAAGAATTTTATACATTTTTCAATTGATTTCATGTCTATTAATATTAAAGCCTTGCGCAGTAGAAACACTATACCGTTTCATAATTTGTATATATTAATATCCTTTTTTCCCTGTGCACTCTTTGAGATTTATGGCCAGATACGGCAAGTTGCGTGTGCATGTAATCATCTTATATTGTGAGCAGGAGACGCCACCGAAGTCCCGCTGAACTTTGATGATTTCCCAAGCTCTCGGATTCCGCGGAGGAGTATGAGGATGAGATTGTGTCGCCAGCACTTGCTTCCTAGGCAGCCCGTGGATGCCTGCCTGAATGAATGGGAAATGCGAATGGAAGACTGCGTGGGATAATCGGCGTCGTATTCAATTTAATTTCACAACTATTGCCGGAGTCCCAGTGAAGTGAAGTGTAGAGGGCGGAGAAGCCCTTCCTGTACCGAACGAGAACTTCCAAGTGAACTCCAAGAACACAGATTCGGTTTTGGCATTTCGGGGCATGGGGATGCCGAAATGGGTCGGGGAGATGGAGATTGGGTCTGGTCGGGGAACAATGCCAGAACACACAAAACAAGTGAGCATTCTATAAAATAATTGATGACTGACTGACTCAGTTGCTTGGCAGCAATAATTTTTATACTTCTGAAGCACTCGCACACACACTCTCGAGCACTAAAATCAAATGCCACTCGAAACGCTGCGCCAGTCGCTTGGTGACTGCGCTGAAGTGGAACCATGGATCCATGGATGTGGATGTGGATGTGGCTGTGAGTGTTGGTGTGGTTGTGGCAGATGCCGTTGCCTCAATTGCGTGAGACTCCTCCTTGTAGTTATGTTGTACAATCGCCGGAACATCTGTAGCACAAATGAAATCTTTAATGCCCAAGGGACCGTGCTGGTAACTCTGAGGCATCTGTATTTCACATGTTGCGCATTTTGCCCACACACTCCGCAACTTGAGAACGTATGAAAGCAGCTATTGTGAGCTATCTGCGTTCGCTTCGCATTTTTTTCGGGCCGCGCTTGCCTTGTAATCAAACAATTAAAGATGATTTTAATTAATCTATTTAAAAAATCCTCCCCCATGGCCGAGCCGCCGTCATAACTGCTCAAAATTGATCGAACAACTCGACGGGGGATGCGAGCACGACAACGGCAACAAACATCTTTAAATTAATTAAGCGTAATTGTCGAGGAATTAAATAGAAGTAGAAACAAAAGTTTCAAGCATGAGTTATGGGCCAAGCTACACAGGCTCATGTTACTACAAGATACACAGCATACACAAGATACAATCGTAGCCAGCATACTTGTGACCCCCTCTGCATGCAATAAACAAATTATTTATGATTCTATCCCATCAGCGGCATAAGTAGCACAAACTGAACAACTGATGAAAGGCCCTTATCATTTGTATCGTATTAGCAAAGTTCTAATGTGTCCGGTTGTAACAAATGATGCCCGTGGCCTAATTTATGTTGCCAAAACTACTGCCACATGATGCCAGCTGATGATAGCCAGAGAAAAATGGAAAGCAAACGTATTGCCTACGCATGTCGAAGATGCAATGATAAGAGTCTGGCGTATAGAAAGTTCTACTACCTAGGCATGTTAATGCCCTACCGATTCTCTCCGCCATCGATCGGAATGGTTCAATCCAACGATTTACGACGCTAAGCCCTTACCAACATCAGCTACCTAGGCTCGGAACAAAGCCAGTTGCCGAAAGAAACTGAAAAGAGCCTATTCTTTCACTTCGATCGACATCTAATCCAGTGTTAAGACCCTGAACCCTGGATCCTACATAACGCATATACATAGGAGCCCGAGTGGCCTCTACATATGCTGTAGGGCCCTGGAATGACAATTAATCACCGCAGGAGTCTAAGATGTTCATGCAACGTTCCGTTCCCATGTCCCGAAAAATCGAAAGTCGAAGGGCGGAGGTCTACCTCCAAGCCCTTGTTTGCCCATCAAGGCGAACAGCTGTATCTGTATCTACGAGTTTTTGGGTTTGAGTTTCGATTACTGTGCCGGGTTGCACAACCCCTAAAATTATGACTAGGCCGAGTGAGTGTGAGAACCAGCGAAGAAGGGGTAAGAGTAAGAGCTGCGCGTAAATTGTTAAAAAAGCAGAAACCAAAGTGTGAGTCCAATCATTACGTGCATTTGTCAAGGCCTGAGAATTGTTCCGAATGTCGCTGCTGGTTGTCTGAGTCCCATGCCACTTTTTACCATACCCACCTCATGGCGCATATACTCGTATGTATATCGTCCGACTGTCAGTCAGTCAGTCAGCCAGTTGGTACGTCAGTCAGTCAGTTAGGACGTTTCGACGTCCAAAGGGGATCATTATATGCCAATTGGCGATTGTTTGTTACCCCCACTCAGCGAAGCAGCCAACGTTTGTCGCCGCGGAGGGTTGGTAATTGCAATTCATCCACATTTGAATTTACATTTGAACAACGCTTACGGGCCCAAATTATAACTGTAATTGCGGCATGTTGATCGCGGCGGCATCCCGTTGGCCGGAGTTCTTATTATTATTATTATAATTGTAGCTGCATCTTTTATCAATGAATTGAGTGCTGCACTCACATGAGGGCCTCTCGACAGCCGCCCCTTCACCCCCTCTGATCCAGCTCCGTGACAAGAAAAACATAAATAAACATACTGAGAGAAAATGTAGTACTCGGAATCGATCGAGAATGGTTTGTAAGAGCTCTCGGGGGATTATTCCCAGGCCTTTAGATGGATTTTATAATCGTATTCCAATCGAAAAGGTTTCAATACACATTATATGATTCACTAATCATTGTTTTAAACTGTCTTATCATTTGACGATGTATAATCTATCCCATTTTAATTGATCGTAAACCAAACATAGTATTCATGATGTATAATGTATCCCATTTTAATTGATCGTAAACCAAACATGGTATGAACTTCAATAATTCCACAGTGTAGAGTTCAGATTTCAAAAAACGAAACGTCTCCTAATCGAAACCTTCAATAGAATTGTTTTCCTTTGCTTTGAAATGGGATCTCCCTTTAACCTCAAATAAAAAACCAAGTCTATATCTTTTTCTTCCTGTGCACTAGCGCTCACCACAGTTCCACTCACAGCAAATACACATGGCTAAGCGCAATCATAAAATACAAATAAAAATAAAAATACACGATGGCGTTCAAAAGGGCACGCTTTTCATAATAAACATTAGCGAGCGGCCCCTGTCGTCCCTTCAGAACCCCGCCCCCTCCTGCCCCGCGGTCACACGGTTCGAGGGTCGACCGCTCCGCTCCGCTTCAGTCGGTTCCGTTTCCCCCAACTCCCTCCCTCCCACACATCCGCCAACTGCTCCTGGCGCGCTTGTTTGTTTGTGAATTGGTCGTCTTTAGTTACACTTGAATACGTTTTGTGTGTTGTCGCCGTAGTCCACTGCCCATGTGTGTCTATGCGAAGTGTGTGTGTGGGTTAGGGCTAGCTGGCTGGCACTTTGCCTCCTCCTACTCAATGCACTTTGCACCTTAAAATAGCATTGCAGTGGCATACTTAGCGGCGCAGGAAGCATCGGACGACCACTGCAGTGCGCCCCTTTGTCCGCATGTGCTACTGTGTGTGCGGCTTGTTTTTATCCTGTCCGAGGGGACAGGTTTCTTATTATAGTTAAGCATCGCTACTTACCCGGTGTCTCGCTTTTGTTGCTCCCGTTTCTGCAGTGCGGCCAGACGATAGGCAAAGGAGCGGGCTGTTGTCTTAGGAGCCAACATGTATCCAGATCCGGATCCAGTTACATGTCACCAGGACCCCGGGAATCCTTGTGTGCCAGTGCCTGTGTGTTTAGGACATCTGTAACCTTATCGCATTCAGTTTGTCAGCTTGTCCCCGCTCACACACTCATTATGACCGAACACTTCACCACGCTTTTCACTGCCAACTGAGTAGATATCCTGCTGGTATTACTTCAACTTTCGTGTGGCACTAGGTTAGGTATCTCTATCCCGCATACACGGTGCACTTTATATCACTGTTCACACGATCGCTCACTTATGTTTCAATACGCGCGCTCGAAAGTACGAAACTCGAGTTTAACAACCACTGCGACGAGCGACTGCGTCCGTTTGACTCGGCGTTTCGCGTTCAAATGAGACGTGTGTTCGTGGCCAAGGCGAAAAGGCTGCGATGACTGAGCCCTGCACTCAGAGAAATGGATGCCCTAAACGGGAAAACGATAACGCAAAAATTTAGGGTGGAAATTCAGTTATCAGTCAACTCAAACAAAAGGAATAAAGGAATTTCATTAAAGATTCCTATAACTTTTTTTTAGTTTGGTTAGAGTAATAGTAATAGAGTAAAACGCAAATCTATTGTAAAAACATTAAATAACAATATATTCCCTAACCTTCTCGTAATTATATCTTATTCAAATGTAACGTATTTATAAAAAGTTATATTTGTTTTAAAAAAATTCCACAACAACATTATTACGATGTAATAGCTTTTAACTTGGCAGCTGTAATAATTTTTACGAGTGTAGTTGCGCTCTTTGATTCGAAGTTACTCTGCCGTTCTCTCTGGCTTTCTCTCTTTCTCGCTCGCACACAGCATCCCCAAGAGGAGCACGTTGTGTTGTTGTTGCTCGCAGCATATGTGCAGGAAGTAGGTGGCTGTGGGGAGAGGGAGATGGAGCTCTAACACAGAGAGAGAGAGAGAGTGCAAGAGAGAGACGCACTTTACGACGTGGATGTATATGTACATGTATATGTATGTATATTGGCTCCTTGGCTATTTTGTATCTTTCCTGCCTCCGCCCGCGTGTTGTTGTTGTTGCTGCTGCTACTGCTGTTGTTGTTGCATTCTAATTTTACGCACTGAATTCCTGAGATGCTTTCATATTCCCGTTTGATGATTTATCGACTGCAGCGGCAATTAAAAGGCCTTTAGCGATGCTTTTTATCAACTCGACTCGGTGACATTGGAGTTTTATTTATATTTTGTTGTGCGCGAGTTAAGTCCGTGATCGAGGGTGGAGCCTTTTGTGAAGATATGATGTGTAAATGTATGAAGGTTTTTAAGTTTCAGCAGATAGTTGTAGTGTGAAGATTTCCAATAAAGAATACGACTGACTTTCTTGAAGTTCAAAATCAGTATGAAGTTTATTGTCAGAGAGTGGCTACTCGAGTCCTCCGTTTTCGTCTTATACATAAGTACATAGGTTCTTAATTGTAAGCATAATGAACATGCCGACTCGGCATGTGGCTGGCTAGCTGGGGACAATGTTGCAGTGCGACTTTTGTGTAATGTCAGCATTCGGCCGGAATGTCAGCATTCGGCCGGATGCGGTGTTCCAGTTGCCGTCTTCCCGGTTGAGTGTCCGATGATTTGTTTAGAGGCGTGGGGGTTTAGGGGGTGGGGTGGTAACTCCTCCCCCCCCAGTTCGAAGTGACGGCCATAGCGAAGGTATGGATGACGCGTAGATTGGTACGTGATGATCCTCGTGGATGTGGACGATGTGTTTCGTTCGTCGGTGCAGCCATAAGATGACTGCTAGGAACGTTACCAATCCGAGCAGAGTGTAGAGTGTCCAGGTGTGCTGTATAGTATTGTGATGGACGGCCAGGATTTTATCCATTGTTTGGGTGGCTTCGAGGTGCAGTTTTTCTAGGCTTAGTACCGTAATAGTGGTATTCCTAGTTACTTTTCGCATGGGGGGAAGATCAAAATCCGTCTGTTCAGGGAACGTGTCAACCGTGCCGTCGTAATCGATACCGTTAATCTGTATTGTTTCGTTAATGTATCTGATGATGGCTGACCCCATTATTGAGAGCTCGGAGCCGTTTGTTAGGGATACCTTCAGTTTGTTCACGTTGAATGCGAAGATGTAACCTCTCTCTGCCTCGAACACGTCGGTGATGGGGCCGGTTTCCCGTACATCGCAGGAACTGTTTTCTCCGTTCAAAAGGTGTTCCAGGCATGTGTTGTTCTGTGGTGTATCAACGTAGAAGTTCTCGTCGCACAAGAATGTATTATCCAGTTTGGGGCATTTACGGGTCATATGAAATTTCTTATTATTAATATTATAAGCTAGGTAATTTGGGGTTATTACAAAATATGTGTTATTTATTGGTAATGGAACTAGTCTGGCGAGGGTATGAAAAGGTTGTTTAAAAATTGGGACTTTGATATTAAAAATAATCTTTTGTTCGTAATTTAGTGTATTCATTTGTAGGAAATTGTATATACTTTGTTCATTTTTGACTGTGATATTTTGTTTTTCCAGTATTGTTTTTATTTTATCCATTTCTTGTTCATTTAGGATGAACTTGGGAATTATATTTATTTTCGCCAATAGCATACTTTCTGTTATGTCGTTTAGGTGGTTAATGAATAATTCTATGTTATAATTAATCCTATTTAAATATTGTATTTCTTCCAGAAGGGTATCTTGTAAGTTTAAGTGTTTGTATATTTTGTTTTGTGAGGTATCAAAGAATTTACTTATCAAAATTTGTTCATTATTTATATGGTCCGTGATATTTTCGAACCGGATAAGTATTTCGTTGTTAAACATTACTTGTTTTTGGAGATTGTCGTTACTGACTTCGGAATTTTTCTTTATATTGTCAAGTTCTTCATGTATTTCTTTATTGTCGTTGGCATCCATGTTGCCGGTAACCACCTTTACTAGACTCCCCAATCCGTTAATCAAACCCCGTTTGTTTCTATATGAAGGTGTAAGGGCTTTGAGCTTTACTTGGGCTTGGGTTAATTTGGTTTTTAAAATTGTGACGGAGTCCGTCAACGTGGAATCGGGGTTAAATTTATTAATGGTCAGATGGAATTGTTCCATACATCTGCTGTAGTCTTGTAGGTTGATTACATGACTAATTATTTTGTACCTCTCAATTAGTAAGGCTTTCCCTAGTTCTATCTTGGCTATAGGGGCGTTATCATTTAAATAATGGACATGGATAGCCTGAGTTGGCACAAGGGTGAACCTGAAATGGTAAGTTAAGAGGTAGTGGGGTCAGTTATTATCAGTGTTGGGTACGTTGTTGCTTTTGTCTTTTTTCAAAACTGTTTTTCGAATTTTTGATTTGTGTAGTTTTTGATTCCTAGCAGTTATCAATGTATGACCTTTGTCGTGTTTGACTTTGTGAATCGAAAACCTGGGTGTAATCTTATTACGTCTGTTTTCCTTCCTAAGGACTAAAGTGTCTGGTTGTAGGTCTACGGGGTCTGTTCGGGTTTCATTTAATTTTAGGGTTCTCCTAACTACGTCATTTGAAAGTTTGTCCGTGATGAGGGGGTACAACTTCTCGCGAAATTCATTTAATTTCGTTAAGTAGTCGTGTTCGTTATTGAACTGGATTGTTTGGTTGAATATATGAGTACGTCCGTTAAATAGTTCAAAGGGGGTATGTTTAGTTGCAGAATGAATAGCGTTATTATATGTGATTAGGGTTTCGGACATTATCTCGTCATGCTCGCTACTGAGTTTCTGTTGTTTCCTGACGTCAAGTATTATTCTGTAAATCTCAGTTAGTGTCGAGTGAAGCCGTTCAACGGGAGAGTTACTAGAGGATTGTTGAAAGGACGTAACGTGTAGGTCAATGTTAAATTGAGTGCAGAACTTATTGAACATATCGCTAGCGAATTCTGCTCCCTGATCATAGATCAGCTTTTTGGGAATACCAAATTGGGAAATGAAATGTTTTAAGGCTTTAACTACGTTAATGCAATTCCTATTAGTTATAGGGTAGGCAGCCGCAAATTTAGAAAATTTATCGATAATAGTAAGGTTATAATTTTTGTTAATAGTATAAATGTCTATATGTAAGATGTCCAACGGTTTTGAAGGTAGTTCGGATATTTGGTAAGTGATCTTTTGAGGTTGTCTGTCGTATTTTAATTTTAAACATGTTTCACATTTTCGAATTAACTGAGTTATTCTCTCCTTCATATGTGGGAAGAACTGTTGTCGTTTTATGTGTAAATATGTTTCATCGATCCCTCGATGGTTACTATTATAGTGATAGTCGGTTATAATTTTTTCGATCTCCGTACTATCAGTAATTTCGGGGAGGAAGATCAAACATCTAATGAGTTTAAATTGACTGTGGGCTGAGAAGTAGGTTTGGTAGGCTTGTTCCACCATTTGAAAAATGTGGTCGGGGGCAAATACCGCGCATGTCTTGTTTGGTTTTAACGACTGCCTAAGAATGCAAACTACGTCGTCATACTGAAAATTGGGTTTACAGAATTCCCTCCTAAGTTTGTGTTTAAACGGGGTCAGTGTGGCGTTATTTGTATCTGGGGTTATTTTGAACAGGAGCTGAATATTAAAATCATTAAGGGGTTTCTCTGAGATGGGGCAAACATTTTGAGGAATTGATAGGGCTTCGTTATGGTTGACAGAGGCCTCTGGTCTACTGAGAGCATCAGCAATTACATTTTGAGAGCCTTTCTTGTAGACGACTTCGAAATCGTACTCCTGAAGCTGGAGTCTCCACCTAACTATTTTAGAATTTGGTTGTTTGAAATTCATTAACCAAGTTAGTGGTTTGTGATCGGTGATTATAGTGAATCTCCTGCCAAAGAGGTAGGGTCTGAAGTATTGGACCGCCCATATAATGGCCAGCATTTCCTTCTCAATTGTGGAATAATTTGTTTCCGCAGCCGACAAGGTTCTACTAGCAAAACATACGGGCCTATCACTATGCACCGGACCTTGGGATAGGACAGCTCCTATTGCGAAATTACTTGCGTCCGTGGTTAGTGTGAAAGGTTTTGTAAAGTCCGGGTATTGGAGGATTGGGTCGTTAGACAGTAAGGTTTTGCAATATTCAAAGGCCTTTTTGAATTCATCATCTATTATGATCGATTTATTGTTTCCCCTTAATTTTTGTGTCATGGGTTGGGTAAGTCTCGCAAAATCTCTGATAAATTTTCTGTAATATCCCAACAAGCCTAGGAAAGACTTAATTGACTTTTTACTGTGGGGACATGGAAAGTTTTTTATAGCTTCGATCTTATTGGGATTTGGCCTAACACCTTCTTGTGAAACGATGTGGCCAAGGAATTCTGTCTCCCGCCTGAGGAAGTAGGATTTTGTGAGTTGGACTTTAAAGTTGGCAGATCTGAGTCTTCCAAAAATAGTTTTCAAGTGTATGAAGTGTTCTTGTAAGGAGGTTGAGAAAATTATTATATCATCTAGGTAAACTAGGCAGATAGTTCCGATAAGGTCTCCAAAAATATTGTCCATCACCCTTTGGAATGTGGCTGGGGCATTTTTGAGGCCAAACGGCATTCTAATGAACTCGTAGTGGCCCCCCTCTACTGTAAATGCAGTTTTGGGTGTGTCGTCGGGATTCATTTCTATCTGATGGAATCCACTTGCCAGATCAAGTGTGGAGAAATATTTGGCTTTGCCCAATCTGTCTAAGATATCCGCGATGTTAGGTATTGGATATCTATCGGATATAGTCTTCTCGTTGAGTTTTCTATAATCGATAACTAGACGCCATTTTTGCTCTCCCGTAGGAGTGATTTTCTTTGGGACGACCCAGACGGGGGCGCTCCACGGGGAATAACTGGATTTGATAATGTCCTGATTTAACATTGCCTCTATTTGTTTTTTGACCTCCTCTTTATGAATGTAAGGATATCTATAAGATTTTGTATGAATGGGGGTGTCGTCCGTGGTTTTAATCGTGTGTGTAATCTTGTTGGTGAAGGTCAATGATTTGTCTTCATTGTAGAAGATATCTAGATAACTTTTGCAAAGTGAAAGTAGGCTTTGTTTCTCTTCAGAGGAGAGGTGATCGACGCCAAGGGCTTGTAACGACGCTGCGGAGTTTTGGGGCTGTGGGGTGTCTGAAGTGATACTGAAAAGTTCAACATTGTTGGCCGTGGAGTATGGCATGCCTTTTATCGGGCTCTCGAGGTACAATAACTGATCCCTCTCGCTATAGTTTGTGATAACGAAATTAGCAATATTGTTTTGGGCATTATAAATCCCGTCTGATATTATTAAGTCATCATTGATTGTAATTGAATCGATGTAGAAGTCGCCCTGTTTGGTTTCCACTGGTAGTGGCAAAATAGTTTTCGTATGTCCAGAGATATTAAATACGTTTGAAGTTGAGTTACTGTGGGTCCATAAGGGTATAATGGTACTTGGGGTTTTTAGATTTAGGTTAAGTAAATCTATTTCTGTTTTTAGGTAAGATAATAAGTCCATTCCTATCAATCCGTCAAAATAAGAGTGGAACTTGAAAGGTAGAAGGGTCATTTTGCCCGTGATTTGGAATTCCGGTGGAAATGGTATAGAGACGTTTTGATATATTTTAAAACTGTTCAGGGCTGTTTTGAGTGTTATGGGCGTATCTAAGGTCACACAGTTCCTAGGGTCGACATATTTTGGGTCGATGAAGGAGTGTGTAGAGCCTGTGTCAATTAAAAACTTCAGGGGGTTTGTCTGGGATAGTTTGATTTTTATAAAAGGAAGCGAGGGGTTGTGCGTGGCTGGGCTTATGTACCCTGTTGGTTTCCCGAGGCCGTTTGCTGAAAATTCGAATCAGGTTGAGGGTTCTCCTCTATATTATTCAAACTATGTGAAGGTGCTCGAAAGGGGTTTGATGTATTGGCCCGGTTGTCCTTGGTGCCGGATTGGGGTGTGCGATTGTGTGAATTAAATGGTCTATTTTGGCCAGAGTTAGAGTTAGAGTTAGAGTTAGAGTAGGGTCCCCTACGGTCATTTCGGTCGTTACGTCCGCTGCGGTAATTGCTGTCGTAGCTATTTCGGTAGGTTTTATTGTCTGATCCATTGGGTCCCTGCTCTGGTCTGTTGGTTCGCTTGTTTTGTGCCCTATATAAGGTCTGCTCTATTTGGCATTGCTCGTACGCCTGTTCAAGTGTAGAAGGGGACTTTATCCTGACGAAAGTCTTGAGAGGTTCCTTCAAACCAGTCATAAAAGCATTGAGACAAACCTCGTTGTAGACAACCTTTTTTGCATCTACAACAGTGTTGTTGTGTTCGCTGTTTTTGAGTATGGAGAAGAGTTGGCTTCTCACCTTTGATATACCAAAGAACAGTTGGCCCAAGGTCAGGTTGTCCGAAAATGTGTTAAGCTCGCTTAACAAGTTGGCCTCGCTTTTCTTGCTCGAGTAGAGGCGGATGAGATTGCTTTTAATCTCATCCCAAACCAAGGGGGTATTTGCCAGTTCCAAGGCTTCGTCGGCCCTATCAATGATTTTGTTCCTGATGGTCCTCAGAGTAAGCAGGCCATACGGTGTTTGGTCAGCTCCCCTGATGAGCATCAGGATTTCTTCTACGCTAGTGATAAACCTGTCCAATAGACGAGGTGTACCATCAAAGGTTGGCAAATGCTCAACAAATGCCATGATATCTTTAGGCTTGAACGTAGTTGAAATTAAGGAGCTAATACCACTGACAGTGGGCGCCAGAGGGGATGGAGTGGGGCGGGCAGAATCGTTTCCCGAGTCCATATTGGGGGTTTGGGAAGATATTGATTTGGGTTCTTCCGAAATCGGGAGAAGGGAGTCAGGACGTCTAACGGGATGTGGGGGCCTATTAGTGTTTGGTGGAACTCCAACAACTGAACGTGTAGTTTTCCTAAGGTTGTAAACGAACTTTTTTGACATTAAATTTGAGGTTACTTAGTATATTATGTATGATTGAAAAATAATGAACAAATTTCTTGTTTACTAGAGTGTATGGGTGTCTGTCTTTGGCTTTATATTTTCCCTTTTATATTCTGCAATGTGATTGGTATTAGTATTTGTTTGATATACAAAATTACACAATGAAAGGAAACAAAATATATCTGTATATGTCGACTTCTTTAGTACATTTGTTTTGGTTATTTTGAATGTGCAATACATGAGCGTAGCAACCCATTGTAGAAGAGTGAAAGGCAAGAACACTTGACGATACTCAAGCGTTTTCCCCTTACCTCGGCTACCCAGACATGGGTGCGCCACTACACATGCAGTGTCGTTGTCGTTGTGGTACGCAGAATGAGCCTCGCTTGGTTTGAAATGATTTTTGCTTATGTTTTGATTTTTCGCCGACGTATGGCAGTGTGCGTTTTGAGTGTACAATGTATTAGAGAGGCTTTGGTGCTTTGTTTGTTTACCACGGTGGCATGGTGATCAGCGTTTGATTCCATGCCAACGAGGCGGTACAGTACGTGGATGTATTGGATTGTAGTTGATATTGTATGCTCACATATATAAGTGTATATAGAGGCTTTGGCGATGCGTTGGCCAGCGTATGTAAGTGCCGATGACGTGATGATCAGCGATAGATTCCACGTCAGCGCGGCAGTACGGTACACTTGCACTCTTTTTTTTTTATAAAAACTTATGACGTTTGGCAGAGTATGGACATACCGATGGCGTGGTGATCAGCGATAGATTCCACGTCAGCGCAGCAGTACGGTACACTTGCACTTTTTTTATAAAAATTATGACGTTTGGCAGAGTATGGACATACCGATGGCGTGATGATCAGCGATAGATTCCACGTCAGCGCGGCAGTACGGTACACTTGCACTTTTTTATAAAAATTATGACGTTTGGCAGAGTATGGACATACCGATGGCGTGATGATCAGCGATAGATTCCACGTCAGCGCGGCAGTACGGTACACTTGCACTTTTTTATAAAAATTATGACGTTCGGCAGAGTATGGACATACCGATGGCGTGATGATCAGCGATAGATTCCACGTCAGTGCGGCAGTACGGTACACTTGCACTTTTTAAAAAAAATTATGACGTTCGGCAGAGTATGGACATACCGATGGCGTGATGATCAGCGATAGATTCCACGTCAGCGCGGCAGTACGGTACACTTGCACTTTTTTTTTGTATATTTATTTATTTTACATTTTTCCTCTCTCTTTTTTTTTCCTGTGTTTGAATATATGTTTGAGTTTCATTTGGTACTTCACAACTTCAATTTTGTTTTATAAAAATTTGTTCCTAGTCACTTTCAGTCGACATCTTGCATATAGTTTGTTTCGTTTCTTACATGTTTACTTACAGGTAGGTAATTATTAATAGGTAGGACATCCTACCGGCTGCGCCAGTTAAGTCCGTGATCGAGGGTGGAGCCTTTTGTGAAGATATGATGTGTAAATGTATGAAGGTTTTTAAGTTTCAGCAGATAGTTGTAGTGTGAAGATTTCCAATAAAGAATACGACTGACTTTCTTGAAGTTCAAAATCAGTATGAAGTTTATTGTCAGAGAGTGGCTACTCGAGTCCTCCGTTTTCGTCTTATACATAAGTACATAGGTTCTTAATTGTAAGCATAATGAACATGCCGACTCGGCATGTGGCTGGCTAGCTGGGGACAATGTTGCAGTGCGACTTTTGTGTAATGTCAGCATTCGGCCGGAATGTCAGCATTCGGCCGGATGCGGTGTTCCAGTTGCCGTCTTCCCGGTTGAGTGTCCGATGATTTGTTTAGAGGCGTGGGGGTTTAGGGGGTGGGGTGGTAACTCGCGCACACCCACAGCACCACTAATTTCACTACGCACTCACACAAACACACACACACACATGCTATTTAAGCCAGAAGATTTTTGTTGGCTTTGATGGCCGTTTTTTCCATGTAATTCCTTCTTTATTTCACTTGAACTTTACCATCTATTGCGGCTTAATTGCACATTTTATGGCCCAGACATTGACTGCAGTTTTCCCGACGAATGTGCGATTCTTGTTTGCCTTTTTGTTTTTCGCCGAGCACATTCCTTTGGCATCAAAATTGGAGCCTGTGCTCCCGCAGATTACTCCCGTTGCCCAGTGTGACCAGCTGACCCCAAGGGCTCCAATCAGGGTTGAAGGTTTTCCGGGAGCTGCTTTGAATCCTTTGGCGGCATCATGCGCAGATAAGAAAGGAAGTCTTGTATATATGCACCTATAGTTACTAAGTTTTTTTTAATTGTATGTGAACCAGAATTAAAAATTGAAATAGTTGCTTACAATTCTATTCTGATAAACTAGACTCTGCATTAAAATCATCTAGAAAAGTCCTGCCCTCTGTTATTAATACCTAAATATCAACAATCTACTCCTTGGTTTTCGCCAACAAGAAGAGATACGGTTCCCGTATCTTTTCACTTCGTAACTAGCAACACTTTTGAACTCGTACTTTAATTTTGAAAAATTTGATTCGCTGTACGTAATCCGTAAATAACCTAGCTTTTCCTATTTAATTTAACCCAAATATGAGTTTAATTAAATGTTCCAAATGTAATTGATGTAAATGTATCAGAAATTGTTAAAGAAATTGTGCTTAGAATCACAATTCTAATCACTTAAAAGCCTCTGTATGCATTTTCTGTGGTGGCTTGTTAGCTAAACAAAAGTTTATTATTGGCGCCAATTTCAAAAAGTCTCCAGTGTGCCCAATAAACACACAATTTTACATCTTACATTCATGCTCATTTCTACACGCCTCTTTTATTTTACACAGCCTAGCGGCAAAAATAGGAACTATAAACGTGCTGCCAGATCGAAAGAAAATTAACTTTAGTTTTGTGCGACATCTGGTGTTAAGATTCTAAAAGGCTCACAACGGCTTCTATGGGACGGTAGCGAAACCAGCTTGGTTGTATAGAAATATACATTTTACAACACAGCACCGTGTATGTTATTGAACACTAAAACTTTTGGCGCTAACTCATTAAAAAATTCAAATTCATACGTTAATTCATGGCGTCTTGTTCTTTGTACAGATAAAAAAAGTACACATAATTTTCGATCAAATTTTTTTTTTTTTTTAACTTTGTTTTCTATAGCATTTTTATATGAAATTATATGCAACTAGTGGTGAAAAACTGGAAAAATCAAAAGTCACGCCATCTAACATTCAAGACACAAAAACATATTTATTTAAATTTGTTGTAACTTAAAGCTCGAGTTAACTAGTTCTTATACATGTCACAGAGCACCTTTTCCATGGGCGTGTTCCCAATAGTGCGCTGAAAATAGATGGACTCAATCTTGTGGGAGCTGATCATGCGCAGCAACGGCAGCATGAGAAGGAGTCGTCCGAATCTGGCTATCTGGGCGGTGAACTGCGTCTTTGTGTGCTGCGACAGCATCACCTGTTCGTTAAGTAAAATTTCAATGAAGCTTTTATTGCTTTTGAAAAGTGCAGTATATTTACGTGCGCCTGATCCTGAAGATTCTCTATCTGCGCCGGATCTTTAAGTCCGCGCGTTTCCGGCCGGAAGAGAACTATCGCCTTGAGGCACGCGAATTCAGCGGGGTCCACCAGCACCGCCTTGTATTTGCAGAAGATCTCGTGGAGCGTTCGCACATCCGCCGCCAGCTAGCAGAAATTTGTGGTCATATATATAATATACATATTAGACGGAGTCCTGTGTAGACTTACCTCCTCCTTTGTTATGCAAGTGTCGCCATTGGCATTGTTCTCTAGATTATTGCAGTGCTCCGCCACCGAGAAGAGGGCGCAGCCGGTGGGATCCAGGGGAATGCACCATTGGATTGCGTTCAGCAGGAACAGCTCCGACCAGGACTCCTCCAGCAAAATTACCTGCACACAGGGGATATTTCGTTATGTTTTGAGTAAATGACCCTGGCTGCTATTGATCGGTTTTTATATTAATCTCACCTGATCCCGAAAGGAAAGTCTTGCAAAGCTGGGCAGGTTCTTGGCCCACTTGACGGCCATGAAGAGCAGCCGGGCACTTGTCTCGTAAACTGTTTCGTGTTGATGGGTGTACAGATTGGGCGACATGAACTGCGGCATAATGAAACTCGAATCCGATCTGCTGACTGCATGCGGCTCCTCGTTGTCGTTGGTTACATCTATGGAGTCGTCTGTCAAAAAAATGGGATAAATACATACGATGTTTAAATATGTTTATATAATAGATTAATATTTTATATGTATAAGATATTGACTCCGTTTTAAACAGAATAAATAAGCATATATATTTCTAAACTGATATTTTATATCTTCTATCAAAATTGATTTTATTTATTTGTATAATTATAAATATACCCACCATCATTGTCATTTTCCATGGTGGGACTGGAAGAGCTGACGGAGGAGACACTGCCGCCGGCGATGTTTATCTCCTTGGCGTTTTCCGGCGCCGGTGAGCTCGGGTCGATGGAGTGGTTGCTGCTCGAGTTGGTCGAGTGGGAGACATTGCCACTGGTGGCCATCTCCATGCCGTAGGCCTTTTCCTTGGGCGAGTGGTGCACGCCGGCTGCGTTGAACATGGGAAAGCTGCCGGCGCCCATGTGGTTCGCAGCCAATTGCATTGAGGAGGTGAGGTGGTTGTGGTGCAGCAATCGTCCCGTCGGCAAACTGCCCAGTGCTGCTCGGGGATCAAACAGAAATCAAGGTGGACCATAAGTAACATACGTTCCCAACTATCAGCCTGGGGGGCAGCAACTACTCACAGGGCGGCGGCAGGAGTCCGGAGCCGTAGCAGGGCGGAGACAGTAGCACGGGTGGTCTGCAAATTGGAGTTGCCCGCAGATTTCGGGCGGTTAGATGGACTTATGCAAATGACAGGCCAAGCACAACAACTGCACTCGAAAAAATTGCATGCAACTTTTTTTTTTTAAAGAGATACCAATAAAATCTTAAAGTGGTCGACATTTCTTTATTCTTTCGTTGGACAAAAAGTTTGGTATTAGAAAAGAACATAGCACAAGTACTAATAGTAGTCTTCAAGCCTTGGCTTATCTTCCAGTTTATGTTTTTCATAATTTTTCCGAGTGCAGCGGTAGAGATAGACTTACCCGAAAACCCCGACGGCCACGGCGGCCTCTCGCAGCGCCCGTCCGTGCTCCATCTCCCGCAGAGTCTCCGGCCGTATAGTGGCCGTGTTGCGGGGCTGTCGCTCATTTTGCACGGCTGTAATTGGAAAACAAATGCAACTAGCATGAGCACTCGGCATCTAGTTGTTTAGGAATTGGGAGTGGGACTGGAAGTGGAAGTGGGAGTGGGACTGGGAGGTGTCCGTAATGAGGAAATGTCACACTGACAAAATCGCTCCGAGCACTCGTTTGAGCACAGGTATCGCAGGATGGCAGGACGAAAAGCGGCCGCGTGTGCCCGGCCTTTCCTCATCAGCATACGGAATGGTATGGAATCTCCGGCTGGGGAACAAGGCCATCCATCCATTGATGGCAAATTGGTTTTGTGGTCACGTGCCGCTCACGCCCACAAATTGTTTCGCTATTTGTTTATGCAATTTCACCGCACAATGAGGCCGGGCCACAAAAGCTACTTCGCCGCTAATGGCGTATCCGCAAACTGTGGCTATTTTCCATACGGCTCGCATAATTTACGGCTAAATTAAAGGATCCACAATAGAGTCGGGAAAGTGTGTGAACCGCCCCAAGGGAGGAAGACTATATTTATCAAATGGCAAACTTACGAGACTAGAATGCAAAGTGAAAGGTGTGAAAGTTTCTCGCCGATTATGTTTATCTTTATAATGTCATGTTCGATTAAGTAGATATAAATATATATAATAATATTAACAGATTAGTGGCAGTAGTTGAATGGATATATTAGAATGGTATGAAAAGAACAACTTCCTTATAAATACCCAGTGACTCGTTAAGTACAACCAGGTAAGTACAATTGGCTTATATTGATTTTATAAGCCTGAATCTGACTGACGACTGCCGATTGTCTATTTGCTTTCCAGACATCGAAACAATGAAGAAAACTTTCAGTCAAAATGAACAATTGGTGTTCAGTGGAGTGGCAGCGGCAAAGCTGCATAAAATCTGTCAAAGACAACACGAGCAGCAGGTAGCAAATCAATTGGGTGAGCAATATGTAAATAAGGAGCACCCGCAACCCGAAGTGAGCCACCCTAAAATGAGGATGCTCCTGGCATGGGTTTACCGACGTGGGAAAGGGTTAAAGGGCGCACTGATCGGGGCCACGTGTTCCCGGGGCTTTTAAGGTCCTGTTAAAGACCAATTAAACGTGCTTCAGTTCATTAGAGCGAGCTGAGTTGTGATGCGAAGCGATATGATAAAGCAGTTGGTAATACGCACCGTCCTTGTTCATTCCCATTTGAAGGCACTTCTTGAGCCTGCAGGCCTGGCATTGATTCCGATGAGCTTTGTCCACCACACAGCGTCCCGTTCCCGCCTGGCAGCTGAAATGGTAAACAGAATCGATTAAAATAGTGCCAGGACATAATCAGGTTATCCTGATGAGCAGCTAACAAGATTTCTAGTGTCAAAAATTGCAACATTTGTTGATTTCAATGGCGAACACAAAACCTCAGACTCAGGCCAACCGAGCGGAAATCCAGCCACAAAAGCACTTCTGTATCTGCTAGATACAGGACCTGTTCCTCTCTTCCGTTTCATCGACCTCTCGCCCTTTGTTCTGTCCTGGTGGAACTTTAATCAAATCAGGGCTGAGTGCCATCCCTCCCACTCGAAATCCATCGAAATCCATGCAACCATTTTTAGCCCAGTCATCGCCTGCCCTTTTGCACACTAAGCCTGCGCCAAAATTCAAAGATGGCCAACGCTCCTAGAAATCTCTAGCCGTCCATTTCGTTTCCATTTTATGTGCTTCGTGGCGCCTTGGTAGGAAATCACTTAGCGAAATGTATCCTTGAGATACAGCCCTTGTCTACGTGTGTATATAAAATTGAGGTATTTTGTGTATGCAAATGTTAAATTTTCGTAAACAAATCAAGTAGATTGGATATGTGTGAATGGGCAGCTCATTCCTTTGGCATTCCAAGTTTTGTGTCTCTATAAAAATAATCACATAATATTGCCATTGCCCCAACCATCAAACATCCAGGAATAGACCATGAACGCATTTGTGTATACTAAAACTGGAAAATAAAGGACAGACTTTGGCTTTCATATTCTCTACAAATGATATACTTTTAAGTTAAATTGTCACATAAAATACATTTTTAAAGTAAATGAAAAATATAAGGGCATTTTTTCTTAGCCAATGAACAACAAATGAATAAAATCCATAAATTCCGTAGGCTATTCCTACAACCATAACAAATCGAATATATTTCTAGCATGTCCTTGGAAAATTCCTTTGACCACATTCGAAAGTTCTGATTGGAAGCAATTGATTATAATTGAAAACGGCTTAATGGGGCCACCGGAGACAAGGATATAAAAAGGACCAAGGGCCAGATTGACTCTGTCGCCCATCGGGAAACAAGTCACGTCGGTGAAAATATACACTAGACCTGTTATCCCTTTTCCATGTCTGGAGTGTATCCCTCGTTCACTCATTCCCGTGCAGGGGGAGAATGTTGCTCTATTTCATCCCGTAGAGCCGCACAGAACCGCCCCCATTTTTTGACTTTGTTGCGATTCGGCTTAGTCGATGGACGAAGATGTCGGGAGGGCGGATGGATGCGGGTGCTGGGCCACATTTGGCCAAGTGTTTTGCGCTTAAGCCCTCCATATCAATCTCATGGGACCAGGACACGGATATAGAGATTTCGACATTTGTGATTTACCGAGCCCGCTGGAAAGCCGCAGAGCAAAGCATGCATTACTGTATCATAACTTTATGTTTTTGCTGGCATTGATTCCGTCGTTTTGGATTATGGGATTTTTCTCTCTGATTTAATGATAATTGAAAACGCTCGACAAACTTTGATTCGCGCTTTTGCTTCTCTTCTCTTCTTTTTTTTTTTTTTTGTCAGATTTTGGAAAATTCCCACGTCAAAAGAAAAAGTTTTAAACGAATTCACTTTAAATTCAATTACATTTTAAGCTGCAATCCAGAGAGAGGGGAGCGAAAGTAAAGTGGCATTCGCACATGATGCCATTCTGGGCACAAAGTCAACGCGAGGGCAAATATGCGCATTCAAAAGTTGACGCTCAAATCCCAAAGATTTGAATAATTGTAATGAATTTGCCGGAGCTCCGTAATCCGCCAGACGAGCCTCCGGGCACAGCGGCCCACACCCATCCCGGCACCACCCACTTTTGGGCAAATGTTGCAACATTTAATGGAAATGAAATGGTAATGACTGGATTTGGGAGCATAGTTAGGGCTACACTGAAATAAAACTGGCACCACACATTTAAAATTCACAAAATGGGAGTGTTTGCAGGGGAGTATCAATATATGTATTAATGGTTTAAATTACTCTTTATGCCTATATGGCATAATTACTTTACTCTCTATATGACGTGTTAAGGAAGTCCTTTTTGTTATTTATAGTTTTTATTTCTAATTTGAGGTCCGCAAAATATCTTTCTGTGTGCACTCACCGATAAATGAGTTTCCGCCGCACGCTGCGTTTGAAGAATCCGGAGCAGCCATTGCAGGCTAGGATTCCGTAGTGCTTTCCCGAGCTGGTGTCGCCGCACACCACGCAGATGAGGCCCAGGTTCTGACCCTTAATCCGGGTCATCGATGAACCCTCCGCCGCCGACGAGTGGTTCATGGAGTTGGCTGCCGCTTGGGCTGCCGCCGCCGCAGCAGCTGCAGCGGCACTGTGATTCCAGCTCAGCAATCGACCATTGGGCACGTTTGGGGCGGCGGGATGAGGGGGCGGTGGCTGTGTGGGCGGGGCCACGCCCGTTGATGTAGGTGGAGGCGCCTGTCCGTGCATCGGCGCCGGCGGCGGAGTGTAGCAATGCCGCTGCGGACTGTGGAGTTCTAAAGTTATGAAGCAGATTAGTGAATGGTATCTAAGAGAATCGAAATTGTATCTTTTTGTTATCTGGGAAGTTACTACGGCTTTATTAAGATCATACAGTTGGGTTTATTAGCTCGTATATAGATCTTAAAATCAACGAATTGTGCAAGTGGTTAAAGCTTAGTTGGCGTTTAAATATTAATAAATATTCAAAATTGTTTATAAAACGGGAAAAATAGTATACATAATGTTTAGCTAATACTAGCAGAATGTAGAAATGTAATGTATAATTCTATACAATTTCCGCACTGTAGCTTAACATTTTTAAACTTAACGCGTAATGATTGTCCTTTAGCTATTCTTTTCATCGGCATATTAAATGATTAATCTCGTTCCAGCATAAGACATTTAAAATTTTCGACCAGACTTAAGACCAGTTTTCCCGGTGGTAATGGGTGGTGCAATAAAAAATCACTTATGCAGTTCATATAAATTAAATCCCAATTTGTCAGTTGTACCGGATTGCGGATGCAAAGGACCTGCCGATCTTATCCCTGCGTGGCGACATTGACGCCCTGTAATCCGCAAATATATTTACACATTCAATTAGGGTGCCATTAAGCCAAACGGCTCTCGACCAGAGCGTGCCGAGCAATCTGTGCGCCAAATTTGCCTCGGGGGACGATTGTTTTGCCATCACACCCTAATTTGATTGTAGTTTCCTTACTGATTTTTTGATGCACTTAACCCTCGACGTTCCAAGGACGAGGCTGAGGACACATTTGTAACACTCGCCACTTGGCTGTGCGCTCGACCATTTGGGTTCGTGGTTCTGGTTTGCGTTTGGGTTTGGGTTTTGCTCCTGCTTGGCATTGGAATGGAAAGACAAAGTCAGGCGGCCATTCAGCCGGGACCAACTGGCAGGACTGCGGTCCAAAGCCGGAGGATTAGCGTCATATGCTTGCATTTTCCGGGGCACCGGGGCATCTTTGTTAATTTTATGGGCTCGTTGAAATTCACTTTGGCGCACACAAAAGTGTTAAGGGCGCCGGGATGGCTGTGTTATGAATTTCTGACATTTTTGGCGGCCTGACTCGGAGTCTAATTCAATTTGGTGATTATCGCAAATTGAATTTGCCTGGCCATTCGTGCATGCCATCAGCAAGTTGGGCATCGATTTGATTTGAGTGTCTCCGCAGACAACTGGTTCCTGCAAATTGGTAATTAAAATTGCCAATGTGATTTCCGAGCAGAGCGATCAGAATCCGCTTGTTTCTTTTCATGTTTTAGTCTGGGCATTTTACAATTGATCCAGTCATTTCAACATATAAAAAGTTATACTTCTTAACATTATATTTAAATTGGTCACACAGCTATAAAATAGATTTTCTATTCAAATCGCTAAACTTATAATTGACGTATAAGAATTCGCTTAAAAAAGGAGTCATATCTGAATATCATAAAATGAATTGTTAAAGTTTTTTTTTTGCTAGGAACTCAATCCTTAAAATGTGTGTTAGTTTTCGATATAACATTATTATTTCGGCACTAATTACAACTCACATTTGAAACAATTTTTTCCGTCGGGTAATTAGAATGAAAAAGCTTAAATTTAATTTATATTACGATGCCAGTCGTTTTTTGTAATCTTTGCTTTCACATCCTTTCCGTTTTTTTCTTTAACATATCACTTTTTTTATTTTCCTATCTTATCCGTCCTAATTAATCGTGGGTGTAAGAAACGTAATTATATTTCACGCACAATTTCCCAACAAACGTGATATTGTCCTTTTTAAAATTTGTTGGTAAAGGAATTTTTAGCCACCATTAGGGCCATCTTGTATATTTATTTTTTTATGTATTTAAGTAAGGAAACCACACCTTTGTGTTTACAGCTTAATAAATATATTTCATCACCATACTCATGTTTTTATTAACACACTAATTTACCTTGAGAAGATGGTCGTGTTTCGGAGGAATTTTCTTCCTTATTCATTTTGTTGAGCTTTGGCGGACTGCGATTAAAGATCACACCTCGTTGAAAAGTTTATTAACAATTGACACTATTTGTAAGAATTTCTAAAACACCACTTTTAAATGGCACTTTTCGGGTTCATCGCAGTAGGCTCCATATTAATTTGCAATCGTGGAGAGGCGACGGCAAGTGGACGGTCCTCTGATTCCCGCTGATGAAACCGAACCAATCCGATCCGACGGCGCTGCGAGTGTGCCGCGATGATGATGTTAACGTCTCGATGTACGATTTCAGATTCCGGATTTCAGATTTATCATAAAAGCGTGACAGGAGCTAAACACTGATGTGTCCACTCCAGCAGTCGGCCAACCAGCCAACGGGCCAACCCCGGACTAGGGGGAAAAAACCATATCGCAGGATATAATCCGCGGTCGCTGAGTGGGCAGAGAAGTCCTTGCCGCGCGCGTGTGTGTGTGAGGACAAAAAGCACGGCATACACTGCACACACACACACATAGGAGCAGGAAGAGCAGAGAGCATCGAGCAGCGAGCAAGGAGCAGCGAGCGAAGGATAACCGCACACCACCCACCCACCAACGGAGACTTTTAGTGGCAACTCTGGTGGCGCATTTGCTTGTTGGCTTGCTTTGATTCGTTCCTTCTTGATGCTGCGGCAGGAGCTTGTCCTCGCTGTTAGTGTTAGTGTGTTGGTGTGCGGCCCTGCGAGTGTGGGTAAGCCAAGCCGCAATCGCAATCTCCAATAAACACCCGGCTCTGCGCTCTCTGCGCACACACACAAGCACACATACCAAGGCACTCGAAAGAGCAGAGAACGCCCGGTCGCCATCATGACTCAAAAAAGCTGAGCGACGGCGGGGAGCGGAAACGGAAGTGGGCGGGAGAGCGGAAGTGGAGCAGAGCAATGGTGGCGCCCCACCAATACAACCATGAAACGAATGACGCAGCTGCGCGGCTGGCGCTCGTATAATCGTCTTGGGTTTTGACATTTTGTTTTTGTTTTATAATACCCTTTGTGATGTCGGCGCTTTCGAGCTTGCGTCGTCCTGCCCCTCGATCCTTTCGCTAACAGTTTGGCCCCCCTCTTGACCCTCTGCCAACGACGTCACTCTTGGCCTCGTATTCTAACCGCCCCCTAAAAGCCCCAACTTCCACCCAGAAATTGCCGCCACCCAGTAAACTGTAATTGAATTGAAGAAGAAAATGTTTCTGCTGGTGTCTGTGGGTGTACTTGGATCTAAATCAAGAATATTTAAGTGCACATATAACCAAAAGAGTTTTAAATTATATATATATTATAATATACATATATTATCCTAATATTATAATTTGTTTGTTTTTAAATATTTTTCTAATTTGATGGGTGATTTTATTTAACTTTAATATCACAATCATGTTTCATTTACCTTCCTGATTTTATTGCAACAATTATATATTTATATATTTAGATATAGATATTTAGATTATTATTTGTACAAGAAATTAAAGTAAGAACCAAGGCTTGTATTAAATTAAGTTTTAACGAATTTTAAGAAGCCTCATAGAACCAGTCATTCAAGTTTGTGAACTGTTCGAGAAAATATGCTGAAGACAGAATATATATGCTCAGAAGTGGGTTTTTATATTTTAAAAAGTATAACCTTAAAATATTTATAATGTCAAACTTAATGTAATGTGTAAAGATGTTCTATCTAATGGTCTACGTAGTCTTATTTATGCATACACATTTTTATTTACTCTCTATACATTATAATTTTATGGATAAGAGAGCCAGAGCTAGAGGTGGTCCCGGGTCCACTAATCCAATAATCGATAAATGCTGCTCGCAGGACCAAAACGGGCGGCATGGGGGCTCCGTTGTGCTCCCCGATTTTGTTGTGGGGCTTTTGCCATGCTTAATGCGCCGACATTAACTTTGTAACAAATGAGATGTCGGAATACAACAGTCAGGATCCTGGCAAGCCACAGCCCCTCCCCGCAGCTCCCTCCCTTGCTCCTTTCACCGCTCCTTTCTGCAATCTCGCTCTCTTCGCGGGGGAGAAAGCTAGAGAGCAGCTGCGGCTGGCAGAAGTTTATGCTCGGGACAAAAGTGAACAAATGCAAAAGTCAAAGCGCTTTGCCAGCATGGCCACGCCCACCACGTCGAGGGAGGAGCGAACGAGAGCGAGATAGAAATACAGAGAGACAGAGCGACGTTATCCTGTAACAGACGTGCACGCAGGATGCCCGTCGGTGTGAGCGAGAGCAATGACATCGTGCGAGCAGGACGAGCAGAGACGACGGGGTTGGTTCTTGACATTTGAACGGCGACATTTCGCATCGCCAGGATACATACACGAATACTCGTACACTCACCCACACCGACAAATCTCTGCGAGTGCCACCCACTGGAGAGGGCGGTGGGTGGCAAGCCCTATCAAGTGCAGTGCACTTTATTTAATCAATCAAAATTCATGGACTGCCTCTTTTATTCAACATTCAGACACTTTGTATCTTTGATTTACGTTCCGGTAAAGCGGGATTACAAGGAATTGTATTTGTTAGTTACTATTGTATCTTTAAAACGTAAACGTTTATCTAACATTCTTAGTAACATAGTTAGTTTCATAAAATGAAATAAATATAATAAAATAAATAATAAAAAGTGTACACGAAAGTAAACATGTGCTGCTTATCGGCCAAAATGTAATCTCAAGTTTTTGTTCTATTTTGTTCTATCAAACCAAACACATATATACAAACTGTTTGAGATTACAAATTCACAAATAATTTATTTCTAGCTTATCTATAAATGGTTCTAAGCAAAATATATTGAAATGTATTCAAAAATTTATCACAAATTTAAAGCGTTGAATCGAGGCCATTAATAAAGTAACATTTTTAGCGACAATGAAATTTATACATTTTTTATTGCCCTTGCCCTTTTTACAAGTTGATTATACCACTTATTTTTAAGGCCAATACACTTGCTTAATCGCAGCATTCCCTGCCGTGTCCAAAATTTTGTTTTATTTTTCTACTAATCATTGACCTCAGCGCCATCAAAATTTGGGATTTTCCACAGGGTAGTCGAAGTTGATTAGGAATGTGTGCTTCTTAAGCGGATGTACCTACAATTTAGATTCTGGAATAGGGGAATGTTGAGATCCGGAAAAGTTATTGCTTAAATATATCAAAAAAGCCTTTCCTTTCAAAAGCAAGATACCCCCCAATCGATATCTACTATGACAATATAAACTGAATTAAAATCAATGACAGTCCATAACAGGTAACTAAATGTCGAAACGCAATGCCCACTAGCTTGGGTATAAAAGAAGACACTCTTTGGCATTGACTACAGTTCGAAAAAAAATATCAAGATGAAATTAATGGTGATTAAGCTAATGGTCAGTGAAGTTTACATAATCCTCAATTTATTTACCCTTTAGGTTGTCCTGTTCGCCCTGATGGGCATTACCTTGGCCAGACCGGGATACGACGGAGCAGCAACCGCCCAGTGGGGTTTGAGATCCGTTCCACAGAGCGGACAAAGTGGATACGGCAGCTCGCCAAGCGGATACGGCGGATCAGCTTCCCAGAGCGGGCAAGGAGGATACGGTGGCGGGCAGGGAGGATACGGTGGCGGGCAAGGAGGATACGGTGGCGGGCAGGGAGGATACGGTGGCGGGCAAGGAGGATACGGTGGCGTTCAGGGTGGATATGGCCAACCCGCTCCATTGACTGAACAGGTGGGATACGGCGGCACTCAGGGTGGATACGGCAGTGCACAGAAAGGATATGGCGCATCCGTGCCCCCAAATGAATTCGCACTTGGACTCTCGGGCCAAGGACGTTTGGGAGGATATGGCAATGCCACTCCTCAGAGTGGAAAGTTGGGATACGGCGGCGGACAGGGAGGCTACCGAAGACCAGCTCCCCAATCGGGCCAGTTATATGCCGCAGGAGAGCTCGGAGCAGGCCCCCAACTTGTACAGGGAGAATTCTCCGGCGGAATTGGTCACGAGAACTGTAACCACGAGCATCACAAGCATCATGGACATCATGGACGTTACTAAAACGGCAACTTTAAGTATAACAAAGTAAATTAAAAAAAAAAAAAAATTAAATCTTGCGAAAAAGTTGACTTAATTCTTAAGGTATAGTTATTGCTCACATTAAACTAGGAATTAAAACACATAGACATCAATATGCCAAAAATACAAGCACCATTACAACTTTCTATTGAACTTCCGCAATAATTATCAATCTTCGATTTCCCGAACTAATCTCAGTACCAGTCGATTAAAGCAACATTAAATAGTTTATTCAATTTGTCAAGTTCTTAAGATTGTGTTTTTAGAAATGACACATCTATTTTATAAACCTCTGCAAGTTATTCGAGAAATGCATTTTAGAAATTCAAAATCGGTCTTTTTTTTAGCAACAGCAATTCTTAAATTATACTACTTTTTTCCCAAATCGAAATATATAACTTTTGTCTATATTTGTATATTGAGTATATTTCCTCTTTGTAAGATTAACATTTTGTTTGTTACATATTAACAAAACAAAGACTTTTTTGACAGATTTTTTGTATATTTTTTTCACAGGGCACTCCAATCAATAATCTGTACTATCCAAATAGACATAGACATATTAAAGTAAATAATACAATTAAAATTTATATATGAATTTTCTCATAGTCTGGTTTTAAACCGTTAATCTGTCTATTAAATTTAATTTTTTTCCAGACATCATATTATTATATTATTTTTTAAATAGGTTCTTTTACATAAAAAGTTCGCACACGTGCCCAAAATGAAAATCAAATAATAACGCAAAAAAACAATACTTTCTGCCTAATTGGTGGTTCCGCTGTCTGTGATTAACAATTCGACTGTTTTGTTTTCATCTAAACAATGACCTCCTGTTTCTGTTATCAACATGTTGAATTTTTTACAGGGTAATCGTATTTTGGTGAGAGTATAAATAAATAGCTTAAGGTTGGCACATTTGTTTATAAATTTTGAAAATAAAAAGTCTTTAAAAATCTCCAGCCTCTGCTATATAAATTAAATACAAATAATCGAAACAATTATTACATTGTAAGTTTACATTTGCTTACATACGTTTGTCAAATCGTAAGTGTACTACGCTTAATAGGTATCTGAAAGTCGAGACATAGTTAAGTCCACGCTTACAGATCGGGTATATAAAGAGGCCACTTTCAGAGCGGATTTCAGTTTAATAATTTAAAGCAAAATGAAACTACTGGTAAGCTAGCTGGGTTATGTGAAAGAAAGTAGAAGGATCTTACGTTCGTCTATTTTATAGATTGTTGTTCTTGCCCTGGTGGCCGCAGTTTTGGCCAGACCTCAATTTGGACCTGGTGGTCAAGGAGGATTTGGTGGTCAACAAGGCGGCTTTGGTGGACAGGGAGGATTCGGTGGAGGTCCTGGATTTGGTGGACAAGGTGGTTTCGGTGGCGGACCCGGAGAATATGGCGGTCAAGGTGGTTTCGGTGGCGGACCGGGAGGATATGGCGGTCAAGGTGGTTTCGGTGGCGGACCGGGAGGATTTGGCGGTCAAGGTGGTTTCGGTGGCGGACAAGGCGGCTTTGGCGAACACCACAGACACCATGGAGGACATCATGGGCGCTTCTAATACCCCAATTTCTTAATCGTCTTAAAATCGTAAACAAAAAATAAATAGTTTTTTCCAACATATACCTGCTGTTTTCGTGAACCAAATATTAAGGAGACCACGGATCCTGGAGATAACTCGCAAACGAAGGAAAGAACAAACACGCATCTTGAGGAGACGCAAAACCAAGGAAATACTACACTCTGGGATTCTGCACACAGAAAAGATTGACTCGGCTATTGATCCTGACTAATAATATATATATTAACAATATATACACTTTATTAAGTCGGAATCGTTTAATTCTACATACAAATTTCATAGGATGTGTCACTTCATGTGAGAATATTAACAAGATTATCTTGGCAATAAGCGCTTCGTCACTTCGTGGATCGCTAGATGACGTTTATTTGGGAACTCGTCATCTTCATCACAACCTTTTCATCTGTAAAACGTGACTCTACTAATTATTATATATTTTTATTATTATAATACAATAATAATACAAAAACATATTTACAGAAAATAACTTTGAAACCTATGATTTGTTTCATAACTTAAAATTTATAATTATAATTCAGCAACAAAAATCTTAGATACTGAGATATTACGGGGTATTATGAATAGGTTGGTTTTGATAAAAACGGTAAAGGTATAAAACAAGACATACACCCACAAAAAATAAATTATATTATTCATGCAAGGATGTACCAAGGAGTTTTTCGGACAATTCGGGGATGATTGCAAAACAAAGGTAAATTATTGAACGCCGTGTTGAACAAATCATGCTCAGGTATACCCAGGCTCATTTACCCTGCAAATTATGGCACTGAATGTGGCATGTTTACCTTTCAAATTGAGCGCACAATACAAACCAAATGCGTTTGACACTGAAGTCAGAATATGCCTTTCTCGCAAATCCAGGGACCTTCTTCGTCTCGAAGGATATCAGATTGAGAAAATTAGCTGTTGGAGTGGGGAAAATAATGAGGGATCATAGACACACATTGAGGAAGGCACAGTTACTATTTCATTATATTTTGAAGACTCAGTTTTAATCTAAATAGCAATCTATAGGTTTGTTCAATTGTTTGTTCGGTGTTTTCTTTTATTTCGTTTGTTGTTGTATATGGGCTTTAATTTGAATATTTATTTACAATTTATTTAAGACTCGTTACACCCTTGCTCAAGTCAAATATAGTAACAGTTGCAATAAACAAGCTTTCAACTTATTGCTTACGTGTCTCATCAATATAATTTACAAGAAAAACTTACTTAAGGCTAATCTCCGTTGATGTTTTGCTTTATGTCTCTGTGCTTCACGCATAATTTACTTTACGGATATTTACCGGCTGCTTATTTTGATGCTTCTTTTATTTTGTAGGTATGTGTATTTTTACTAGTGAGAATATTGGTTGGTTAATTGAGAGTATATATAATTACTATATATATCTGACTTCTATATACCATTTTTAACATTTGTAATTTATGTACGTTCGTTTTTACGAATTGAGTTTTTACTATGCGCTTGCGGTTGGTTTTCTTTGTATAAATAAAATAGAATATTTTCGCTTTTGCTTCGCTTCGAATAATACATGCCATATACATACATATAAGAAAATGCTCGATTACGATTCTCATAACTTATGGTTCGACGTTAACCAAATGAGGCCCTCGGACAGGCCATCGCCGGATGTGGCACATGATGGTTGTACATACCAATTGCGATCTCTTATTCTAGTTAAACCTAGTTTTTCCTGGATTTCATGGGGTTTCATTGCTGCAAGAGAGAACAATAAGCGGATGGAAACAATTGGCTGAGCACTATACTAACCATCAGGCAGATCCTGCTTGTTAGCAAATATCAGTATGATGGCGTCGCGCATCTCCCTATCGTTAATTATCCTATGCAGCTCCGTGCGCGCCTCGTCTATCCGATCCCGATCCGCACAATCCACGACGAAGATCAGACCCTGTGTACCCGTGTAATAGTGTCGCCATAGCGGTCGAATCTTATCCTGCCCACCGACGTCCCACACATTGAACTTGACATTCTTATAGGTGACGGTTTCCACATTAAAGCCCACAGTGGGTATCGTTGTAACAGATTGGCCAAGTTTCAGTTTGTACAGAATCGCTGTGGGTGGACAAAAACAATATTACTTTAGACACGCAAAGGATGT
This sequence comes from Drosophila melanogaster, assembly GCF_000001215.4. Classification (NCBI taxonomy): domain Eukaryota; kingdom Metazoa; phylum Arthropoda; class Insecta; order Diptera; family Drosophilidae; genus Drosophila; species Drosophila melanogaster. The sequence goes on along the minus strand of NT_033778.4, from coordinate 15,323,798 downwards.
ATAAACAAAATAGCTCGAATTCGATTAGTGATAGTACTGGTGTACGTATTGAAAGGTCTTTATATTGTACATTTTTTCAAAGTACAATAAGAATAAAAACAAAACAATAATTGCCTCGCCTCAAGAGTATTTTTTAAATGGGATTGGTTTCCACTTAGGAAACTGATGAAACTAATGGGTACTAATCAGGCCCACAATCGAATTCGAGAACCCTTTATTGTTTATGTGCTTACTTGTTTTTCCAGCCGCGTCCAGTCCGAGCATGAGAATTCGCATTTCCTTGTTGCCGAAAATTTTTGATAGTAACTTTCCCATGGTGCTGATGTGTCATCCATTAAACCTTAGCCAATCTGAAAAACAGTTCGAGTAGAGTTGGCGAGGTCTTCCAAATAAGCATATCGATAAGAATAGCTGGGCGAGATTCAGGGCAGGGTCAGTGAATTTCCAGATAATAGGGCCATTGTAATACAGTTTGCAGTTAACATATCAATTTATGATATAAGAACGCCGTCGCGCGAAGGCGCGTAAGTGATATATGAACATACAAATGTAGCTACATATGTACACATACGGCGGGCACAGGCAATTTGGTGGCCATATAGAGCTTGTACGACGGCGGAAGCTAAGACCATTATTTTGCATAATAATTTCACTTACATTGTCATCAGCTCGTTGCTAAAAAGCGAGAAAAAAGTGGAGAGGCAGAATTTATCAGTGAAGAGCTTGCAGCACACAGTCGCACACACAAACACACGCACACATGCTTACACATAGGAAGTACAATTGGACAGATAAACACACTATAGTGTCTCGCAAATTGAGGCAGAGTTATCTCAATTGCGGGCTTATCGCTGGCTCCACTGAATGGGCGGGTGGATCCGACCGCTCCACCCCCGCCCCCTGAACAGCCACCGCACCCCTCGACGACCCAGTAAAGCCGGCTTGGGAGCAACGATATCGGATGGTTTTCGGATTCTACGGAATTTCGCTCGCTCTCTCGCTGCTGCTTGCCTACGTCACAAACACGCCCGTAACACACATACACATGTATACACACCCAAGTCTCCGACGACCGCCGTTACGCACCGCTTTCCAGCCCAATTCGTTCCACGCCAGCCTGAAATCCGTTAACATGTAGTGCCAAAGTGCGCGGGCCGGGGCATAAAATGCATTTGCTAGCACACGGCGGCCAAAAAACTATAACTAACAACAACAATTTTGCACTAATCTTCTTGTATTTATATACACATACACGAAGCAATGTGCCCGTTAGCGCAGAGCGGAACAAGATCTTCGGGAATTCCAGAAAATACGCTAAAAAATGCAAAGAATGCGGAGGATAAATACCAAAAATACTGAATTTATCAGATGAAAAACGGTGACTGGCGGGGATATCGTGATTTTTTGGCCAATAAGTTATTACTTTTGCAATTCAAAATTGAAAAAGATTTATTTTCTTATATTCATTTATTATTCATATTAATTTAGCAAACAATGTAGCTGATATATTCTCCTCGTACGTTCAACAATTTGTTAATTTTTTTTAATTTTAAAAATTTTTGTTTTGTGTATTTAGTGATTTGGTATTTTAATGTAGCCCTGGTGAACTTACAAAGCCCTAGGGCGGCCACACTGAAACCGATGATTGAAATCAAGTCGATTGATTTCAGTTTCCTTCTTTTGTATTGTTTTATATTTGAGCAATACTTACGATACTGACATCGCTCAGAGGTACAATGGAACTTAGTTAGTCGTCGACCAGAACAGACTCGGAAAACATGGCTGGCATTTGCCCCCGGGAGGCGGTTCGGGTGAAAGTGAAGGCAAGTGAAAGGTGGCCAGAAGGCGAGACAACAAAAGGGCTGCTTAGTTTGTGTTCCTCAATCTAATTTTTTTGAAATCGCCCACAGAAATGCGAACCCACTGCTCGGCCGGAGTGGCGAAAGTTTTCAGTGGACCCGCAGATCACCACGCTGGAGGTGTTGTACTCCCTGCTGGCCAAGGCCTTCGATGTCAAGTCGGACTTCTCCATTAAGTACAAGGCCTTTGATCCGGCGGGCAACGAGATCTACCTGGCCGTGCGCTCCGACTGGGATCTGGATGCCGCCTTTCTGAGGATTCACAACATTTCCATTCAGACGGCCTCAGAACCCTGCCTCACCCTGCAGATCGATGTGAAGCCATTTACGGTGGTCAGGGAGTGTGAGACCGAGGCCTCCCCGGGTAGATCCATAACGGGAGCGCCTGCTCCCGCAACTCCTGCACCTTTTGTACCCGCCCGCGAGCTTATGTCACCACTGCAGTCCTTAGGAGTCTCCCAGAAATATGTCCAGCACATGCAGACCAAACTGGGCAGCTCCATTCTGAATCAGATGGAGAAAACCTTCTCCATAGTGCAGAAAGCGTTTAACTTATCCGAGGAGCATATGGCCAATCTACCGCCACGGCCGCCCATGTGCGACAGCGAGTTCCGGCTCTTTCTGGACGCACTTGGTCAGATTCAACGCAAGGACGAGTTGCATAGGGTCATCTTCCTAGGAGGCATTGACCCCAGTCTGCGGCGCGTTGTGTGGAAACATCTGCTTAACGTTTATCCCGGTGGCGCTAACGGACTGGCACTTGATGGACACCAGCGTATGGAATTCATGCGACGAAAGTCTGAGCAGTACTGTCGTCTGAGAGACACATGGAAAGCGGCCGTGAAGCGAGGCAGTGTGGCTGGAGAACTGGCTTACGTAACGAGCATGGTAAAGAAGGATGTTCTCCGCACGGACCGCCTGCATCCATTTTATGCAGGCAGCGACGACAATCAGAACATCGCTGCGCTTTTCAATATCCTCACCACATATGCACTAAACCATCCATCGGTCTCATATTGTCAAGGCATGTCGGACATTGCTTCCCCGCTACTGGTTACCATGAACGACGAGGCACAGGCCTACATCTGCTTTTGTGCGATAATGTCACGTATGCGTGGAAACTTCATGCTGGATGGGATTGCAATGACTCAGAAATTTGCTCACCTAACGGAGGCGCTAAGTTTTTATGATCCTGAGTTCTGGGAGTACCTCAAGTCGCAGCAAGCGGACGACTTACTTTTCTGTTACCGTTGGCTACTGCTGGAGCTAAAGCGGGAGTTTCCTTTTGAGGATGCCCTTCGCATGCTGGAGGTGCAGTGGAGTTCACTTCGTTATCGATGTGATGGGGAGAAAGAGCTGGCGCTCTTTGAAAAGGTTAGTGCGAAACCCAAAGGGAATTGCTTAATTTCTAATCACCATGATTTTTCACAGGAATTCGTACCCATTACTGATGCCTCCGTGCCCAATAGCGCCAGCACTTTTTCCAGCTCCTACAGCGCTACGCCGACCAGTCCTTCCTATCTGCTGACAAAACCGCGTGAAAGTCCCTACACCAAGGTATGCGCTTTGCGCCGTCAGAGCTCTTCAGCCTCCTTGAGCTCACTAAGTTCTTCGGTGGGAACCAGTCACGGATTGGACAATACAAAACGGCTGAATCACAGCCTAGACGACAATATGTCGCGTCATGCGACAGCCGCTGCTCGCCGCCAAAGACGGACTTCGGCCAAGGTCCATCAAAGTCTGGACGAGTCAAAAATGCTGGCGCTTATTGAGGGCGCTTTGGATAATAGGAATGTCAAGTTGGAACAAAACTTGTCCGCCGGCGAGGAAACCGAAGATGATGATGTATTTGATAGGAAGGAGTCGCCAAGCTTTTTGGAGACAAATCCGTTTAAGGATGATGCTCAGAGAGCACCAGAAAGAGAAACCACACCTCCTGTTTCACCAGGACGAGCCTTTCTGTGTAGTTCGTCTTCCTCGAATCTGGACGAGGACCCCAGTGACAGGAAGGCCAAGCTGCAGCACAAAAACATTATGACCGTGAGCAATATCATCGCCAAACAGCTAGCTACTAATGCTAGTCAAGTGAGTGAAAGTATGAAGCGAGTAAGCACTTCTAGTGGTGGCCATTTTAAGGATCTCAAGGAAAAGCTGGCGGCAAGCAGTCGTATTGGTATCTCTTTTGATGGAGAAGGAGAAGATGATGGTGATCGGAAGATGCCGCCAAAGCTTGTAAAAAACTTCAATGAATTCCTAAATTTTGCAACTATTAATAAGAATCGTATATCCGATCGTTTTGCCACTCAGCCGCAACAAACATCCGGTCCAATTTCGGTTACTAAGCCCGTGGTACAGCTAACCAAGAGTGGGATGGGTAGCTCCCTGGACGAATCTGATTCTTCCTCACTTCCGGAAACCAGTTGGAGCGCTTCAACGGCTGCGACGACCATTCAGCAGGCACAGGAACTGAGCAGTTACAATCTACAGCTAGATTTGGAAAGCAATCACCCATGCGACCCCGACGATTCAAACACACCGGATCAAGATCCCGACCAGGAGTACTACCCCATGACGACGGCCATAACGCGTGAGCTGCGCCTAGAGGCCGAGAATCTAGATCGACAAGTTTTTGGGCTGCCTTTTACGGAGAGCGAGAAACGGGAAGACATCGAGTACGAGAAGCTGGACAAGGACGCCCTGGACTTAGTGGAGGATCTCAAGGAGAACGAGATCATAACCTGTCCCGATGTCAGTGAGCTACATATGCGTCGTCGACAGCGACTGGCGGCTAAGAGTAACAGCGTTCAGCAAAACGAGTCGCATGCCTTTAATCCATTCATCGACGAAAGCCAACTTATGGATGGGCACAGTCCATTGGGAATGCGCAACAGCAACAGTTTGCCCGAAGTCATCCTGCCCATTTCCACTGAGCCGAGTCTAGTGGAGGTTTCGCCTTTGGTGGAGATCGCCACGAATGCAGATGACGAGAGCGCCTATACGCGATCCCCCCAGCGTTCAACCCATCTTAATGGAGTCAGTGCAGTGAATACCACTGCGGCCGCATTGCCTCCACCTACAGAATTCGGTGGAGGTAATGCATTCCTCATGTTTCTCTGTCTAACACTTTTGCTACAGCACCGAAACACGATCATGAAGGCAGGCATGGACTACAACGAGATTGCCATGCACTTTGATAAAATGGTGAGGAAACACGACGTCACTCGGGTTCTCAATCAGGCCAGGCGTATGTTCGTGGACTACCTTAAGGCACAAAGCAGCCCACAGCGCCAGAGATCGCCCAGCGGGACTGTCTCCACTGGTTCCACGGGCGCGAGCTTGACTTCATCAATGCCTGCTTAAGAGACTTGCAATCCTACCCCGCTTCCATGAAACCTTAGTGTCATCTCAGCTTGGCAACCGTTATGTATGAGTTACTGAAATTTCACAAATATTCGATGAGTGTTATGCAGAACTTCTCCAATTCAACAGAACAAAAAACCCATTACAATAAACAATTTTATCATCTTGGCATTAAAAGAAACTTTGACTCCACGATAACCCCATGCCCTCGATGCACGAACTTTTCCTTTAAGTTTTAACATTTCATGAAAGTGCAGCTCTTGATGTAACCATAAACTCAGTCGATTGCTCAGATTTGTCTTGCTAGAGGTGAATGGCAGAATACATAACCAAAGTCTTCTTTTTGTACGTATACGGATTTTGTACTTTCTTATTTTGAATTAAGGTTTTATTTATATTTTATTACATATTTATCTGCACCTTTGCCAAACGATCAAATGCGAGCTGTTTGGCTGGAAATTGCTTTATTTCTCTAGTCTGCTAATGCATTCCATGCTGTTGTAAAAACTATATTTTAGATTTAAAATCGCGCCTAAATACTATTTTATGCAAATAAATTGACGGATCTATAACCCAAATAACCATAATCTTATTATCTCAAACGTTCTGTATCTTAAAAATCTCTCAACGTACTCTGAAAACAAAATAATTTTGTAAATTAAAATTTAATTCAAAAAATTCGAAGTAAAGTTAACGAATATGCTATGTAAATTTACGAAAAAAAAGAACTTTTAAACAATCGATTAATAAACGAATTCTAAACAACTAGTGTACAATTTATTGGAATCAAATTACGTTTTAAATACAAAAATATCAAAATGCCTTTAAACGAAACAATAATACGAACATAAATCAGAGGCCAAAGAATTCAAAAGTTATATTTTTTCTTGAGTCGCTCGCGAATGAGGAGACCCTTGATCAGCTTCTTCCAGTTTCCGTACACGCGGGTTTCGTACTTCTCCTGCTCCTTGAGAACTTGTACCTGTTGATCCTCTTCCCAGGCAGCAGTGACCACTTCGCGGAATTCCTCGCAAACAATGAAGCCATCGTACATGGGATGACAAGCGCCTTGATGAAAATCGAAGCCAACCACTGCATTGGCACAATCAATATTCAGCTTCTTACAGATGCGCATCAAGCCGGGCACTATAATTGAATTTCGAGGTTATTTAAATAAATTGGTGAGAAGAAACCTTTCTTACATCTCAAATGCACCGTCTTCTTTGGCAGCATGCAGTCCTTAAAGAGCTCAACATTGCCGTAGGCATTTCGCGGCACAATTCCATTCTCTGCAGTTGGGGGCTCGTATTCCTGAGTTTGCCAATACCCGAAGATTTCCAATGGCTGGTCCTTAATAACAGTGCGCGTGAGCTGAAGGATACAACACAATAAAATGAAGCACATATGCATTTAAAAAATGAGCACAACATACCCTATCCCACTTTGGACGTGCCTTAACCACCTTGTACGGCTGTTCGCCAAGCTTCACCACCCGTGCGCTTTTTAGCCATATTTCCCGAGAATGCAGGAGGTGCACACAATCTCTGGAGTACACCGCTTCACCACGGATAAAGCCCAATGTAGGCGCATCTGGTGGATATAGACCCTGGAACTTAAGCAAGTGCCGCTCTAGCACGTACAGCGGATGGTCCTTGAACTCGGAAATTGACTTTGGCAAGGGTTTATCGGAGTGAATGCGACGTAGCTGATCATCCTCTGTTATATCGCGCTTGGTGCGGCGTCCGAGGTAAGGAGCAATAGTTTCATCTAGCCACGCCTTTTCTACACGGGCTTTGCGCACAGTGGTGCTCCAACTGGCGCAGTACCTGGCGGTCACATCCTTCAAACTCTGATCATCCTGAAAGGCGAAGACGTAGGCTAATCCAGGCGTTGCATTTTTCTGCGCAGAAACAAAAATACAATTACTGGATGGAGGGCACGACATTTGGCTTGATAAATACGCACCCTTATTGTGTCCACGCAGTGTAGCTTGCCTTTGAACAGATCTATACAGATCCACTGCTCCTCCACATCTGACCACACTTCCACCCACATGTCAGAGGCGTCCGTTTTCCGATTGAGCCTGGAACCGCCCTCATCATCTGTTGACATCACTCGCCGATCTTTTCGCAGATTCTGTACTGACTTGGGCAGTACAGGAGCCTTTTTCACCGGCTTGGCGGGTTCAAACACCTCATCGGAATCTTGCGAATTTTTCAACTTCTCCAGTTTTGGGCGCTTTTTCGGTAGCGGCACATCGTCACCGCCGTCTAATTGCGGAATGGCTAGACTACTGGCTTTTTGACCTCGGCTTCGTAGCTGACGAGCTGGCAAAGCTTCGGACAGAAAGTTTGGCGAAATTCGCGCCTTAGTTTCCGGCGCCATTTGATGCTTTTGAGGGTCTGAAGTGGAATCGGCTCCGTCGGATTTCTTTTTAAGGAAACTAGGGGATATAAGTACTTTCGGGGACTTGCTCCTTGATCGAGTTTCTCGTGTGTTGCGCTGTTCCTGCAGATGTTTATTCGCAGGACTAGCGTTTTCCGTATCACTATGCTTGGCATTTAGCTGCTTAACTTTGGACAGCATCAGTTTAGGTATAACTGGTGATCCAACCACCTGCGGTTTTTCCTCTGTTTTGGGTTTCACAGTGGCTCTGCGTGTGCGACCTGCCACTGGAGAGAATGTGTCCACAGGAGCCACTTTCGGTTTCTTGCTATCGCCTGATTCAGAAATATTTTGAGTGGTGACCCTTTTTAGAAGGGACGATTGTACTTTAGTTTTAGTTTCGGCAGGGCTTGCGACCTTTTTGTCTTCGAGTTTGGATGAACTTAACTTGGCTGTCTCTTCTTTTAAAGATTTGGAACTTGATGAGGTACTGGGATTCTCCTCAAATGAAGTGTCCGATTTATTGGAACTAAATGAAGATTGATTTTTTGATTTTAAAACCAATTTTGAGGATAGAGTCGGTTTTAATAACTTTTTGGATAATCCCAGTTCTGAATATTCTTCTTTTAGACATTTAGAGCTGGACGACGTACTTGGTTTCTCATCAAAGGAAGTGTCCGATTTGCTGGAGGTGTAGGCTTTTTGATGTTTTGATTTTTCAACCAATTTCGAGGAGAGACTTAGCTCCTTTTTAACCTTCGGAACTGTACCTGATTTCGTGGTTTCTGAACCCTTGGTTGTTGATTTACTGAGTGGTTTAGCCTCAGCTTTTTTTGCATTGTTTTTCTTTTCAGCCTCTTTGGAAATAGTTGACTTACTGCTTTCTTTTTCTGCTGGCTTCCCTGCCTTTTTATCTTTTTTAGGCTTCTCATCCTCGCTTTCCCTTTCGGATTCCACTGTTTGGCTTTTGTTTTTATCATCTGGCCTAAGCTTAATGGGAATCAAATCACTGGCCGCCGGACGCAGTGGCATTGGCTGGAGATTGACAATTAGCCGACAGTGCATGCCCATTCCCCGTGCAAGGGCAATGAATATGAAAATCATATCCTGCTTGCAGCGGGCTTCCTTGCGCTTCACCTGCTCCAGTAAAGCCTCTAATATGGCTTCCTTGGTAGCAGGCGACTGCGCGGAATATAAGTTGGGACTTAGCAGCTTGATTGATGTTTTGAACCACGTGACAAACGACTGCAGATATTTAAGTTCGGTGCCTCGTTCAGTAGGATATGCGTTTCGGCTTGGCAGGAGTTTCAGGGTAGCCTGCATCAGGGAATCTGACTCGCTAAGCAGGCGATTGTACTTTAAGCTGCGAGCTATTTGGCACATTAGGCTGACTTTGTGCAGCAAAATCTGACGGTCCTTGATGTCCCTGTTAAGGCGACGCTTTAGGGCCATCTCCAATTCGTGTTGAGTCTTTTGCTCCTTCGTAGGACGGAGCCCTTCCAGTCCCACGCGTATCTCCAAATCCCCTGAGATGTTCGGCGTCTCGCCATCGTCCTGGTCACTGGATAGATCTGCATCTGCAAAAGGGATTCAATTCGGGGTGATGATGTGACACTGGACTGAATGATGAACTGTGAGATAGACAGAGTTTGTTTAAATGGAGGAGAAAGAGGGGTAAAATATCTAATACTCGAACATTTCAATCGATATAAAGAAAATTGAGATTCCCAATATGAACCATGGATATGATCATATCCATGATTTTGAATTTAAATACATTTGTAAATGAATTAAAATAAACCGGGTAATAAAAATGTTACTAGTAGCAAGTTCGGCACCAATGATTATGTGGGAGGATTGAGCAGGGAAGGCAGGCAAAAAATACCCAGACAGAGAGCATGGATTCCTTTCAACATTTGCATTTATTTATTTATATCTTTTAAAGTGCATTTGAAATTTCAATTATTGAGTTAATTACAATCAACATTCACTAAATTGCGCTAAAATTACGAGTTTCATTTGATTTATTGCATCCATTGTTGGAGTATATCATTAATAAATTAGATTAGAACTCTGCATGCAGATGTTTATATTAAGTGAATACAATTTTGCTAAAGTAAATTCGTTAAACATCAGTTCTAATTCGTTAGCTACTTGTTGATTTCATTGAAACACTTGCCATTGCCATAAAGTAAGTACACAAATAGTTGACTAGGACATTTCACTAGCTTTTACAAATTATTATTTCTATTACTGGGCTGCGATTAAAATCCTTTTGTATCTCATTTTGATTTGGTTAACTAGATTCTTTTTGACTTCAACGTGTTTCGTTGCGTGGCAAACAAAATATAAAAACTGACATAATAAATAAAAGTAAATGCATTTTCTGAGTAAAATATATCATTGTTTAACATATTATTATCAAGAGTGTGTGTGCAGACATTTAAACCACGTTCAGAATTCGGTAGACATTGAGTTTATGCTTTTGTTTTTTTCATCCGTTTAACACGCAGATTGGGCTTAAGCTAGTGCAAAAACGTTTAAAAATGTTCATTTGATTTAATTTTTTTGACATTAAAAAAGATTTTAATAAGCTTTTGTGGTAGATTTTCCTATCGATCATTGTATAGACTTTAATTATTTTTTTAGCGGACAACTAAGTAGCAAATGCCGCAGGAATCTTGATTTTGGCTTGGCATCTCCCAAATTCGGGCTAAACATACAAATGTTGCATTGAAACGTATGCCAAGTACAACGGACTCATGACATGGTTAGGGGGTATAAATAGGTTAGTAAGCCAAGATTCTAGATAAGCGTCTGCAGCATCTCATACGCTAGTTTCTCAGTCTAATCGACTAACAATATGTTACAGTAAATAGGTATATTGTAGATTCATGGCCATTATTTTGACGCGGCTGTTCCAAATGTACATTCTAGCATACAGTTGCGGTAAAAATAAAAGCATTTCCTTGTAACTTCTACGATTTGTATAAATGGGGAAATTGTTAGTGTCAAACTAGGACAATACATTCGAATATGATAAGTCTTAACGGAAAATGCAATATAAATTATTATATAAAATAACACGTTTAAACTCGTTAAAGAATTTGTATACAACACTATATAAAACCATGCTCTTATTTGGACCGCAGCTGCACAGGTAAGTTAGTAATTTCTATCTGTTCACATCGACAAATAAACTTAGTACAAACAAAACTACACAGTCTCATACAGAGCAATTTGGAAGCTTATTTTTATTCATCAGATACCAGAAATGCCAGCGCCACAACCAACTTGGATAAGCATGCTCGACTGCCTTCTGCCAACGCCAACTCTTCCGGGAGCCTGGCTGTCAAACTACTTGCATTTTCGCCTACCTGCCACTTCCTCAAAATCGGAGTCATCAGTATCACCAGCGTTGGCGACCACCGTGGAGACGGGTCGCGTCTTGGTGTGTCGCTTTATTCGCGTTGACTTCGTCTTGCTGAGGCGTGACGGTTCATCAAGGGTCGGAGGCGCTGCTGGTGCTCCTCTTCCCGCCTTCTTACGCTGATTCCCTTCACGTTCCTCCACCTCCACACTCTGGTAGTTTTGGTTCTCGCCCAATGCAAGCAGCGCATTGACATCCATGGTGGCAGCCTGGCTCCTTGGCGGAGTGGCCGTGACATTTCGTTTGCTTAAAGCATCCCTAGTGCGCTCCAAACTGTTTGCGTTCTCCAGGAGACCGCGAAAGTCGAAGGCATTGCCTGCTTTATCCTCGAAGCTGCTCTCGTTGTTATCCTCCGATCCAGAGTCTGAAAGATTTGTGATGCCCGCATTACAATCGAATTGGGGCGCCGGTGACTTCTCTTTTTGGCCGCCGGCAAAGAAGGTTGAGTGCAGATCAAGATCGGCTGGATTTACTAGGTAGTCTTCCACACTGGATTCGCTGCTGGAATCAGCAGGACCGTGCTGATTCCGTGCACCGCTTTCATTGGGCGTTTTGGCGTTTTTTGAACCCGAAGCCCGCGGAGTGTTCTCCTTCTGTTGCGAAGGAGAAGTGGGAAAGGTCTTTGGAGGCGGTCGGTACTTATTGTACAGCTTGGAGCGAAGTGATTGACCAGTGGGCTTGCGTTTCTTCACCGAAGAGCCCTTGATGCCACTTGGTGCCTTGTGATCGCTGCTGGGAAGAGGGGGAATGAAAATTTCAAAATGTACCAGAGCAATGGACCCTTATCCCGTTCTCACCCTCTTTTTCCCGCTACAGCGGAGGATCGTCCACTGGAGCCCGCTGCTCCTCCCTCCGCCTGGAGCTCATCGAAATCGCTGTCATCATCGTCGGAGGACTCGCCTCCCTTGACGTCCTTGCTCGGCTTCCATTCATCCTCGCTGGCCGAGAAGCCCTCGGACACGGAATCCTCCTCCTCGTCGGACATCTTCCTTTTTATCTGGGGCGTTTTACATTTATGTATCGATGCGTGCTACTTAGTTATTGATTTTTACTGCGCAGTTATTCAGGGCACGCGTTACACAAGAATATCCTAAGTTCGTTCTCCTGATTTGATATTTGATTATGGATGTTGGGGGGCAAGTTTAATCCTGCCTGATCTCGGTTTTGGACAGTTTAAATGAATTGCGAAATTCACATTTTCGCGCTTGGTAGAAAACAGACAAAAAGCAGAGGCCGAGAACAGTAGAGATGCGCGCCCACCCACGATGGTATCGATACTTTCGGCTTATCGGGACAATTTATCACCTAAACGAAGATAGTGTTAATAAAATAATGTTTACTAGCCTTATAAAAATTTTTATTTTTCATTTCATTTTTGAGTGACTCTGGGATTTCTTTAATTTTATTTTTATTACTTAATATAATTACTTAATTAATATTATTTTTGTATTTTATATTATTTATTTTTTCAAGAACGCAAAAGAAGCTTAAGAAACTTCACATAGAGCGGTATTAATAGATTTTTGACCGACAGTGTTGACTAAATAATTTCAACAGTGTCATTCATTTTTTATCTCCTAAAATCACCATCTCTATATTCGATTAGTTTGGCTATCGACTTATCTCCAAACGATATTTTTGAGCACTACGCAGCTCTGACGCACATCTGCGAAATGTTTATTTACAAAACGAGTTAGCATCATTATTGTCAAAAATGAATTCTCAAAACGAATTGCATCCAAATTGGCTGGCTCTAACAACATTGCCACTCCAACTGAAGCGATTCGTCCGAGCAGGAGATCCGGATTTTATCGCCGAGTCCCCGAAAGCAGTAAAGCACCAAATCGATGGCTTAAACGGAGCAGAAGCTCGTGAGTTCTACAAGGAGGTGTTGGATGCGCCCACAACCTGCCAACCTAACCTTCCAAGTACCCACAAAACTGCACAAACAAGAAGAGAGCCAGAAAGGATCCTAGTCCCCTTCGACAAAAGCAAATTTTTCCGTTTGGCCACTAGCAACAAAGTAGAGGAGCTGTCTCAAATGAAGGCCTCAGAAGAGGATTTAAATTCTCGGGATTCCTTTGGCTGGACTGCCTTGATGATGGCTGCCTGTGAAGGAGCCACGGAGGCAGTGAGTTGGCTCGTGCAGAGAGGGGTCCAAGTAGAGACCTCAGACAAATCCGGAAACACAGCTCTGAAACTGGCCCAACGAAAAGGTCACTTAGATGTAGTTCATCTTTTGGAATCCCTACCCATTTTAGAGGAAACTAGCGAAGAGGATGAGTCAGTTGATGGCAACAACCCCTTTTACTGTGAAATCTGTAAGAGGGACTACAAAGAAACCCCCTGGCCAATTCATCAAACATCCACAGTGCATCAGTTCAATCTAAAGGCTCTGCCCGCTCATAAGCTCCACAAATTTAACATATCTGCCAAAAATCGAGGACTCCAGCTGATGGTGAAACAGGGCTGGGACCAGGAGCACGGATTGGGACCGAGTCAAAGTGGGCGATTGTATCCCGTCAAGACTGTTCTTCGAAAGCAACGCACTGGACTGGGAATTGAACAGCAGTCGGCAAGGGTCTCCCACTTTGGTGCCTTCGATTTAAACGCTGTTAGGAGAAGGGATCCCATATATCAGCCGAGAAGGACGCGAAGCGATATGCAGAGGGAAAAGGTGCGCGAATGGAAGCGAGAACGGTACCTCCGCAGGGTACTAAGTTAAAGATGGCTTACAGAGAAAGCTAACAAGAATTGTACTATAAATTATAAATGGAGCCAGCCTAAGATGTTTTTTAAGAGCAAAATAATAAATTTAATTATTAATAATGGTGATTTATGAATAGTAGATTTATAAATTTCTCATTAGAAGGAATACAATATTAGTTATTCCTTCTTAAGAGGTACCCAATAAAACAACTGATGTTCAGCCGTACCCAAATTATATTATAAATTATATATGAAATTATTGAGTACAACAACATGGACTAGCACACTTACTTAAAAATTTAAACAATTTTTTGAAACTCTATTTAAAGTTGAAATTTTGTTTCGAAAGTTGGACGAGGGAATCACTTGCTAAATACACAAATTGTTAGGTTTATACGCACAAATTAAGCAACATATTAGTAAAAACACATAGTACACACCTGAAGAATGACTATTAATTTTAAATGTGATGGATTTAGGCCTTGTGATTGAAAATATATTTATTTTTGTAAGCACTAAAAACAGAAACAACCGATGGAAAGTGCTTTATGTTTGCAACAGCTGTTAATTTTTAACATTGGACTGTTAATTTACATTTGCGAAACTTCCAATTGGAACATTGGAATATTTCTGAGAGAGAAAATAGTGAAAACGGTATATAAGGAACTTCTCCGAATTCCTGCGCTCAGTCGTATTCGGACTGTTGTACCGTGAGGTCGTTCCCGTCTTTTTATACCGCGGAGTGCAATAAAACTAAGTAAGCAGTGCGTGTTTTAAAGTTCTACTCGCATGCTCGGCAATTAAAAGTGAAAAAGTGGGAGTGCGCCCACAAGGTCACCAACAGCAGTCGTTTCCCTTAGGTAAACAGCTAAAAAAGTGAAGCATTAAAGTGTCTGGAAAACCGTTGCTCGACGGCAAAGTAATTTCTAGATTCAAATGATTGAATTCCGAATTTTGATGCGGTGGCAACCCTGGCGGCCGATCAACAAGAACAGCTGATTGGTCTGAGTGTGTATGTGTTTGTGTGTGACAGCGTTTTTGCGGCGGAGCGTCGCTCCAATTTGTTGTTGGTTCTCCAACATGTGCGGTTCGCTTGGCGCATTTAAATATTTTTTAAAATAATTAACAATTGTGTCGACGTTTTGCTGCTTAACCGTTATCGTGTGTGTACCAGTGTTTTTTTGTGATTCGTGTGAGCCGTATCCCGTTCCCCGGTAAACCCCAAAAAACGCGCAGTTTCAAATTACGCAGAGCTGGCAAGAAGTGCAATTATTTTTGAATAATTAAACTAAATAGGGTGGCCATGTGATTGCATCGTGTGTGATAACAAAACGCTTACAAAGTCATCGCCGTAACACATTTACTCCCACGGACTCTGCAGGAATAGAAAAACTATATTGTTTAATATGCGCTCTGATGTTCAGTGGGCTTTATGGTTTATTTTCGTAGCATTTATTTTGGTGATTTGTTTAGTTTTGCATTGAACAATGTACATATAATTCGGTTCTCTCCGCTCCGCTCTCTCTTTCTCTTTATGTGGTGCCCTCTCGCTCATTGATCGACATTGCCAGCATCCCCTCGATTTTTCCAACCCCCACCTCTCTCCCCTTCGATCAGGGCCCCCTCATGAACTTGCTTTGTTGTTGGGGTCTACCAGGGGCGGATCTAAATCGTGAATCTTGGGGAGAGTAGTACCCTTAAAAAAAAATCAATCCATTGAGGCATTAACTTTTGTACTGCTTAAGAGATATAGCAAGCTATTATCCATAAACTGTAAAATAATTCAAGTTTTGGGATAAAGATTATCCCTTTGGTGCAACAGAAACTATTTCTTTTGGATTTCAGATCTTATACATGATTTACTATAAACAGTTTTTGTGACAGTGAAAATGTAAGGCTTGGAAGGAACCGATTTCAATGACACCATTGACTTCTTTGATTTCATACATGATCTACATGGGGGGTAGTATATTTAAAAAAAAGTTCCCCTCTAATATTGTCCCGCCTCTGGACCGGACCTTACACGGCATTTCTTTCCCATTAACCCCATTCGATTCTATTATTTAGACAACACAATGCTATAACCAGTCAAGTGAGGCGAGGGTGGGGCGAAAGAAACCAGAAAAAACGGAATAGAATATTTTTATTATCTCAACGATTCCCTGGAATGCTGCGAATGTATTATATGCTTGCAAAATTTACACTATTCAAAAGTAAAATGGGCTGAGAGTCATCAAATATATTCAATAGTTGCCATTATGTTTTTCGTAGAACTGAAATATTGTTTACATAATAAATATGCAAATGTTTTAGTTATTAAAAAGCTGAGACTTTAATATTTTTTTGACAAAACTACACTGTTTTTCTTAGTTTTATCACAATAATCCAGCCAGTATAATAACAATTGGAGGTTCTGTGTAGAAGTTCAACTGAATGAGCAGCACAAGGCCAAGCGAATCCCATTTACTTCAGTGCTTGGGTGGAAAAAAATCTCGTAAATCTTTAAAATCGTAAACCAAACAAATGCACAAGAGCCGAAATGAAAATGCTAAATGTTTATTATTGTAAAATAAACCAAGAGAGGCGGCCCGAAGAGCACAGAAATGAGATAAATGAAATGCCAAAACTTCCGGGTCATTGCCTGAGCGCAATGGCAATGCCAATGGCATAAGTAGTCCATTTTTCCATTCTGGGGAAGAGTAGCTCGGCTTTTTGAGGGCCCTTTAATTTCCATTTGGCTTTTTGCCCCCTAACTAGAGCCAAATATCTGGTAGTAGTTAAAGTGAATTGCAATCAAACGAACTAAACAAACACTCGGATATTATATTATGTGAAAATTCCTAATTGCCAAACACCTGAAATTCATCGCGTATACCCTTCGATTGTTTACGCAATACCCAGCCAACAAAATTTTGCGGAGACCGACATAATAACCATTAAAGCAATTACAACAATTATAAACAACAATATCGAAATGAGCAATACAAAACGCATGAACTTGAAAAACAAATTTAAGCATGCTTGATCCAATATTCAGGAGCCCCCAGAGCAACAGCACCAACAACAGCAGCATCCGCATTTTCCCTCATTCAGCATCAAGTATACGGAGAGACAAGTATTTCTGCTCCAGCGTTTTCCATCTGGCCGCGTTTTCCGACTCTACTAAGTGTTTTCCCAGGTAAGACCGTCGAGATAAATGCAAATTACTTTGCAGGACTTTAGTGAGCGTTTGTGCAAAAGCATATCCTATTCACACCGAATCAATTTAAAGAAAAAAGTTTAAATATGGAGTGAAAATTATGGGACATTAGATAGTAAATAAATTAATGATTTTCATTCCATTTTAATACTTAATATCGGTTTAAATCTAATAATATAAAGATTAGTCATGGAAATTATTTGTAATTATTTAATTGTCTTACTGCGTTGCATGTACCTTTGAAGGTTAAAATATCTAAGCGCTTTAAATTCCTAAATAGGCGCACAATTTTTCTATCTTTAAGATTTCCAAGTGGAATGCAAATATTGTTGAGATGTACGAGTGTGTGTAATTGGCAGGACGATGGTTGGCATAAATCTCTCACCTGCAGGAATTTTCTAATATCGCGAAGGTGTTGCATACCAAACGGTGCTTGAAATGAGCAATTTGCGAAAACTTTCGGCATAAATTGTTGCCCAAAATCTCCATCCCCTCAAGCGACGCCTCTGGCTGTGAGTGTGTCAGTGGCAGGACGAAAGGCAAAAAATTAACAAAAATTAGGCCTGAAGTTTGTTGGCAAGCTCGCAAATGTGTTGTGGCTTAAAGGGATAAAGAGCTTTGCGTAGAGCAACGGCAGTAATTAACATTAATAAGGCGCAGGCTAGTGGTAAAGTACAATTCGTGGAGATTCGGGGTGTTTTTGGTTGGCTTTTCGGGGGGGAGGTAAGAAACTGACGACTGAGTGACGGGCCCCACATTACTCATTCGCAAGACGTATGTATGTGATTTAGTGGGACAGCCCAACTTTCTAGACAACCGTTTCGTTTCGTATTTTTTTCTTTTTTGTCCCTCAAGGCCACACATTTTGAATTATGCACATAAATTAGAAATAATGTGCGTGCGACTTGTTAACACGACTGATGATGGAAAGTTCTTTAACAAACACAAAAGGCACGCTCGAACTTTTCCCGTCCAAACTTTAACCCCGAAAAGTGTCCTGTTGCGGCCAGTGTCAACATTTCAATAGCCCCTTAATTGCCCCATGAAGGGCTTGACATTCCACAGAGAGGATACAACAAAAAGATTGATATATTAATTAAGACCGGGCTATGAAAACTTCTACCCGATTTCCCCCCGTTTATCCGGGCACTCATTGTTGCCACTGTTAATTGGCTTTTCCGGGGGCTGAAAAGGTCAGCGAAGTTTGATTAAATTTCTTTAAAATGCTTAATTGAATCCTGATTACGGACTGAGCCAGCTACCTACGCATCTATATGGGTAACTATCGGAAAATGCGAAAATCCCTGCTCGTTTGGCGACATTTTATTAACGTGCCATTGACTCTCGAGACTAAATGTGGCAAAAATGTCAGTCAGTCAGTCGAAAGTGGAGGAGCCATTCGATTGAGCGTGTAAAAGTGCCTGATCCAAGGCGACTTATATACATGCTCTGCATGTATGTACATATGTGTGTAGTAGTAGGAAGGATGCCAAAACTTGTGGCATTGGCAACAAAATCCATTGGAGCGCGAAATCGACTTAATGCATTAGTCCCCGGGTGTGGTGAACGTCAGAAAGACACGTCGAGCAAACATTTGCGGCTTACGAGTGCGCGTACGTACAAATATATATGTGTGTGTGTGTGCATGTGTGTGTACGGCATAAACTCCGGGGTCCATAGCCCGGACTCCTCCCGGATAGGTGAGCATAAAGCTCGGGAGGTATAAAATTGAAAATTATGACAGCCGTCTGGCAACAATGTCCTCGTGAGCCTGGCGCAAAATGCAAGCGCCGCAAAATGTGGCAAGACAACAAGTGGCAAAATCCTCTCCTGGCTGAAAAGTGGATCTCGACCAATCCAGACTCGCATATTCATACCGCTTCATTGCTATGCAAGTGGGTAAACTTGAGATTCTGACAACAACGGCCAGAGCGGCAATAAGAACGTCAACAAGTCGCAATAAAAGACAAGCAAACAAAACTCATAGCCAGACAGAGAAGGCAGTGCATACAAAGATACAAAGCTACAGATACTCTCGTACACACGTTTGTGCAGATGTACAGATATAGAGTTAGATGGGACGTCTGGAGCGACAGGGCAAACAGAAAATTCAAGGTTCCTAAGATGAGTTTCCTGATTAAGATAAATACACTGAAAACTGAGCGCACACACTTTTATTTACGTGAATTGCGTCATAGAGCAGGAGGATTTTCTCTTACTTAACTACCGCTCTTCAATGATTTATAACGCAGGCACGTGAATAAAAATAATATAATACACTAAAAGTAAACAAATAAGCCTCGCGATATTTACCAATAAATTCGCGTAATAAATTAAAGTTCTTAATACACGAAGCTTTAATTGAAACATTTAATTTATTATGGCTTAAGAGTGAATCAGTTTATTTGCAATTAATCTGCTTTATTGACAGCGGGCGGCTGCCACTTTAAACTGTTTTTATCCAAAAGGTTTTTGACTCGCGTTGGCAATTAAAATGTATTTTATTATTCTTCGTAATCTGAGGCCGTCACCACCGCAGATAAGACTTCACGTATGCGATAAAAACCGAATAATCTTTTTATCAGTTTGCTTAATTCAATTGTGCAATAAAATCAGGAGCGAAAGTTTTCTTCTCTAACCAAGAGAATCGTATCAAAATGTCCAGACTGATATACGATCTGGAAAAGCAAAACAAAAATATTTTTGCCATAATGGCGAAACAAAATGCACTTCATTGTAGAGAGTACTGCTGGAGGTATTATGAAATAGTAAAAGTTTATTGCGAAAGATAAAATAAAGCATATCAGTTGGGCGCACGTGCCTTTAATATCTTGAAATATTTCACAGATGGGGCGTATTTTTGGCCTATAAAGTAGCTGCTACAACTGACCCTTTGAACATGGAATATAGATTGCTTATTGCTAAACAACCAAAAACGTGAAATATGCAAGCCTAATCCAAATGTTGATGACCAATCGAATGAATCTCATGTTAATGACGCTCAATATCGCCACGGTCTGTCATACTGCAGATCAATAAAGATCCTGGCCGTATCGATTAGAATCACCAGAATCATTTGCTTGTATTGTTGCGCAGATTGTCACCACAATCGTAAATTATTTGCAATGTCGAATGTGAAATTTATAGGTTAAACAAGTTTATAAAATTCTCCGAAATATTGCCACATAAGAAATTCAGATTTATAAATTAAAATCCCAATTATCTTTTTTGCCAAAGGACTCTTCATTTGAGATGGATGTTTGTATAAAGCTAACAACACGATTAGCGCGCTCCTTGTACGAGTATCATATGTATATTGATTTTGGATCAGACAGATTTGTTGATTTTATTTTTAATGCTATTGCATAATTTACAATAGTCGCTTTATCGCACTTCGTCACACGGCATAACATGTTCGTTTTTATAACTTTATCAGTGAAGAATTTTTAATACAGATGCTTTGGGCGAAATGAATTTGTCGCATGTCATAAACAGGGCGATTTTCTTCCTTTATTCCTTTTTCGTTTGCGGATGGTCTTAAATTTTTAATGAAACACAAACATATTTTGTAATAGGTTTTATATTCCGCTCCCTTTACTGTTTCCTGCACCTTCGGCTCCATTCGCCCGCACACAATTCGCAATTCATTGTGTTCAGAAAGCGTTTCGAGTGCCCTGCCCGGACGGCGAATATGTATTAGCAAACATGGGGCTCCTCCTGGCAGTCGGCATTTGCGGACCCTGTTAAATGCAAATCCCGTGAATTGCTGGCCGCCACCCACCCATAGGCCATCATCCACAGCCCAACGTTTATTCACATTCATATTCACTGGCGGCATATTGGCGATTTGGGTTTTGGGATCAGTTGGTCGCTTTGGGTGCCATTGTTCCGGTTCCGTTTGGACGATTCTGCAAATATAAAAATCGGTTTAAAGTTGGAACAAGCCTTTCGAATTAAGTCGACAAACACACCTTCGATGCGGACATAAGTCGTCTTAATGGTCTGAAATCCGGAGCATGGCTACCCATTTTTCGCCACGATTTCAAAGTTATCCGAAGGAGGAGTGCTTACCCATTAGGCACTGGTCATGTCACATGGATGGCATGCAGTGGAAACCCAAAACTCTCACCCAGAGTTACGTGCATAAGAAAGTGGAAAACTTATTTCCACCACACGTCTCTGGGTTGGCCGGCGAAAAGTGTTGACGTGCCATTGCAACGAATGGGACAGCTTTTTAAATTTATTTATGCACGTGACCCAGTGAAAAGGAGGATCCGAACACTGAGTTGAGATATGCAAACAAAGCTAATGCATAATGGCAAGGAAACCAGTCTGACCTTCGGAAAAAGTGGTACAAAAGGTTGACAATCTGCTACATTTCCATGGGGCTTGTCTAGTGCGTAATAACCAACGTGCAAGTAGCTTAACAGGACTTTCAAATAGAGTTGCTGGCAATCAATAACTTTAAACGCATTTTTCAATAATAATAATATTAATTTAATGCAAGTTTATTTTCTTTGCGACGTGATTCGGAACCTAATTGATTTTTATTTGTACAGTACACAATACCAAACTAGCAGGTAGTTTTAAATGACATTAAAGTGGGGTCCAAATTGCCAGCAATCAATGAGTGCAAATGTGCACTTTTTAGTGCATAATAATAAAGCTATTATTCAGATAAGTGTGTTCCCTCAATATTCAAATTACACTTATTAAAACCAACTTTCGAAATCACGGTTGGTAATTGAGTGTTATGAGTAGTGAAAAGTTTGCTCCTTCATGGACTCGCCATGAATGAAACGGGTCGTAAAATGGTCGCAAGTAGAATTCGGAAGTAGACACGCATTGTCGGAATTGGACATTTTTATAGCCGAAGCTATAACAATAACCTCGTGGAACGAAATGAACTATTGCAGCGCACTGGAAGCCCATGACTGACTTCAAGAATTTGCCAGCTAACCGCTTTATATTCGCGATAAATTCAAAACAGGACATATACTTTGTGTTTTTTTTTGGATTGCATTTTCAAAGTTGGTTGGTTTTTGTCTTTGTTGTTCTTGAAGTTTTGTTTCCTGACCTCGAAAAGTTGTGCAACCTCAATTCGTTTTTTTTTTGGCGTTTTCCTGTGCATTATTACACATTTACTTGCATGTTTTCAGCTGCCCTGATTCTGCGACTTTTGAAATTGTCTGCCCATGTTCATAGCTTTCAGCCGGGGTCGCCAGTTGCGCCGTATGCGTGACTTTTCATGGCACGTGATTAACTTGCAGGCGCTGACCCTTCAACCCTTATTTCACTCCGCGCACAAATGTATGTGTGTGTGTTTTTATGTGGGGTCAGCATGCAAATGACCATGGTCCACCGCGTGTTTGCATGTTATAAATACTTTCAGTTTTGTTTATGGGGTTCCGGATCCTGCCCCCAGTGTGTGTGCTGCCTTTAAATGTGAATTTTACGGTTTTCACCTGCGTCTTTTCACTTGGCTACCTGGTACCTGTTGTTGCCCATAACCGAGATTGCTTTCACATTCTGCCGCCTAAAGTTGCCACCAGCATAGTGTGCTGCTCGAAAAACTATGCTACGAAAAGTGCAACGCCTTTAACTAATTGTGAAGTGAGCGAAAAAGTTTGAATTTAACTTTTTACGAGCTGAATAAAGCTGTTATAAAGCTTACAACAATATTTGCTACAAATTGTTAGTTAATAATAAAATTAAATTCAGAAAATGAAATTCTCAGCGAAAACTGTTTAACTTATTTGGTACACCATTGTTGGATGATGGAGTTATTGATCGCTCCAAAATTGTATATACTTCTGTAATTTGATCCCTTGATTCTCCTCATTTAAGCTGGAATAACATCCATAATATTAATATTTGAATTGCAAATTTCGTATCCTAAAGCCTCAAAATCTGAGCGCCAGCTCGAGTCTCATATAATTAATTCATCAATCTATCTTAAACCGAAATACCAATACCAATTCAACAGTTGGATGAACTGTGCACTCCCTTGCTTGATAATGAGTTGATGTTTGATAGCAGAAACAAGCAGACGCAGAGGCCAGGCATCTGCAAAGCTTGCTGAAGACAAACCACAATTGTCTGAGGACGAAGGGAGCAACCAGGCCATTAATGTGCAGCTGCGCCACTTGCAACTGCCACCGTGGGCTGTAAATTTGCTGGCATTGTCGACGACGCTTACAAATTGCCACCAGGAGCTCCATGTGTGCATGTAAATTAGCTTATTTAAAGTCGATGGCAGCGGCGGTGTCCTTGGGGCGTCTATTGATTGCTGTTTAGTTTAGTGTGCCAATATCGACTCGTTGGCACATGTGGCAAGTGTCAAATGTGTGCCAAATTCAGTTAGTTAGGAGTTCGCTAGTGCCAATAAAGGAGGTGATTCTACATATCCATCCAATGGTAATTAGCGTAGAAAAAATGGAACACCATTAGTCAATCAGTTTGATCTTCGATAAATTGTATAGTTTTATTATTTCCGATTTAATTGTACTAGATTTTGTTCATGTTATATATACAAGTCGTTAAATGGTTGAATAATGGGCAAGGACAAAAAAGCACAGAGTCATGTGCGACTATAAATTTTCGAAAGGAATGTGGTCTCTTGCAAACCATTAAATACTCTATGTGGAACCTGAAATAGTCCAAGGACTGAATAACGACCTTTGAAATGGACTGGCTTGTGGAGTTTATTAAAGGCTTATTTAGTTTCAGCTTAAATGTAGAGAAATATGTGATAGTACATTTAAATGTTCTACAGCATTTATGAAATACAGACGGGTAACCATAATGTAACCTTGTTAAAATCAATGACTATACGTGGCGTATACACAATATACCTGAAATAACCTATCGTTAATGTGTTTAATGCGTTATACAAAAAGTCTCCAAATGAAGCACACAATGCATTTGCTAATACAAACAAGGGAGTGAATTCCGCGATTGGATCTGTTCAGTTATTTGTGGAATGAAACTAAAACTGGAATGGCTACTCCATTAGAGCTAATCTGCGGTGTATGCCGCATGTTTACTTTGCGTGGCGCTGAAAAGTGCTCAATGACAGCTGTCCTGATTGTTTTTGGTCGGTGGCTTTGCGGTGTTTGGTTGACTGGTGTGAAAACAGCCACAAAATGGCCATAAAACATTACCAAGCAATAATAATAACGAAATCAACCAGAGCTGAGCAAACTGAGCTCATAAAACAAACACAAACACCTCCCACGAGGAAAGGGACGACTCGACTATTCGTGGGAGATTCCAGTTTACCTTTTAGCATCAGTGTCGAGAGGGCAAACACTTAACAAAATCTTTACTGCTACTGAAGAAGAGATCAAGTAAGAAGTTATACTAAAAAGGTATATGCAGCTCATACATTAATAAAAATCACGATTAGAATATGACTCTTTTAAGGTAAACGAGCTTTCCCAGCAATTGACTACAACTCGAAATATGTTTTTGGCGAGTGTAATGTCCCGTAAACAAGACCCAAACTGCTGCCCAAATTTTTCTCTTGGCTCAGCCCACCCGTTTGGCATTCCTTCGCAGTCCTATGTCAACAGTCCCCCCAATTAAATACGTGATTTGTGGATAGTTGTGCCCCGTGCACGAAACATCTTAATGCAGCTGGAGTGCATCTTGGGATGCCCCGCAGGATGCCACATGACGCCGATTAGTGTATGCTAATGAGTTCGCCGCGAGGCAAACTTCACTTTGTCGCTAATGTCGCAGGCAACTCATTTGGGTGCGAGTACCATTTCATTCCGGCACACAAAGCCCGCTAATTGAATCCCTCTCAGGTTGCTCAGGTACCAGAATCTCATCTCCAGTTCATCTGGTTTCGGGATGCCTTTTGTTGCCTGCCATTAAAGGCGAATTGCTGTCGGATGGTTGCATAAATTGAAAGGGGCTGTCTGTGCCACAACTTCTGCTGATGCTGCTGCTGCTGCTGCTCGATTCATAGAAAATTACGTATACGCATTCGCACATGTCCTCGCACTGGGAAAACTGACTAACATCCGACGTGTGGGTGGCTGTGGAGGCAAATGTGAATGTAGATGTGGGTGTATGCTGCCGGTATACTCCTAAATTTATTGCTGCTGTTGGTGCTCCCATTGTCGTTATGGCAGCATTTGTTGCGCTACTTTCAGTCTTCCAATTTGTCGTTGGCTAACTTTGTGCCGATATACATCAATGTTTACTTTACTGCCCCGTTTGTGCCTATGATTTTTGGGCTAGAAAACTCGTTTAAAAAGGATTTCGGTATAAATACTGTTTAGATCTGGCCTTCAATTTCTAATTTTAGCCCAAATTTGAATAAAATGAACATGACTCAAACCACCCGCAGCCTACATTTTTCACACAAACTGATAGACATATTTAAATTTTGAGAAATAGACAGCAAACTGACACATATTGTTAATAAATCGATTGGATATCTAATAGAAAGTTTAAAGATCTTAAAACTTAAATTATTAAACATTTCTTGACAACACTGTCAGTCCAGATTCTAATTTTCAAATAGTAGGCATACACAGAACATCTCTTTTTTAAGACGACAAAATGTTGCGGCAGAAGCTTAAAAACTATTTACCGTCTGTTTGGGAACAGCAACTGCGTCTCGTCCAAACTGCCAAGAAAGCGGGAGGTAGCAAAAAGCTGGGTCCCGATAGGCCTCCCATTATCGATCCGCCCAAGGGATATGAGCCCAATTGCAAGACCAAATTTGGTCCGCTGGACGATTGTGATCGTGTGTTTCAGAATCTCTATGGACGCCACGATTGGCGCTTGCATGGAGCATGCCAACGTGGGGATTGGCATCGCACCGCTGAGTTGCTGGAGCAGGGTCCCGAATGGATCATGAAGCAGGTAAGCAAGAGTGGATTGCGCGGACGGGGAGGAGCTGGCTTCTATGCCGGACTGAAGTGGGAATTTCTACGCCAGACCAAGTCCGAGAAGGTGCCCAAAATGGTCATCGTGAACTGTGCAGAGGGAGAGCCCGGAACCTGCAAGGACCGTGATATCCTGCGACATGAACCCCACAAACTGATAGAAGGTATCCTTCTGGTAGGTGTGGCCATGGGATGCGGTAGAGCCATTGTGTACATTCGAAATCGCTTCTACAACGAGGCCTGCAACCTGCACTTTGCCTTGGCGGAGGCCTATCATCATGGTTTGTTGGGAAACAGTGTCTGTGGCACGGGCATCAAATTCGATGTGATGGTCCAGCGTGGAGATCGTTACTTATGTGGCGAGGAAACCGCCATGATCAACTGTTTGATGGGTAAACTGGGAAGACCACGACGTCGTCCGCCCTTCCTTACGGAAAAGGGCTACTTCGAGCATCCCTGTTTGGTGATCAATGCCGAGTCGATTGCAGTAGTGCCCACAATTCTGCGAAGAGGTTCCCAGTGGTGGGCTGGATTGGGTCGCAGTTACAACACGGGAACCAAACTTTACTGTCTCAGCGGTCAGGTGAATAATCCCTGCACTGTGGAGGAAGAGATGTCCATACCCCTGAAAGACCTTATAGAACGACATGCTGGTGGAGTAAAAGGTGGTTGGGACAATCTCGCAGCAGTATTTCCAGGTGGTTTGTCCACACCATTGTTGGATCCATCAACAGCCGGAAAGGTTCTCATGGATTTCGATAGTTTGACGGATGCAGGCAGTGGTTTCGGGTGCGGAGCGGTTATTGTGATGACCAAGGACTGTGATCCTCTGGCAATAATGTTGCGATCAATTCAGTTTTTCGAGAAGCACACTTGCAAACAGTGCTCCTATTGTCGCGATGGTGCCATATGGCTGCCGGAGATATTCGCCCGCTTTGTTAAGGGTCAGACACATCCCCACGAGATCGATTGGACGCTGGTCATTGCCGATAAAATGAGGAATAGTAAGCCCATTTGCGCACTCGCTTATAGCCAAGTCAGCGTGGCCGAGAGTTTGGTTCGAATGTTTAGCCGGAAGATCGAGGAACGCCTTTTAAAATATGCCAAGGGTTCTTAATATAAGCAGACTATAGAAATTCGTATTCATTTATTGATTTTAGGTAAATTGAAATAAATTCTTAATATCTTGGAAGTTGCTTATATTGCTAAGCAAGTAAAAATATGAAATGCGAAAAATATTTAATAATTTAATCCTTGCCTCTTTATAACTTTGGTTAACTTTATGAAGACTAAATAATCAAATTATTATTCATACACAATCACAGCTTACCGAAGCCTAATTCTATTTGCCGTAATTTTGTGTTCACATTTTAATTTGTACGTAATGATATACATTAGCCGGTTGTACAATATAAATGAAATGATAAATGCATTATTGTCCATTGAGCTTTAGCGTTATGTGTACATTTGGCATTTGCTCTGGAAACCATTTTAAAAATAAGCATTTAAGCAGCTGTTGCGAATGCAAAAGGCCACAAAGTCCATTTGTCCGACGACAGATAGAGATTTAATTAAGATGAATGGGTCTAAAAAAGCTCTGGCTAATGCGGTCAAAGAGAAATAAATCTTTGGCTACTTTCAATGGTCAGTATTTGGAAAACGTTTCGGTTTGAATCTCGCAAATCATTGATGGCACACGGCGAATGATGACAGTTTAAACGACTATTCAATCCTCGGGGTTGTGGCAGTCGGTGCTACTCGTTAGTTAGCTGTTTACTCTTGGATTTCAGTTTGCGGCTGATGAGATCCATTATGTTGGTGATGTCCTGGCAACAAGAAAAAAAACAGAGAAACGCTCTGGGAAATGGGGAAAAATCGTGTGGAACATGAAAGGCATGTGAGAACGTGTGGGTCAAAGTGGCAGAGGCACAATGTTGACATAAACAAACACTAGGGCATTTGTCTGCGCTTGAATGATTGCAGAGACAACAGCAGCAAACACACAAAGATTTAACCCAACACCGGGCTCTGTCCTTGGTCTCTTTAATCGTGTTTGTGGGTCAGCTTACCCTTGCCATTATCCTTTCTCCAATAATCAGGGCTCGCCATATATACTCACACTTAAACTGCCAGCTGGCTGGCTGGCTGGCTAGCTGCTCTTGGCCCCGCTAATTTGTTTGGCTCGGAAATCGCCGGAGAAAGTGCCATAGTCGCCGAGCAGCGAAAGTGTTATTTCTTTCTGTTTGAGTTGGCACATCCTGGGTTCATTTCTCATCGTTGGAGGCAGCAGCCTGCGTCACTCTTATCTCAATTAGGAACCCATTCATTCAGCCACTCCCTGGCACTTGTCGACAGTGTCCGCAGAGGTGCCTCATACCCCAGTTGGCCATGACTGATAGCCATAAAATTAACACTTACCGTCAGTTTAGGGTTACACTTTCACGAGAATATGCTAGAATTGACCAGAAAAACAATCATATCTTATATATATATATCAAATCATATCATATATTATTTTACATGTGTTTAATAAGGTAAATTCGCTTTTAAACAGTTGCATATTACACAAATTTTTGTATAAGTTAATAAGTTAAATTCGCTTTTATACAGTTGCATATTACACAAATTTTTGTATATAACCAACGAATGAAAATCCTTAATAAACGTAATAGAATTTGGGCCATCAATTTGCCTAGGTAAAATCAAAATTGATTCAAGAAAAAACCTTTTAATTACAATGCCTTCCATTTGGTTCGTCTAAAAGTCATTTTGGCGGAAATCCATATGTGTTTTCTTTACCAAAAAAAAAATTGGGAAAGCAAGCTAAGAGGCTTAGATTATAAAACAACTGACGAGAACAACAGAATGTGCTGTGGATCAGGCGTGGGGGCACTGTGCACATGGCAAGGCACATGGCTCCGGTTCCTGTTCTGGTTCACCCGGAGGCAGGTCCTTTCATCCTTGTCTCCTTTCCGTCGCAATCATTTGCGCGCCAGTTGGGGAAAATCTTTAAACAGTGACGCAAATGCGGGCTGGCGTATAAATTTCACACCCAGCACCCACTCGTCGGACTTGGCAGACTGATTGTGGCACTCAAGAAGAGTCCTCCAGTGGTGGGCCATCACACCACATTACGAATGGAAACCGCTGGAAACTTGCCAGTTCGCTCAAGTTTGATGCAAGCAGTTGCGGTCCTTAGTACGCGATTGATATGGACTCAAGTCCTGCCGGTTAATCACATTGCCATAGTGTGTTGTGCCTTTCAGCGAACAACAAGTTAAAGCATCCCGAATAATTCGAAACAAACACGCACACAGGCCTGCCAGGCAATTGCTTATTAAAGTCCAATTATAAGTTTGAGCAATCATTTGGGGGAAAAGTCAGCAGGACCAACGTGTCCTTGGTACTTGGCTGAAATGTCTTTTGTTCGTGCATAAATTTAATGGTGCGTTATCTCAACTGTGTGCCTAACTGACTGCACAAAAATTAATCACATGTGGGTGGAAATCGTATTTAGATATTGATTTTGTCGTCTACTAGCTTTTTTATCTGAGGAGTGCTCACAGCATACGGGACTGTGAATTCCACCCATCCAACGCTGGAGCGGATTATAATGCTCCAGTATAATCTCGAATGAAAGCGAATGTCTTGAATTCCGCAAATTAAGAGCACGCGGCCCAGGACTTTTTCTTCGGCTTTACTTTCACTTCAGCTTTCGCCGCCTTTGTCGCATTTCCCGCATTTCCCACTTTTCTCGGTCTGTCGGGGTGTTCGTTGTATGGCACTTCATTCATGCTTAGCCGGGAATACTTGGCATAACTTTTGCTGTTTCCAGCGCTTATTTTATTTCACTTTCTGGCCGTCCCACTCACGTCCTGTCCAGAACTTTGGCTGCCGTTCTGGCCAGCTCGCATTACTGTAATGAAGCAGAGCTCAAAGCCCGTCGTCCTGTCACTTGAGACGGAATACGGATACGCAGACGGATTCGCAGTCGGAGTCTGGTGAGCCATGTGTCGCCACACACGCACTGTTGCCGTCCCCATAGAAGAAGGTCATGTGAATATTCTCTGCTAAGCAGAAAAAGGAAACCCTTCCGCTGAAAGGACTGAAAATACTGTGCACAGTTGAATATTTAAAATATTGAATTATTTAAGAAAATGTCTCATTTTCTATTCCCATTCATTTTTGCCTGTCATAGGCTCTAGTCGTATGTTTCAAGAAAGTAACACTTTTGTCTTGTGAGTATTATAACCACAGCGTGGTAGAGTAGTTACCACTTATAATTAAAAGTTCCCAACACTTTGCCTCTTTTGTAGAATGGCTCTATCCTTTGAAAAGTTGCATATGAACTTGGAACTTGATTTAGTAATAGTGAATTCAACTCGTTTCCAGACCATCATCAACTATTCCGCCCCGATCCGCCGCCTTCGTCAAGTCGAGCCACACATGTTGGGTAAATTCACATCGAACCATGTCCAGGTCTACCATCAGTACTCGCGACCTGTGCCCGTAAAGAAGCCTGTCAAGGTGAGTGAAACTACCCGAGGAACTCGGATCTTGGTTTGTTTTCGTTTTCTCGTCCTGTTTCCGTAAGCAAACACAATTAGCATGCATTAACAGAAAAACCCTTTCATTGGCATTCCTTGGAGAGGTTCATAATTGGGTGCAAGGTGAATGGGAAAATTTCGTTGTATATTTATTTTGTTTTTCAATTTTGTGTGTCCTGGCTTTCTTTTTTCATTTGTTTGTGCCGTTTTGTTTACACATTGCCGTCGCACAAAAGCGGGCTTATTTTTATATCAAATTTTTTTCGAGAGTGTGGATGCTTCTCACAGGATACATTTAGCATGACACGTGACAAATCCCCCGCAGAACCGACGCACAGCACAAATATCCTTCTGCATGCCTGCACGCCAAAGACAAAGCGAGACTAGCGAAACCATAAATAATTGATATTTCATAATTGTTTTTCTTAACACTGCAGGCCAAGAAGCCTCACTCGCAGGCGGAAATCAATTGAAGCGGATACCACCCACCGTCGTCCATAGTCCGACGTCCACCACCCACCACCCAATTTTCCCACTCCTGTTTTCAGTTGTTTATGTGTGCGTGTGCGTGCGTCCACTGTGGACGATGTTGAAACAGAAGCGTTTGGCGAAGCAGAAACCCAAAGCGAAACCGGTAAGCAAAAACGTCGAGTTGGCCCAGATCGAGAATATATAACTTCTCCCCTCCTAAACGCCTATCTCTTCAGGTGCTTTTAATTTGATCTATATATATATTTCACCCATCCAATACGATACGTTCCTCTGCTCTTTGCTCTATAATTGCTATTTGACTGACTGCCAAACTGCTTTGTTGTGGAAAACTGAACTATCTCGCTCTATAATTATCTCTTGAGTTTTCCCCCTTTCAAATGGCCTTGTTGGAAACTGTCTAGTGTAGTTTGTAGCCAAACTATTCCGAGTTCTTGTTCGTAGTTTTCTTTTTGAACTTTTTTGTAGTCATTAGTTGGCGCAACTTTTTGGCCATTTTAAGCATTATTGGAAATGTATTTTAAATAGTTTGCTTCTTCACCTAGACATTGGCTTACTCAATTAGGCCTGTTCCTGTTTTCACTTTTGCCAACATTTTGCTAAAGTGAACTGTATTAGGATTTATTACATTGTTTTCGATTATCATTCATTAGAGGTAAAATAGTTTTCGGCTATTAAGTAACTATAATGAAACTTATCGGAATGCTGAGTAAATTTCAATTATTATTATGTAGTGAAGTACTAAAGTGCGTATTTTAAATATTGTTTCAGTTGTTATGTAGTTATGTTCTTTATAAGTTGTTTATACCAAATTTGTTTCCAATATTGCTTAATTTTAATCTTTTAAAATAATTGAAAATTTTAACAAGTTCTTGCTTGACGCCTATGAAATATTAGATAGCTGTAATATTAAAATAACCGTGTAACATTTATTTTTAGCTTATAATCTTTTTCTTTTTACGTTTTAAATTAATGGTTTACGAAGTTTTGGTGGTAATTACGGAAAACTCTAGAGAAATAACTTGATACTTATGGAAAGCCTTAAGTGAAGATCAGAACAGGCCTGTTTGGTGTAGAAAAGTTACAGAAACCGCCTGAAAGTATGCAACAACTTCCGAGGATTGACTCTAGTTTCGTGGAGTATCTGTTTGAGCTTATGTTCTCGTGGATTCATTCTCTTGTTATCAACTAACTACCAATTGACTGACAGCTGCTTATCGAAGGGCTGAGAGTTGGGGGCCAGCTGTTTGACTTATTCGCGGGCGAAACTTTAATTGTTTGAGTTGTGGCCACGGAGGCCAACACTTAAATGACGGAAAAGTGAGTGAAAAACTTGGAAAATCAACATAATTATGACTTGCGCATTTTTTCCCTTTACGAGGGACATTAAAATGCTTTTAAAATGCAAAAGTTTTTCCTCAAATTTCCCGGAGTTTGTAAACTGAAACTCAAACCGCCGCCCAGACCGCTGAGAATTCTATGCGTTACTCTTCACTTGGGGCTTATCGCTCTCGATTCTGTTCTGTTATTGTCGATAATATTGCTGCTATATTTGCGACGCTAATTGACACCACTCGCCGTGGCCGAGTGGGAAAGCTCTCCGCGGCGATGGCTCAGTGCTCGACGCAGCTCCATGCGAGCCAAGCGGGAATCGCTCGCTTCGATATCGGCTACACCGCGAAAAAAAAAACGAATACACAAACATTTTAATTGTTCGAATTCGTCAACATAAAGTGTATATAATTGTAAAACAATTCCAGATCTTCAAATATTTTCCAATTCTGCAAAAGCGCTTAAAATATATAATCATCATTTCTTTTTATGAGTGTTTTTTAAACGATTCAAAAACTTTTCCCACTGTGTACGCACGTAGTTCGTCGAGAGATTAGATAGTCGCGTGAGTAATTTTTGGAGCATGTGGATACCCCCCGAATTGCAGAGCAAGTGCATCTGGAGCTGACCATGTACTTCGAGACCAATTGGGTGTTTGTGAGTAGACCAGCCCTGCATGGGTAATTGTAGTTAATTGGCTCTGGTACGGCGGAGAACTGCATTTTGTTGGGTTTTCGGGGTCTAACCGGTCTGGTGATTCGCTTGACATATCTGTGTTTGCTGTTTCTGTTGCTGTTGTGATGTCTCCGCCGTTTTGTTGTCGTTTTGTGTTAATCAGCAGCTGTTGACTGTCAAGCGGAGAGCGAGTTCTCAATCGGAATACGCGCGCTTCAGTGATGCCAATATAGCTGGCATATAGTTGGAAAAAATGCGAGTAATTCTTATTACTATATTCAATGGAACCAAAAACTATAAAATGCGTTGTTCTGATAACGCACAGTTTGTTAACAGGTTATTTATTAAGCAATTTTCATCATTGTATTGTCACTTCTTTTCGCACTTTTTTATGACACTTAAATGCTTCACAATACAGTTGCAATAATAATTTACAATGGCTTTGTGTGGACAAAAAACATTTATTGTCAGAACTAAAAGCGTATCCATGTAGGGGATTGAGCACTAGCAATTATTTAATACACAGGCAACAATTGGTAGATTGTTTTATTTTTGAACCGTTACATTAAATACACCCTTGGATGGATTGTGGACACATCTGGCGCTGAGCCAGTGAGCAAACTTTTGAGGGGGGTGATCCAAAAAAGTCAATTTCGCACTTCTTTTGAGACCCAGCCATGCAAAAGCAGACCTTGGCAAATTCGCTGAATGCCCCCAATGCCACACCATCACTTCGCTCCTTGGATGTATCACCACGGCGACGTCTTGTGGCCCTTTTTGTCGAGAACGAGTGTGGCACTTCATCAGCCATGGCAACAGCCGCTGCAACAGCAGCATCAGCATAAGCTCCTGGAGTCTCTGCGGCAGCTTCACCATCAATTTTCCACTTTGGAAACCCGTAAGTCAAGAGCAGGTGAAACACTAAAGGACCACCGCCCAACTCCCAGCGCTCACCACCCAACACCCATCACCCCTTTTTGTTATTCGCCCAGCTTGCATTATGCACGAGCGGATGAGATGACGGCGCTTGATGTGGGTATTAAGTGCTGTTTATGTTGCACAACTTTTATCGGTTTCGATAAGACAGGTGGCCCGGCAAATTGCATCCTGCGGCTGAACATTATCGAGCTGTGGTTTAATCCCCTAACTGCGAGTGCATCAATTTTTATGCTCGATTCCGG
This sequence comes from Drosophila melanogaster, assembly GCF_000001215.4. Lineage (NCBI taxonomy): Eukaryota > Metazoa > Arthropoda > Insecta > Diptera > Drosophilidae > Drosophila > Drosophila melanogaster. Next base: position 15,289,729 of record NT_033778.4, on the reverse strand, counting down.
ATGGCGAACTTAATTGGATAACCGCATGTTGAGGCCTTCAGTTTCACAACTGCATTGTTTCTCCGATTTCCTCTGGGAGTTTCTGAACAGCATATTGGCAAATTAGTTTAGCAATTTCCGTCCAGTGAACCACGTTAACCAACAAAGGTTTAAAACTATTTGCCCTACTCCCACACATATGGAAAATCATTGCTGCACCACACCGATGTGTTAAACAAAAGTTAATTAATGAAGTTGCCGCTGCAGGACTGATATTTATTTTTTTTATACATCATTCTTTCGGTCGTGCATGGCTATTAGCCATGGCTCAGTCGTTTTGTTCTACCCTGACCGTTTAATTAATTTGAAATATGCCACATTTCGGTCCACATCAACCGAACTGTGTTTTATGCCCACACAAAACTTTTGTGGCTCTTGGCTTGCGCTGGAGGAAAAGCTTTTATTTTAATAGACGCTGCATGAAACGGTCCCGAAGAGATGCCCACATGCATTCACATACATATAAATGCGAGCATACATATAACATATATGTATGTATAGGTATGTATGTACGTACTATATGGTTATGCGTTATATGCCCAAAGGCTTCGTTCGGCTGTAGATGAGCATAACATTCTTAATGCTTCGCTCCACTTTTTGCGGCTTTACGTCCCTCGCTTCTATTGGTGGCTAAAAGTTTAATTGGTTTTCCTCTCGCCCGGAGAAAATGTTCGGGCGCATCCGTGGGAACTCGTAGTTATGAGCTGTTAAAGTTTTCCCTTTCATTTTTATTCCGTTTGCGACCAAGTGTCAGAAAGCAGTCGGCAGCACACATTTTAAACTATTTATTACTGAATATATTTCAAATTATTCCACTGCTTAAAGAAATAATGGTCGAGAGTCATTAAAGTTTAAATCCAATTACAGATAACAATAATATCGTAAAGATTTTTTTATTCAATTTCTTTAAAATGAATCACCAATTTGTTTGTTAATGAATTGGGGCAGCTTTCCATTAGTGAGTAATCACGATTTATGACAGTGCATCTGGGTGCATGCACTTCACTCTTTTCTCGTGCTGACCACTTTTAAATGCATAAACTAATTTATTAACACTGATTTTTTTGCTATTAACTATTCACCAAGTTTATGATGAAACTGTGAACGTGCTTTGTGGCCATTTTGGGGCTTAGTCCGTGCTCCTCCATTTTGGTTTTGTGGCAAATATCATGAATTTCATGAGGCAGCCAGTGCGGTGAGTGTGGGTGTCTGAGCTTATAGTGCCACCTGTGGCCACCACCTGCAATTGCCACTTGCCAGTGTAGAAGTGGATGCTGTTTCAACTGCCTGCTCAGTGCAACCAGCAGTTGCGACAGACAGAGTCTGTGTTTTACCTTAAGCTGTGGTTTTGGCATGTTAAATGCCAGCAAGAAGCGTCAGGTGCTTTTGAATAGTTACTTCTAGTGCAATTCACTACAGTCAGTCGGTGCATACTTTCAGGATGAGTAGCTGTAACCCTCCACAATAATACTTAAAAATAGATTTATGCTGGTTATTAACATTAAATTCTAACATTACAACCATAGTTTAAATCAAAGCGGTCTGGTAGTAAGTCAACGTAGTGCGTCCCCCCCACAAAAATGAAATGCCCGTTGCAACGGAGAAGAGCGATTCATTTTATGTCACAACTAATTTTAAAACATAATATTTTTCTTCTACTTTCAACTTTGCTTTGCCCAACACAAACCCCAAACACTGACACGCCAATCTTTTCGTAACTCAAAAAAAAAAAAAAAAAACACCAACGAAAACGTGACCCTGTCCAAATGTATTTTCCACCTTGATTTGGATTTAATTTCGTTCTGCGACACAATGAACAATCCTTGTTATACATTTTAATTATTGTGCTGCGATCTGTTAATTAATCTTTTTTTGTGTTTTCACACTCTATTCTCCCACCCACCACACCACACATGAAACAACACCCAAATCAAAAAAAAAATCTATTTTAAAAACAACAATGAATAATACGAAAACCACGAATTGTTGTTCAAATATTTAATGCACCATTTCGTGTATCTGTGTGTGTGCGTGCGTTTTCAAAATTGCACAAATAAAAAAAAAATATTAAATGCGAATATTGAATCATCGAAAACAACGATTACCACGACCTTCAAACGATGACCATAAACAAATCTGCAATGTGTTTGTGACATGTAAACGCTAAAACAACATGACTATTGTTAAATGTAAATGTCAATACCCACGTACACTCACAAAACACAAAACCAAATTGAAACCGAAACAATACTGAAACCAAACTATACGAAACCCTTAAAGATACCATGGGGACTGAAAAAAATCTGTTGGGGTCTGATAAATATAACCGTGCCCAGGGTAAGCAATCTACATTCCACTTTAATTTCTATATCATTTAATCGCTTTCGTTGTACGTTCACCCACAATTGCTGTTGTTGATTTTGTTTTGGAAATTAATAAACCTACTTGTTGCATTCGTATTAGCCTACTAATGTGCACCTAACCCATAATCTAAGAAAATGTATTTTAAAACAAGCTAGATCCTGAGCTTTAATTAGCAGCCGCGTTTCATTTAGCTGCCAAAGGTAATTAATTAAGTGTACTATTTCAGGAAATCCATTTACTAGATTGAGCTTACAGAATAGACACTCGATGGTCGATAGATTTCACTGGCAATTTCGCTAATTAAATGGCATTTGATTTGGACCATCATTTATTTAGAAAATCGATTTAATGAAGCATTAAAATTTCAGCCAGGGCGAAAGTGCCAGTGACACCAATCACAGGTCTTGGCCAAATGACAATTTGGCAGTCCACAAAAGGGCTTTTGGCAGTGAGATTTTAGGTTGTAAAGCGAATCTTTAAGTTTTTAGCTAATAAACTCGAATTCGCTCCATACTTTTGGGTGCGATGGCAAATGCAATGAAAAAGCTTTTAGACCTGCAAATGAAACTAGGTGGATTACCTCTAGCTGGGCTTATCTTATTTAAGAGCGATCTGCCACCCCCACTTCCACAGCCGCATCCACTCCGAAACGGAGATGCCTTTCGCAGATTGGCCTTTCATACTCAGCTCGGTTCAACCAAATCGCGGGCTGCATGTGCGTGTCAGTCGAGATTCACCTGTCGTCCGATTCGGTTGGGTATGCAAATACTGTTGCAGCTGCCGCCGCTCGCGAAACGCAGCGAATTCAATTAATTAGAGCACATTAGCGGAAAATAGCGTAGAAAGCGGCAATAGCATGGTGGTTACCGACTCCCCGCTCGCCCCTCACAAATATGTGCGTCGAATTTCCAAGGACTTTTCCACAGTTCGCAGATACAGCAATACGCCGGCTGTAGTCGTCGGTTCGTTTCGAGCCTCCACATCCGCCTTCATTGCGGCCGAATCGGCAGCCCATTTGCCCACTTGTAGCTCCCCGACTACCAGGACTCCAGTTTCCACGCCGCGAGGCATTCGACGGCGCCAGCGGATGAGGAAACGCTCCTCCGTCTCCTCGACGCTATCGAAGGTCCTTATACTCAATGTGCGTGATTTGCTGAAGGCGCACGCCGGCAGTGAACCCCTAAAGGAGGTAGGCCATTCACCACTTTAAGTGGTAACCTCTGCTAAGTGAAGGTAACCATACCAACTGCCCGCTAACCACTGGGAATCCCAGGAGCTGTTTGCTCCCTCTGTGAATTGATGGCTGGGTTGACGCTGGGTGTTGCCCTAAAGTTTGCCACTTTGGC